>NC_053155.1:307784772-308097272 GCF_016835505.1 Polypterus senegalus
GGCAGGCTCTATTGTAGGCACAGAGCTGGACAGTTTGACATCCATGGCAGAGCGACGGGCGCTGAGCAGACTCCTGTCAATCACTGAGAATCCACTGCATCCACTGAACAGGATCATCTCCAGACAGAGGAGCAGCTTCAGCGACAGACTGCTGTCACCGTCCTTCTCCCCTGACAGACTGAGGAGACCCCACACTATGCGACTCTTCAGTTTCACCAGGGGATGTAAACATTAACATTATACAAGATTATAGACTGTTACACCTGCCTTGCACTCTGCAAAATCATATATACAGTACCAAACAGACTATAAAATTGTTATATATTCTTATCTTCTGTATACATCTAAATACAACCAATCCCTCAGGGGACAACAACAGGAACACTTTATTTAACAAAACTGAAACAACTGCAAACACTTATATCTTATGCTTATATGTTTCTCACACACTGGTCTCTCTATCGCTCATTCCATGCGCACTGTTTGCTCTAAACTCCACACCCCCTTTTTATATTACACATGCGCACACAACCATACCCTTTACCATGCAAAGAATAACAGGATACCCTTTGACATTTACAAATCAAGATGAATACATAACACTACGGTACATAACAAAAATCATCATCACTTACCATTGTCACTGGCACTGTGATTAGTAATTTTCATGGAAACATTTGTCAGCTCATCTTTGATTTTGGAAAAGATCTTCTCCACACATCCAGTTTTGTTGCACAGCTGCCAGAATTCTGCTTCGTTTCCTGCACAGAAATAAAAAGCTAAGTGACAGAGAAATCAACAGTGGCATGAAGTAGAGAGAACTTTATTAATTCCTGGGCGGAATTTGGATAGATAGATAGATAGATAGATAGATAGATAGATAGATAGATAGATAGATAGATAGATAGATAGATAGATAGATAGATAGATAGATAGATAGATAGATAGATAGATAGATAGATAGAGTGAAAGGCACTTCCCTAGAGGGACCCACTGCAGTTTGCCTATCAGACAAAGACTGGAGTGGTTGATGTAATTATCTGTCTGCTCCACAAGGCTTATTCTCACCTGGACAAGCTGGCACCACTGTGAGGATGATGTTTTTTGATTTCTCCAGTGCCTTCATTACCATCCACCAATCCCTGTTAAGGGGTAAAGTCAGACATATACAGGGGGATGACCCTGTGGTGTCCTGGATAATGAACTGTCTGTCAGGAAGACCGCATTTTGTGAGACCCAAGGACTGCTGTGTCTGATACAGATGTGAGCAACAATGGAGCACCACAAGGAAACAGGCCTGTCTCCTTTTCTCTTCACTCTGTACACCTTAGATTACAAATATAACAGGAGGTCATGTCACTTGCAGAAATTCTCAGATGATTCTGCACTTATGGGGTGTATTGATAAGGGGGGAGAGACAGAAGAGAGGAGTCATGGGAGAGAACTTTGTTTCATGATGCAAAGAGAATTGTCTGCATATTAACATCAGTAAAACCAAGGAACGGTTTAATGACTTGTACCGCACCAAACAGCCCTTATGTCTGGTTATTATTCAACGAGTGGATGTAGAGGTGGTCTACTCCTACAAGTACTAAGGGGTCCACATTAGTGACAGATTTGACCAGTCTCAGATCACAGAGGAACTAACGAAGAAAAAGCAGAGCAGGTTCTCCTTCCTTAGGGGATTGCATTCCTTTAATGAGGTTAGTGACATCCTACATGTGTTCTACAACTCTGTGATGACCAGTGCAGTTTTCTATGCTTTGGTGTGCTGGGCTGGTAACCTCACTTCAAGAGATGCCCACCGAATCAACAATCTAAATAAAAGGGCAGACTCAGTTATCGGACACACTCTGGTACACCTAGAGGTCATAGTGAAGAAGAGAATGAAAACAAAACTGAGTGCCATTATGAACAATGCCGCACATCCTCTCTCTCACACACCAACACTGATGACTTTCAGCCAATTAATTATTCAGCAGAAGTGCATCAAGAAACACGACTGGGGGTCCTTTATGCCAACACCAATAAGCTTGTATAATGGCACCCTTGGTGGGATTCCCAAGTCAAATGTTTTTGTATGTTTCTTTCTAAATTTATATTCCTTTTTAGTCATTGGTGTGTGTTCAGACCATAGAGTATGCGTATATATACTTATTTATCTACCTATTTATTTATGTATTTTTTGATTGAAAATGCTACTGTAAAAAGTCAAATTTCCCCCTGGAAACAAATACAGTTCTGTCTATCTATCATATAGTGTCTTTCATATTTATCTACTGTACTTATCTAAACTGAAACCTCTCATATAGATATTGTTAATTGTTTTATATGATGGCATAATACCAGTAATAACATCTTCAGCTAAAAACTGTACAACATGTAAGAAATGACACACGTTCATCATTAAATTCCTTAACATACAGTATATTACAAGTGTGCCACCATGCCAATGTATAAATGACCTGATCAGATTCAGTCAGACTGAGTTTAGAATGCCATTAACTTCACATTGTTTTCTTTTTTTCCCTACATTACCACCCATTAATACCCATATGGATTATTAACGGCATTGTAGATGATGTCAAACATTCTTAAAACTTTATTTAAATTCAAAAATTGTATTTTTTGATTTTTGAGGTTAAATTTCTTGTATCATTGGTTACAAAATATTTAACAAAATAAAAGGGTAAGAAGGAATCAACTTGTTTACCTGGTGAGCACTGGGGCTTTGACAACATTGGGTCCAAGGAACTTTCAGATTTGTCTTCATCTTCATCATTCTCTCAGTTCATAAAAAAAAAAATCCAAAGAATTGATTATTCATAAAACCCTTAAGAATTCACTTGTGCAGCTTTCCTTTGTAGAAGTGCAGTGAAGGAGCATGGGAATGGCTGAGAGTGTGAACAACAAGCATGCTGCTAAATAGCAAGATGCAATGAAGATGCATGGTGGATGGAGACTGCGCAGGCCAAACACTGCTTTCTGAAGAGTAGAAAAGAGTTATTCAGGTAACAATGTGTAGGTCACGACTGATCTGCGAAATCAATGTGGACTGTGGGGGGCATCCTTCACATCTTCTATAACTTTATGATGGCCAAGGAGATTTTCTACGCTGTGGTGTGCTGGGCTATTAACATCACTTCAAAAGAGGCCCACCGAATCAACAAGCTAATTTGAAGGACAAGCTCAGTTCTGTGACACATTCTGGACCACCTAGAGGTCATAGTGTAGGGGAGAATTAAAACAAAACTGAAGGCCATTAAGGTGGCACGGTGGCACAGTTGTAGCGCTGCTGCCTTGCAGTAAGGAGACCTGGGTTCGCTTCCTGGGTCCTCCCTGCGTGGGTTTCCTCCGGGGTGCTCCGGTTTCCTCCCACGGTCCAAAGACATCCAGGATAGGTGTATTGGTGATTCTTAATTGTCTCTACTGTGTGTGGTGTGCTGTGTGTGTGTCCGGGGTGTGATCCTGCCTTGCGCCCTGTGTTGGCTGGGATTGGCTCCAGCAGACGCCCGTGATCCTGTGTTATAATATAGCGGGTTGGATAATGGATGGATGGAAGGATGGATAATAATAATGTCCACAATATGTACATAAAGGGTTGCCACTTGTGTCTCTGAAGGCACACCTTAATTAAAGTAAACCTGAGGGCTACAGGTCATCAAGCTCTGGCTATTCGGATTTGGCACCATTTATGAAAGTAAAAGTGTACATGCTCTGCACACCAAGGGGCATGCACTCCTTATAGTCTACAGTATATGCACAAAGTGGAGCCGTTACTGCTATTGAAGGTACACGTGCTTCAGACACAGTGGGTGACCAATGCCCACCTAGGGTCAGGGAAGTAGAATAATAATGCCCGGTTTATGTACACAAAGGGGTCCCACTTGTGTTTGTGTTTCTCTTTCTGAAGGTAAGTGTTAATGAAAGTAAACCCCAGGAGATGGTCATTGAACTTTTATGATATTGAGTGGGTACCACTAGCTGCTGGGCGCTGTTTACAAAAGTGGAAGTGTGTACACACCATACACCAAACGTCGCGTGCCAACATAAAAATCCTCAGTATATGCACATAGGGGCACTGTTTCTGTTATTTAAGGACACTCTAGATACCAAGGGAGACAACCCCATCTACCCACCAACAAGGGGCAATGCCCATCAACCCCATGTAGGGCTACAAATGGGCTTCAACTGGCACAGATTCTTACCCGTAGTAATTAAATGCATCAAATAAAACTATATTATTATATATGGAGAAACAAAAAAATCAATAATAATCATAATACATTTTATTTATATACCATTTTTCCCATGCATCTGTACAGTACATCATTAGCTACTATATATCTACTGTAGAAACAAAACAAAACAGGATTATAAACATAAATTCTGTATGCTTCCTTCATACTGTATATACTCTATATATCTTTTCTTTTTTTTTATTATTCAGTACAATGCTAAACTGGAGTATTAATTCACGTTGAATCTTGTGAAATCAAATTACCACAGCATGTCATGTAACACGTTATCTTTGCTGCGATAGGAATAAGGCTAAAGCTGTTAAATTCCTGGACATCATTCTGACAACTTGAATAAGAATCAATTATTGTATACGTACCTTTGACATAATGCAATCTAAAGTGTGATCAGAAGAGGCACTGTCATCTGACAACTGAACAGTTTCACTGTCTATAAGTAAAACAAATACAAAAAATATCAAAAGTCATACTTGTTCGATGCAGCAGTTCATCAACAAGTTACAAAGGCACATTAAAAATCTATAAATCTAAGCAAAGCAAATCAGTGGAGCAGACAGTTAACACCTCCACATTATCTTCAGTTTCCTTTGAGTAGCCCCCTGTCCCGCAGTCTCCCATCAGAGCTTTTTTGGGAATAACAATGGATCTCTCATTCTCTTGCAAACATCTCTTACAAATATCTGTAAAACTCTCCTATTCTGTATACTGTAAATAACATGCTTTAGAAAGACATTATGAAATCAAGACTATTACTAATCTGCTTACTAATTTCCATAAGCCACCTGACCTTCCTACACTTTTCTTTCCTTTTGCGGTATCTCTACTACCACTTCAGCCAACAGATCTAACTACATATTAGACCCACATAGGGTATCAAGCTCCTACCCCAAAAAATGCCCTTAAAATAGTATTTAGTTGTTCATTTAAAATGATCTGAAAACAAATGCTTTTTCAAGAGTGTGCAATGCCATTTTTATGTGAAATGAACCACCTAGTATGATAAAAGCTAAGTTGCACAGACGTCATTTAGGGAATGTGTGCAGTTTTTACACACCTTTTGTCTCTTTCTTTTTCTAATTAGATCTAAATTAATACTTATAGCATATGAGCTTCTATCCACAACAGGGGTTCCCAACCTGGGGTGTGAGATGGCATATCAGAGATGTGACAAAGAGGCAGGGATTCACCAAAATTGAGTGATGTGCATTGTCTGACTTTATCATGTGTGGTATAGCGGGTTCGCAGCTTCAAAAATATATGGCTAGTTTTAAATCCATAAAGCTATGTCAGTCTCTGTGGGCGCGATTGCACGACCGCGGGGAGTTAATGGGGTAATTGGGGAGAGTTGCACCTGCACGTGAGGGTGCAGTCATTCTCAATTGCTTTCATTGGTTTCCTGCGGCGTGTGATTTAGGGCGCTGCGGTCATGGAGACGGGGATATATACGGGCCGGCAAAAGGGAGATGGAGGGAAAGAAAAGGACAAGGGAGAAAAGAAAAGAAAAGATGTGAAAGGCAGTGTGATAAAGGCACTATATAGCACCTGACCCGGCACAGACTGACGCAGAGGCATGTGTAAAAATCACACAGGCTTTAATTTTTCTTCACTCGTGGGTGCACGTCTTCCCTGTGACCCACAGGCAATACACAGTCCCAAAAGCATTTTAAGCACACCAACAACAACTCTCCACCTTGCACCACCACTCCTCTCAGGCAACCTCGTCCTCTTCCTCCCGATTCTGGCCCCTTAGAGGTGGAGGCTAGCCCGTTTTATAGTTCAACCCGGGCTGATGATTCGTCCAGCCGAGTTCTTGAGTCTCGGCAGCACCCCCTAGCGGCCACCCCATCTACCAACCAGGCTGTGGAGGACTCCATGTCCCATGGAGCCAAGTGGGAGACTGGGAAATGAACATCGGTCAAGGAGGTTGCCACCAAGTGTCCCGGGGGAGGTATTGAGCTGTCCATGGTGGCTCCCCCGGAACACATGCCGCAGGGTATCCTGGCCGGGCATGAGACCCAGCTGTCCATCATAGCAGTCTTGGAGGGACAATCTGACCACCTGTATGGAGGAGGCAGTACGAGCGTTTATTGTGACACTCTAGGGGCTAGTTCACCCCACTGAATATTCAGGTGGAGTGGGGCAAGCAAGTCAGGTGCCTTCCCAAGGCTTCCAAGGTGCAACCAAGTGAGCATGAAGGAAGATGGGAGGAGTGCCAAACTCGGACAGTCTGGCTGTGAGGTCTAGAGGTAGCCATGATGGGCGTTGGCAGAAAGAAGTTTGTGGCTGCTGAGTCTCTGCTGGCTATGCGAGCAATGGGTGAGCCAGGGAGAAAGAGAAGGTGTCCTGAGATCGTGAGGAGAGAGGCTGCATTGTAACTTCTGATTTTTAACGGATTTATTTATTGAATTTTATCCCCATGTTTCACTGGGTTTTTATGGATTTATGTACTGTTTTTTAGAACACTGCACAATGGACACTTTTGGTTTTACTTTTGTTTTTGCCTGTTTTGTAATAAAAGCACTATGGCACTTTTTCTACCATCCCCTGGCGTCATGTGTGAATCGTCCTCATTTGTCAGCTCATCTTGGTCATAACCATTGATGCTGTTGGTTCAGCAGGATCCCAATTGGGAAGAGGGAGTCTTGTAGTGTGCCATCATTTGTAGTATTAGTGTTCCTGTTGTATAAGATGAAAAGAATGAAGTAGTGTGAGCAGAATTCTTAATGAGCCTCAGAAATACTTTATGCTTACTTGTGGCTTCCTTGTTGCAGATGGAGCGTCATAAAGGCGATTAACTTTTTTTAAAACAATTCAATTTAGATGTTGCTACGGTGTGTAGAAAAGGGTGAGGTGTAGTATTGATTTCTGTGCAAGCCCCGATTGTGAAACACCACTGATATTGAGGTTTGACATTTTTACCAGGGGAGGGCAACACCTGCGGCTTACACTCAGCCCATCTCACTAGCTGGCAGTCCTGGTGGCATCACAGCAATTTCAACTGTGCTGTCTGATTTTATTTTATTTTATTAAATTTTATTTATTTTATTAAATCTACAGATTTTATGTTTTTATATTTATTTTTTCTCCAGCCGTTTGGAGTTTTTTTTGTTTTTTCTGTCCCCCCGGCCATTGAACCTTACTCTTATTCGATGTTAATTAATGTTGACTTATTTTATTTTCTTATTGTGTCTTTTATTTTTCTATTCTTTATTATGTAAAGCACTTTGAGCTACTGTTTGTATGAAAATGTGCTATAGAAATAAATATTGTTGTTGTTGTTGAATGGCAGTGCAGGTGTTATGGGGGAGAAAGCTTGTTGACTGTACTTAGGGGTGTGCCGGAACCTGCTGCTTCATGGGGGTCTCCAATCCCCAAAACCCCTCAATTGTTGATTGTGTGTCATTTTTTCATGGCCCTTGATGCTTCACGAGATACCCCAACACCTGGATTATCAATTAAGTGCCTTAACACTAAAATTACCAGAGCCAACGAAAAAACTCGTAATTCCGTCCCACCTTAAACTGCTTCTTAAATCCCTTCACACCTCTCCGCAGCGCCTTTGTCTCTAAATGTGCTGATAAAGAGAAGCTAGAGCAGCCGGCTATTCCATCCCCCACCAATTTAGAACGTGCACGAACTTCTCTCAGCTCATGCCTTGATTGAGTATCTGGGAGTGAAGTGGAGTTTTAGAGTGGAAATAATAGATCGTTGTTTGGAACACACGCATTTCATGTCTGTTCCGTTTCTACAGTAATCTGTGTCAACACATTGTTAAAACAGAAACTTTTTTATATTCTAGTAGTAGATGACAAAATGTAGGCATAAACTATATAATGTATGAAGCCTGAAGTCCAAATAGCAAAGAAACATTTTCACAAGAATAACACAATTGCACTTTTATTCAAACATATAACTGCAGAAACAAAAAGCCGCCTTAACATGCGACATTGACACCAGTTTACTGTAACTGACTCCGTGGTTCAATAGATACAGCCCCCGCTTGAATCAAGGGGTCACGGGTTCGATCCTGCGCCCCTCTGTTTTGAGAAGTAAACTGCTCTTAGTCTTACTGTTTTAGAATAAAAGCATACATTTGATTTCAGTCTGTAACAGCCGGTGCAATTTATGATCTTTGTAAAGGTTAGCTTTTTTTTTTTATTCACTTTTCATTCTCTCAGTCGCGTTCAG
Source organism: Polypterus senegalus (assembly GCF_016835505.1). Classification (NCBI taxonomy): domain Eukaryota; kingdom Metazoa; phylum Chordata; class Cladistia; order Polypteriformes; family Polypteridae; genus Polypterus; species Polypterus senegalus. The sequence goes on from NC_053155.1 coordinate 307,793,220, forward strand.
AATCAATCCATACAACCCCATCTGACACGGCTGTTTTCACTAAAGACGCGCTATAGCTCTGCAGTGTACCACGATGCATACTAACGCTACCAACCCCGCCCCGGTTCTGACACACAAACGCTGGCGAAGCTGCCTTCTCGTATCTCACCGTCACTTGCTTTTCTTTTTATTCAGTTTTATTGAGTGTTCCTGCCAGTCCCGCATGTTGCTGTATGCTTTTCTTTTGTACTCCAGGACATGCAGAGGAAAGAATGGTAAAGACCAGTAACTTCGGCGCTATATGCAATCATCAGACACTCCCCATCTGCCCGTGTCGCTCAAACACAGGAACATATATTGGTGTAAAAGTATAACAAAAGTGCACTTTTATTCAAGTGCACTTTTTCCATCGCCTTTTCCTGTAAGAAGCAGTGTACACACTTCTCTCTATGCTGTGGTTTCTATTACACACCTGAAAGAAAGAGACAATACATGTGAAAATATCCAGCATACAGCAACATGCGGGACTGGCAGGAACACTCAATAAAACTGAATAAAAAGAAAATCAAGTGACGGTGAGATCGAAGAAGGCAGCTTCGCCAGCGCCTGTGTGTCAGAACCGGTGCGTTAGTATGCATCGTGGTACAGCACAGAGCTATAGCGCGTCTGTATTCTGTTTCTTTTGTACTCCAGGGCACGCAGAGGAGAGAATAGTAAAGAGCAGTAAGTTCGCGCTATATGCAATCATCAGACACTCCCCATCTGCCCGTTGTTTTGTTATACTTTTCAATACTTTTATACTGCTCAAACGGGCATGCTCAAAAATACACGTGTAATGCCACGAAAAGTGCACGCAGACACTTCATTTCGCAAACAAAACAAGTGCACTTTTATTCAAAACTACCTGTATAACCGAAGAAAAAGAAAGCAAGTTACAGTAGGCGATTGATACGACATCTTGCATGGTGCAATGCTAAGAAGTGCAGATTTTCATTCCGTGCTATATAAAATCATCACATTCAAATATTAACAGTTCCCACACACCCAAGGACCGTCCTTCCTACATTTACGACACGTGTACTTGTTGCCGTGTACACACCTCTCTGTGCTATGGTTTCTATTACACTGAATGAGCACCTGACACTGTACTTTCTTCCCTGGGGGAAGGTCCCGCATCAGAGAATTTCCAGTTCCTGCATAAATTCACACCCGATCTGACGCTGTTCGTTTTCAAATAATATTGCATTAGTGCGATTATATTTTCACATATATTGTCTCTTTCTTTCAGGTGTGTAATAGAAACCACAGCATAGAGAGAAGTGTGTACACTGCTTCTTACAGGAAAAGGCGATGGAAAAAGTGCACTTGAATAAAAGTGCACTTTTGTTATACTTTTACACCAATATATGTTCCTGTGTTTAAGCGACACGGGCAGATGGGGAGTGTCTGATGATTGCATATAGCGCCGGTTACTGGTCTTTACCATTCTTTCCTCTGCATGTCCTGGAGTACAAAAGAAAAGCATACAGCAACATGGGGACTGGCAGGAACACTCAATAAAACTGAATAAAAAGAAAAGCAAGTGACGGTGAGATACGAAGAAGGCAGCTTCGCCAGCGTTTGTGTGTCAGAACCATGGGTAGCGTTAGTATGCATCGTGGTACACTGCAGAGCTATAGCGCCTTTAGTGAAAACAGCCCTGTCAGATGGGGTTGTATGGATTGATTCTGAAAAGTGAAAAAAAAAAAAAAAAGCTAACCTTTACAAAGATCATAAATTGCACCGGCTGTTACAGACTGAAATCAAATGTATGCTTTTATTCTAAAACAGTAAGACTAAGAGCAGTTTACTTCTCAAAAGGAGGGGCAGGATCGAACCCGTGACCCTTGATTCAAGCGGGGCTGATCTATTGAACCACGGAGTCAGTTACAGTAAACTGGTGTCAATGTCGCATGTTAAGGCGGCTTTTTGTTTCTGCAGTTATATGTTTGAATAAAAGTGCAATTGTGTTATTCTTGTGAAAATGTTTCTTTGCTATTTGGACTTCAGGCTTCATACATTATATAGTTTATGCCTACATTTTGTCATCTACTACTAGAATATAAAAAAAGTTTCTGTTTTAACAATGTGTTGACACAGATTACTGTAGAAACGGAACAGACATGAAATGCGTGTGTTCCAAACAACGATCTATTATATGGCGTTATTTCAGTGCCACTATTCTGAGCACACGTAAAAAAATATTGAGCGCACGTAAAAAAAGATTGCAAGTGCAAGTGTTGCATTTTGAAGAGAAATTTATTTTGAGCGTACAAAAGCTGAATTTGAGTGAACAAAATTCATTGCTGCGTGCAAAATGTATTTCAGTGTTTGCGCTTATCCATATACACACACACAATAGCACCCCCTCTTGCTCAGTTTTTCATTTGCGCTTGCTTTCGCAATGTGTTGCTAGCGCTCACAACATTCTCTGCTGCAAGCGCTCAACTCTCTGTACACCGTTATAAGTGTGCCACAAAACCAACCAATCACAGACTTGGTTTCAAAAATTCTGATTGGCTCTTACGGTCTCCAATCAGCTCGCTAGCTGCTGCATTCCGGAAACAGTCAGTTGGCATGGTTGTATAATGCAACTACATTATACTACACCAACGATAGTCTTAACAAATAATATATTTTAAAATAAAATAATTAAAGATATTATCCGCAAATTGGGGTTTAATTGAGTTTAGCTGGATTTAGCTACATTTCGGACTGTTTCCGGAATGCAGCAGCTAGCGAGCTGATTGGAGACCGTAAGAGCCAATCAGAATTTTTGAAACCAAGTCTGTGATTGGTTGGTTTTGTGGCACACTTATAACGGTGTACAGAGAGTTGAGCGCTTGCAGCAGAGAATTTTGTGAGCGCAAGCAACACATTGCGAGCAAGCGCAAATGAAAAAACTGAGCGAGAGGGGGTGCTATTGTGTGTGTGTATATGGATAAGTGCAAACACTGAAATACATTTTTTGCACGCAGCAATGAATTTTGTTCACTCAAATTCAGCTTTTGTACGCTCAAAATAAATTTCTCCTCAAAATGCAACACTTGCACTTGCAATATTTTTTTACGTGCGCTCAGAATAGTGGCACTGAAATAACGCCATACTATTATTTCACTCTAAAACTCCACTTCACTCCCAGATACTCAATCAAGGCATGAGCTGAGAGAAGTTCGTGCACGTTCTAACTTGGTGGGGGGATGGAATAGCCGGCTGCTCCTAGCTTCTCTTTATCAGCACATTTAGAGAACAAAGGACGCTGGTGGAGAGGTGTGAAGGGATTTAAGAAGCAGTTTAAGGTGGGACGGAATTACGAGTTTTTTCGTAGGCTCTGGTAATTCTAGTGTTAAGCTACACAAGACAATTTATATAGAACATTATTATTGAGATTTATAAAAGTAAATGACTTCATTTATATTAATTTTATGCCTGTATTTTTTGGAGTTCAATTTGTTCACCGGTAGCACTATATGTGGTTCAATTTACGGTTCAAAAATGAGAAGTTTGACTTCATCTTCAGATGTGACATTATTTTGAGGGGATACAAACATAAATCAAACATTTTCCAGGGGTGTGGGGAATAGAAAAAGTTGGGAACCACTGATCTGGAGACTGTGGAAGTTACTAGGAAAGTCAAATATTCCTTACCAGACTGAAACATCTCAGTAGGCTTCTTCCGCTTCCTAGAGTTCATAGTCTGACTCCTTTTAAAGACAAATTATATTATTGTACAAGTTACTTCAATATTTTCTAGATACCAAAACAATACAGGCAAAATGCACACCTTTGAATTTATCCCTCATTATGTTTGAATATAAACACGGCAATGCTCATTTATTTCTTATAATCAAGCCATAAACAATGACTCCCTCAAACAAACAGGGCTTGACCCAACACTAGTCATCCCAACAAACTAAAGGGAACACAATTGTTTGTTCATTCTTTTTTCAAACTTTTTTAAATGTATCTTTTATTAAATATGTAAAACTCTTCATGTTATGTGTTTTGGATGCAGGGTGTGGGTCTGGTTTCAGACTTCTACACATAGTACAAGATATTACACTTCACCAGCAACCACCCATTATCTCATAAACAGAGCTGTGTTAAAACTCTATTCAGAAGAGTTCACACCCATTGTAATACGAAGGAAACAAAAATGAATGAGAGATGCAATCTCTTCCATCTTTTCACTTCAAATGGATACTCAAAAACATTTATTAATCGAAGCCTACACAGAAGATGCCAAAAAACTCAGCAAACAATTGACTTGAATCGGAACCCCCACCCCACCTGGCACTCATCCCCTTTTCATCACATGATGTCTGAAGGTGTTGCACGCATCCTGGCCAAGTCAGGCATCAGAATAGCACACAAACCCACCATCAATCTGCGTACGGTCACTTTAGTGCTAAAAACAAGAAATCGGCAGCAAAAACACGAAACGCAGTGTACAGCATTCCCTGCAGTTCGTGCTCAGTGGTATACATAGGACAAACTTCAAAAAGAATCGCAACACGTATGCAGGAACACCACAACGCCGTCAGAAGAAAGAACTCACTATCATTGATCTATACGCACACTAAATCAACAGGACATACATTTAACTGGGACAATGTACAAGTAAAATTCAAGGCCAGTACAAAAATTGCCAGAGAGCTGACTGAATCCTGGTTATCAAATGAGAACGCCATCAACAGACACTTGGACATAAATCCAGCATATGCAAACTTAAGTAGAACATGGAAAAAGTTTCTGTCTTAGTTATGTGTTCAACATTTCTTACCTCACATCCTACATTTACCCAGATCGCTGTAGACACAGGACATACATGAAATGTATGTATTCCAAATAACAATATATAATTTATACTATACTACTCCAGGCACCTCATACCATGATGAAGAGACTTCAACTGGGAGAACTTCCTTTCCTTCTTGTGGGGGACGGGACAGGGGAGGACAGAAGACTGCTTGTGCTGATCGACGCATTTACAAAACAAAAGATGCTGATGGAGAGGTGTGAAGGAATTTAAGGTGGGCCAGAATTACGACTTTTATTGTAGGCTTTAGGGATTCTGGTGTATTTCTATTTTTTAGTCATTGAGATGTGTGTTCAGATCATAGTGTGTGTTTATATATACTTATTTATCCATTTATGTATGTATGTATTTATTTATTTAAAGAGTTTCTGTAGAATGGCAAATTTCCCCCTGGGGACAAATAAAGTTTTATCTATCTATGTGCTGCTCGGCTGCCTCTGAAACAATAGCTATGGTTACCTATCCTGATCTTCCTCGTGGTTAAGGAGAAAGCGAGCATCTATGTCCTTTAATCTGAGTAGGAATCTCCATACCTCACTGAGCCTGACAAAGACTGCCAGTAAATAAAGAGCTTACTGCTGTGCATTCAGCTTTCAAGGTTACTCGTTGTTTTCTAGTGAGGAGAGCTAACTTGATATACTGTATTGATTCTGAACATTCACTAAATAACTCCGCTGTAGTGCATGTCTGGCTGTGACTGTGTAACAGGGATTCATTTAACTAGTTTCATTTCCTCAAAATCCCTCAATTATTTAATAATATTAAATTTAGTTTATGATAATTTTGTTTTAAATGATATTTAGCCTGTATTTTTGTATACTGCATATATACTCAGCAAAAAAAGAAACATCCCTTTTTCAGGACTGTGTATTTCAACAATAATGTTTTAAAAATCCAAATAACTTTACAGATCTTCATTGTAAAGGGTTTAAACAATGTTTTCCATGCATGTTCAATTAACCATAATCAATTAATTAACATGCACCTGTGAAATGGTCGTTAAGACCTTAACAGCTTACAGAAAGTAGGCATTTAAGGTCAGAGTTCTAAAAACGCAGGACACTAAAGAGACTTGTCTACCGACTGTGAAAAACACCCAAAGAAAGATGCGCAGGGTCCCTGCTCATCTGCGTGAACGTGCATTAGGCATGCTGCAGGGAGGCATGAGGACTGCTGATGTGGCTAGGGCAATAAATTGCCATGTCCGCACTGTGAGACGCCTAAGACAGCGCTACAGGGAGACAGGAAGGACAGCTGATCATCCTCGCAGTGGAAGACCACGTGTAACAACACCTGCACAGGATCGGTACATCCGAATATCACACCTGCGTGACAGGTACAGGATGGCCACAACAACTGCCCGAGTCACACCAGGAACACACAATCCCTCCATCAGTGCTCAGACTGTCCGCAATAGGCTGAGAGAGGCTGGACTGAGGGCTTGTAGGCCTGTTGTAAGGCATGTCCTTACCAGACATCACCAGCAACAACGCCGCCTATGGGCACAAACCCACCTTCGCTGGACTAGACAGGAGTGGCAAAAAGTGCTCTTCACTGATGAGTCATGGTTTAGTCTCACCAGGGGTGATGGACGGATTCGTGTTTATCGTCAAAGGAATTGAGCACGTCTGGGACCTGTTGGATCGCAGGGTGAGGGCTAGGGCTATTCCCCCCAGAAATGTCCAGGAACTTGCAGGTGCCTTGGTGGAAGAGTGGGGTAACATCTCACAGCAAGAACTGACAAATCTGGTCCAGTCCATGAGGAGGAGATGCACTGCAGTACTTCAAGCAGCTGGTGGCCACACCAGATACTGACTGGTACTTTTGATTTTGAGCCTCCCTTCATTCAGGGACACATTGTGAACCATTTTTAGTTTATGTCTTATGGTGTTGACTCTTTTAGTGTTCATACAAATATTTACACATTAAGTTTACTGAAAGTAAAAACAGTTGAAAGTCAGAGGACGTTTCTTTTTTTTGCTGAGTATATATCATTGACATTTGCTCCTCTCTGATGACTTGCAAGCTTTGTGTGCCCCTTTATAGCTGTACTTAGTGTGGCTAGAGAGAAGAACATAAATCGTGAGCTCAAAGTCTGATTATTGTTCTGTTATTTGAAAATAATGAATAGGGTGATACATTAATGTTTCTTCTTTATGCTATTCATTTGGCCTGTAAGTTGTTCCCCTTTTTTCTTTTCTATGTCTTGCAAGTGCAACAGGGATATATATGACAGGCAGCCGATGATGTGTGTTTGAAAGGCAATATAGCATTTGCATGTTGTTTTCCTTTAATTAAGTTGGTGTCCACCTTGAATTTAGTTATTGTGATTGGCCTGTGCTGAAAGGGAACTTGGCCAATCACAGGGCTTCACTTTGAACTCTTATTAATTAGTTTGGTGGCATCTTAACAGTAGAATAGGAGCCTCATTTCTTTAAATGTGAAAGTTTGTGTAAGTATATATAAAGTAAGTGGAATTTAATTGTTTGTCCATAAAGTATTTGGTTTATGTGTTTATGTTTGTAATTTGGATATACAGTATATAATATTTCAGTACAGTTTCTAAAATATAGATGTTTTGAGAAAGCTAAAGCATAGTTGAACAGACACTATTTGGAGTTTTACATTTATTGTTAGTTTTAGAATTACAGTATTACAGTTTCCTCATGTATAATATGTATATCTATATCTATATCAAGAACAATTAACTTATTTAAGTTGAGTAAATATTTTATGGTTTTATCGTTCTAGCAATTTCCTGATCTGATATTGATGTTATCTTGAGTGTAATATGCCATCTAGTGGATAAAGTACCCTATTAATAACTAATGTTAACATTGACGTATTTAAGAGAAAGAAACTGGGATAGATAATTTACTGTATGTTTATTATTTTATTCAGACCATAACTTCACATTTATGTAACTTTGGAAGAACTTAATAAATAGAATTTGGACATCTTCATCAATCTCTGACCTGATGTGTGTAGTGGTTGTAATTTAATCCTGAACTAAATTAATTCTTCACTACAATGTGTTTGTTCATTTTTCTGTTGCTGAATGACTGAGATGAGTCCAGTGGTGGGCCTCCGTGATCTAGTAGCTCCACTGGAGAGCCAATTAGATTGTATTTTATTGTCAGTTGAGCCAGATATTCATTTCCCAACCCTCACCCTTAACCATAGCGTAACTGGGTGTTATCACTGACATATCATATAAAGCAACAACCTCCTCAATGGAGTGGAGCTTAGAAGGCCTGCAGCTAGAGTCGATTGGAATAAAACCCGAAAAGCATGGTGACTTCTGTGTGGTCTGTTCAGTTTTCTTTTAGCAATGCAGGGTAGTAGCTGTGCTTTGGATGCAGTGGGAGAGTGAGGACTGGCTACATCTGCTTCTCTGGCCCTTTCTGTCACAGTCTCTTTGGTAGTTGATACTTAAAAATGTTGCATAATGTCTTTTGGATTTTTTTTTAAAAATGTGTCTATTTTTAAGGCTAAATGGCTACTGGTTGTCTCTTCAGTTAACTGTGCCATTTCACGTGAGCCTGTGCTCTGCTCATGGACCTCAACTGACAGAAACTTCAATGTCAGAACTGAAAGTCTGATGAAAGCCATGCATTTTATTCATCACCATTCCAAGCCATTTATAGTTTATCCCCTGTGAAATGTATGTTGTGGAAGTTATTATATAATTGTTTGCTTTATGGAGATCAAGAGTCAAAGAATTCTGATGTCTTTGTGACATACAGCAAGAAAGCAACTTAAGTAAAGAGAATGAACTGATAAAAATAAAAAGAGGTAAAAAGAGTGTTACATTACAAGTACATTAGATGGTCATCTCAGGTTGGTTGGTTGGAAGGCAAAGTCAGAGCGGCGAGATTGTGTTGGTTTGGACATGTGCAGAGGAGAGATGCTGGGTATATTGGGAAAAGGATGCTAAGGATAGAGCTGCCAGGGAAGAGGAGAAGAGGAAGACCTAATAGGAGGTTTATTGATGTGGTGAGGGAGGACATGCAGGTGATGGTGTAACAGAACAAGAAGCAGAGGACAGAAAGATATGGAAGAAGATGATCCGCTGTGGCAACCCCTAATGGGAGCAGCTGAGAGGAGAAGAAGAAGAAGAAGAAGAAGAAGATGTGTTACACCAACAAATATGGCAGAGTAAAATGAACTTTAAAAAGATGCGACTTTTACCCAGTGGGATTGAAGAATAAAGCGATGAATGGCATGGAATTATTTTAGTAGTAGTATTTTAAGCTTTAATAACCAACATTTCATACTTGACTAATTTTCCATTGAGATCATTTTATTCATTTTTATGTACATGACTTCCCCAGAAGTGTTTTTTTTTCTTTTAGCTTTCATGTCATTATCATTACAGACTGCTTGGAAGGTTTTTGATGACAGCCCTAATATATTAAGGACCACTCCAGAACATCCGAAAGTGTAATGCCTCTGCACAGTGGCACCATACTCAAATAGGCCATGGCTGACAAAAGACCATTTGACAGAAGACATTCATTGTGGTGTAAAAGCAGGCCCGGTTCTGCTGGTCATGCAAAGGGTTCATGCACGGCGGCTGCTTTCAACAAAACGCAGGCTCGGCACGGGGCTCGTCTTTTCCCATCGAATGTCGGTAACTTGCTTCAAAGAAAAACAGGCGAGTCACAACGCGTGAATTGTGGGAGCTCAAGTATGCAAAAGTTTTTGTAGTGTTAATCGTAATTTTACTGAAGAAATAATTAAACTTGTACGGTCATGTGAAAAAGTAATTGCATACCATGAAAACTGTTGACTTGTTCATCATAATTGAACACCAGACATCAGATCACCATGCAAACAGTGCATACAGATAAAGGGAACATACTTGAGCAAATGACACAACCTAGTCCAAACCCCCAAGAAAACATGAAAATGTAAAAGTACCTGTTGAGTGATCTCGATCCAATCTCCTTCTATAGAAAAAAGTACAAAATAAAATATTTTCAATCAGCATATACTATATAATCTACAAAACTTTGCACATAACGTTATCTATTAAAAGGAAATCTTATCTTACTTATGTCTATAGAATGAAAACCAAGGACAATTTTTTTTAAACTCAAATACTGATAAGTTAAGAGAATGGGCTGTTCTCATCCACATTTTACGGGGGGCACCGTTGAGAGCGTTGTGACCAGCTGAGTCACTGTCTGGTTTGGGAACTGCAGTGTCTCTGACCGTGAGGTCCTACAACGGGTCCTCTCTGCCCTCTATCCTTGTAAACCACTACATCCACCAAGCTTACAGCATTGTGACGGACCGCTGCCACCTCACCTGTGGTCTCTTTGTCCCACTTTCATTTGGTAGAAGGTACTGTAGCATCCAAATCAGTTCTGCTGGGTACTACAACAGCTGCTACCCCCTGACAGTCCAGACTCTGAACTCTCTGCTGCCCCCTGCCCTTTGATACAATACAATACAATACAATACAATACAGTTTATTTTTGTATAGCCCAAAATCAGACAAGAAGTGCCGCAACAGGCTTTAACAGGCCCTGCCTCCTGACAGCCCCCCAGCTTTGACTCTCAAAGATGACAAGGAGCAACTCCCAAAAAAAACACTTGTAGGGAAAAAAATGGAAGAAACCTCGGGAAAGGCAGTTCAAAGAGAGATCCCTTTCCAGGTAGGTTGGGTGTGCAGTGGGTGTCAAAAAGAAGGGGATCAATACAATACAATACAGAGAACAGAACAAATCCTCAATACAGTATAAAATGTGCCCCTAGCAGTTGATTTATATGAAGAACATTTGTCACTACTGTTGTTTTTTATTATTAGTTTTACTGCTATGATTTATTAATTATCTGTTATCTTCAATAATTACTATTTAGTTGCCTATTTTTAATTTTTAATTAATTATGTATTTATAATAGTTTACAGGTACAGTACATTCTGTGCATATTCATACGTTAAACAAGATTTCTGTCCTATTTTGACTGTTTGACTAATTTACATTTATTTTAAGTCGACTAAAACCAGTTGTCTTGACTAAAATTGATTTGTTTTTTGTCAACTAAAACTAACAATAATTAAATGACTAAAATGTAACTACAACTAAAATGTAATTTAGCCAGAAGACTAAGACTAAAACTAAATCAAACTGTATTGTCAAAATGAACACTGCCATTAGTGCAAAAAAAACTTTAAGAGTAAGAAACAGCCATCCATCCATCCATCGATTATCCAACCCGTTATATCCTAACTACAGGGTCACAGGGGTCTGCTGGAGCCAATCCCAGCCAACACAGGGCGCAAGGCAGGAAACAAACCCAGGGCAGGGTTCCAGACCAACGCAGGGCATACACGCACACCCCTACATGCCAAGCAAACACTAGGGACAATTTATGACCACCAATGCACCTAACCTACATGTGTTAAGACTGTGGGAGGAAACCAACGCAGACACGGGGAGAACATGCAAACTCCACACGGGGAGGACCCGAGAAGCGAACTCAGGTGTCCTAACTGCGAGGCAGCAGTGCTAGAGTACGAAACATCCCTCATAATGATGAACGCTGCAGTTATTTTAGAATTGAGATATTCTGTGATGCTGTATTTTGTACATAAATGGATGTAACTTTGCACAAGAATTTGAACAGCAAAACCCTGGTGGGCTGGTACCTGGCTTCTTTATCAATTTAATTTTTTTTAAAAAAAGGATTAAAGATGGCAAAATTTCTTACAAGGAAGGTATTCTAGCAGAGACAAATATGGCTATACTTGTTTCCATAATATACTCAGCAAAAAAAGAAACGTCTTCTGACTTTCAACTGTTTTTAGTTTCAGTAAACTTAATGTGTAAATATTTGTATGAACACTAAAAGAGTCAACACCAAAAGACATAAACTAAAAATGTTTTACAATGTGTCCCTGAATGAAGGGAGGCTCAAAATCAAAAGTACCAGTCAGTATCTGGTGTGGCCACCAGCTGCTTGAAGTACTGCAGTGCATCTCCTCCTCATGGACTGGACCAGATTTGTCAGTTCTTGCTGTGAGATGTTACCCCACTCTTCCACCAAGGCACCTGCAAGTTCCTGGACATTTTTGGGGGGAATGGCCCTAGCCCTCACCCTGCAATCCAACAGGTCCCAGACGTGCTCAATTCCTTCGACGATAAACACGAATCCGTCCATCACCCCTGGTGAGACAAAACCGTGACTCATCAGTGAAGAGCACTTTTTGCCACTCCTGTCTGGTCCAGCGAAGGTGGGTTTGTGCCCATAGGCGGCGTTGTTGCTGGTGATGTCTGGTAAGGACCTGCCTTACAACAGGCCTACAAGCCCTCAGTCCAGCCTCTGTCAGCCTATTGCGGACAGTCTGAGCACCGATGGAGGGATTGTGTGTTCCTGGTGTGACTCGGGCAGTTGTTGTGGCCATCCTGTACCTGTCACGCAGGTGTGATATTCGGATGTACCGATTCTGTGCAGGTGTTGTTACACGTGGTCTTCCACTGCGAGGATGATCAGCTGTCCTTCCTGTCTCCCTGTAGCGCTGTCTTAGGCGTCTCACAGTGCGGACATGGCAATTTATTACCCTAGCCACATCAGCAGTCCTCATGCCTCCCTGCAGCATGCCTAATGCACGTTCACGCAGATGAGCAGGGACCCTGGGCATCTTTCACAGTCGGTAGACAAGTCTCTTTAGTGTCCTGCGTTTTTAGAACTCTGACCTTAAATGCCTACTTTCTGTAAGCTGTTAAGGTCTTAACGACCATTCCACAGGTACATGTTAATTAATTGATTAGGGTTAATTGAACATGCATGGAAAACATTGTTTAAACCCTTTACAATGAAGATCTGTAAAGTTATTTGGATTTTTAAAACATTATTGTTGAAATACACAGTCCTGAAAAAGGGACGTTTCTTTTTTTGCTGAGTTTATATTCTTTCAGTCATCATGCTATATATACTGTTAAAATGACAAGGGTACGTATGGTTACACATTTAATATTTTCTTATTAAGGTTATAGAAAATTGTATTCTTAAAATTGGTAATCTCTATGTATTAGAAAAGTATTATAAGCACATAAGAAGAGTAGACACTATATTTTATTAAGCATTAAGATGTAAGAGTTACAATTAAAAAGCCTACATATTTTTTATTATTCTGTATGAGCTTGAAACCTCCAATGGGTTATTAAGCTCAGAGAGGGAATGGCTGTAAATAATGGTAGCAAGTAAGAATAGTCCTTATCAAACAGATAAGATAGACAGAGCGGGTTTGACACCCCCTTAACTAAGAATTATCGATGTAATCCAGGGGTGTTAAACTCCGGGCCTGGAGGGCCGCAGTGGCTGCAGGTATTCATTCTCACCCTTTTCCTAATCAGTGACCAGTTTTCACTGCTAATTAACTCTTTTTCCCTTCATTTTAACAGCCCTGTTTTTAAGGATTCAGTCCTTTGAATTTATTCCTTTCTTCATTAAATGACAGCCAAACAGAAAGGAGACGTGAAACGAGCCAACAGATGAGCAGCTAAACTGGGATTTCAAACTCCAACCAATCTCTTAATGAGAAGCTGATTCTTGCTGTTAATTAAACCTGTTATTTAATTCCATGGCCTTTTGCTGCTCTCATTCTGCCACAGCAGACATTTCCAAAAGTGTTGATTTTTTTATAAGAACACCATCAGAATGTTTTGGTGACCTGAGAGATCAACCTTACCGATACCTTCACCTTTCTTTATTTTCAGATATTGTGTGATGGCCACAGATGAGATGGTTATGTTGCGACTTGTTTTGTGTCTCAGTATTGTTTGGCTACTAATTAAGGAAAAAGAGACAGCTAAGAGGCCTGAGTCAAGTCAATTTAAACTAAGGAAAAAGAAGTTAATTAGCAGCAGAAACTGATCACTAATGAAAATGATGGTTAGAATGAAAACCTGCAGCCACTGTGGCCCACCAGGACAGGAGTTCGACACACGTGATGTAATCAAACAGAGGCAGGACTAGGAGTCAGATGAGGATGAATAATGGCTGAAATGATATGAATTGTAATAAATGAAATAGTTGCTTTTAGTTGTTTGCTCATTGTCCCATCTTAACACTAGAATTACCAGAGTCTACGAAAAAACTCGTAGATCCGGCCCACCTTAAAACCGTTCACACTTCTCCGCCAGCTTCTTTTGTCCTGTAAATGTGCCAATTAAGACGAGCAGCAAGCAGCCGGCTATTCCATCCCCACATCAACTTAGATTGTGCACAAACTTCTCCCAGCTCATGCCTTGATTGATTACCTGGGAGTGAAGTGGAGTTTTAGAGTGGAAATAATTGATTGTTATTTCGAACACACGCATTTCATGTGGGTTCCGTTTCTACAGTAATCTGTGTAAACACATTGTTAAAACGGAAACTTTTTCATATTTTAGTAATAAACGTTACAAAATGTAGGCATAAACTATAGAATGTGTAAAAGCATGTTTGAGGTTAAAAAGAAAATACATTAAATTATTTATCAATCGACACACGCTACACGCAGGCAAGCGGGCAGTGAGAGTGGAGATAAAGACACAAGATAGATTGTATACAACAGGCAAAAGCAGCGACCACGTGATAACAGTATTAGCTATAGTGAATGAAAGCATGAATTAATCAACAGAAATAACCGTGATCAACATTTTAAACTTAACAATTTACTTAGGATGAAAAAATAAAAACGCCCCAGCATGCAGAAAGCAGACGCTTGCAGGCAGGCAGGCAGCGCAGCCATACTTAAAAAGAAAAATAAAAGTAACACTTTCTCCCTAACAAGGAATCAAACTCGAGTCTCTGAGACATGATAAGAATGCTGCACTCTGAGAGGCAAATCTTAGCGCTACGCCACAAAAGTTGTTGTGTTGTTTTTGAACCTTTTGTGAAGGTGTTTATTTGATCTTTGAAAATCAGGCTTCACACATTCTATAGTTGATAACTACATTTTGTAACATTTATTACTAAAATATGACAAAGTTTCAGTTTTAGCAATGAACATGAAATGCATGTGTTCCAAATAACGATCTATTATTTCCACTCTAAAACTCCAGCAGTTGAGTCACTCCCAAATAATCAAACAAAGCATGAGCTGGGAAAACTTAGTGAATGTTCTGCGACAGTTGGGAATGGAATAGCCGGTTGCTTGCTGCTCCTGTTAATCGGCACATTTAAAAGACAAAGGACGCTGGCGGAGAGGTGAGAACAGTCTTAAGGTGGGCCGGATCTACGAGTTTTTTCATAGACTCTGGCAATTCTAGTGTTAAACGACTCTGTGTGCACGCCATACAATAAAGCTTAATTTTGCTGTCTGCTCTGAAGTCTCCGCGTGCCTTCTTGGGGCTGAGGGCACCTGTGCTGTGTCAGCCTGCTTCAACAAGAGGCAAATAAAGGCTGCAGACTTTCAAAATGGAATTACTTTGGACACTACACACTGCATGTCATATTCAGCAGCCTATTTGAATAATTACTTGTGCACATTCTGATTTTACACAGTGCTGTGTTATACGAGAAACCTCCAAAATATGCTTGCTTAGAATAATTAGGGCCATTTAGGCAAGACTAGGTTCCGATTTCAAATAGCTTAATAAGTTTCAACAGGAATTAACACATTCTTAAATACAATAAGTTATGAAAATATGGAAAGCCATCTAGAAAAATTGAACAGTTAACAAACAAATGTAAATTTTATGTAGTAATAAAAATGTTCACACAAAGTGTTAAAGGTCCACAGTAAATATGTGCGCTCAATATAAAATAACAGATGTCAAAATTTCTGTATCTGTGGTCTCAAACACATTAGGACATTGCATTTTACAGTTCAATGTAAATAAAAAAAACCCTCAGACAAGTCTTTTTATAATCCAAATACTAACACTACACTATTAAGGGACTAACATGACGTCTTTACCAAATAAATGCACCGGCTTACAGTAATTAGTAATAAATCTTACGGCAGGACTCACGACTTCTTTTGGTTCCTTGATGTCACTGGACACAGCATCACGGTCAGTGCGTTTTCCACTTCCTGCAGCAAATCAAGAGGTTATTTAGTTGAAAATAAAATAAGTTTTAGTTTCTGTTTATTTTGCTTATAATTCTAAGAGTTAAACTTAAAAGAAGTGGTGAGGCGGCCTTTTGCTGTTATGCACCTAAAATCTGGAATAGCTGACCGATAGAAATTTGCCAGGGTAATACAGTGGATCACTTTAAAAAATGGTTAAAAACTAATTCTTTTAATATGGCTTTCTCATAGCTTCATTTTAGTGTAACCCTGATATTCTGTATATGCATTGAATAATAATTTTTATCATGACTCCACAGTCCGTACTAACCCCTACTTTCTCTTCTGTTATTTTTCCGGTTTTCTGTGGTGGTGATCTACACCATCACCTGATCAAAGCACAGTGCTGTCCCTCCATTGATGGATCAAAGGCCAGAAGTCCACATGACCATCAACATCAAATTCTTCCACATAAAGCCTGTAAACCATGAGGACTGATTGAGATCATTGATGTTAGGTAGAATGCCCAGTGGGAGCTGGCTGGTTATTTTCATGGCCTTGGAACCCCTGCAGATTTTGTTTTTTTTCTGTCCTTCTGGCCATCGGACCTCACTTTCTTCTTTGTTAATTAGTATTGCCTAATTTTATTTTCTGCGGTGGGTTGGCACCCTGCCCAGGATTGGTTCCTGCCTTGTGCCCTGTGTTGGCTGGGATTGGCTCCAGCAGACCCCCGTGACCCTGTATTCGGATTCAGCGGGTTAGAAAATGGATGGATGGATGGATAATTTTATTTTTCTTCATCTTGTAAAGCACTTTGAGCTACATCATTTGTATGAAAACATGCCATAGAAATAAATGTCGTTGTTGTTCTTGTAGGGTATATTCCCCACATCCAGGAGATGGTTTTAAAATCATGTTGTTTGTCCAGGTTCCCCACGTTTGTAGAACAGTTTGTGATGGAGTGTTTTCTTAATGGAGGGTGGGCACTGCATGTTGTGACCAGCAGGGGGCGCTGCTGCACCCCCAAACCCCAGGCACAATTGTACAGGCATAAGACCCGATTTTAAATAAAAGATTTATTAACATAAATACCTTACAAAAGACTTTGAAAGTAACATAAACACAAGTATACTTCTCTTTTCCCTCACTTTCCCACTTCTCCAGGTGAGCTTTGTCCATCTCCCACCCGACTCTGACACACCTGGATGAGGTTGAGCGGCTTCTTTAATCTTAGACCCAGGGTACTTCTAGGGCATAGCCTGTTGAAAGCACCTCCAGCTCAAGTGGAAGCCCCACAAAACAGGGATCACTGATCCCTGCAGCACCCCCTGGTGGCACCAACAAAACCCGACAAGGCTGCCATATGGGATTACAGTTCCCAACATCATGCCTTGCAGGTGTCCACACAAGTAGCGTCGGCCAGGGAAGCTGCCACCTAGTGTCTCTGGCATGTAGCCCTGCTAGGATGTCCCCACCTGTCCTTTTATCACACTGGCCTCCCAACCAGATATTCTTACTCAGTCCAACCCTGCCTGAATGCCAGTGTGCCCACTCCTGCACTGGCATCTTCTGTAACCAATCTGGATAAGGCAAGGAACACCCTGGCAATCTTCCTATCCACTTGCCACCTTGGCCTTCTGGGCCAGGTAAGGAAAGGTAGTCCATCCTGGCAGGGATGCTAGACCATGCATGCCACTAATTGCTATGTGCACTCTTAAAACTGCTGGCTTTTTACTGGGTTGTGCGGATCCTCGTAGAGCCATTGCTTGACCAAGGACCACTTCATTCTGGGAAGGGTTCTTTGTATATTAAGTTGGTTCTTTGTGTTTTGAAAAATGTCATAATGTGTAGAAAAAACTGAAATGTTTAATGTATGGTAGGCAACCTAGCAGGACACTAACAGATTAAAAAAACCTGAATTTATTGCATGCAGTCTTTTCAAAACAGGACCCACTTTTATTTCATCAGTCAGGTACCATCTTTTCATGTTCTTTCTGGAACCTTCACATGGATAGGTCTTTTAGGAACCAAAAATGGCTCCCCTATGGCATTGCTCCAAAGAAACACTCTGGCACCTTTATTTTTAAGAGTATGTGTGTCTTGAGAACCCTGCCTATGCTTTAAAAGACCCATACTGTATTTTTGTGTTACTCATGAG
Source organism: Polypterus senegalus (assembly GCF_016835505.1). Lineage (NCBI taxonomy): Eukaryota > Metazoa > Chordata > Cladistia > Polypteriformes > Polypteridae > Polypterus > Polypterus senegalus. The sequence goes on from NC_053155.1 coordinate 307,811,223, forward strand.
AGTTTTCTAATTAAGGCTGTAAAAGATGGCATTTTGGACTCTTTTCCACCATGTCTAGATATGGATGGCCTGCCTGTTTGATTATTCCCATACAGCAGCAGTGTTTTACCCCACAGCATAAAGATGTGCTGCAATAACTCAGTCCAACACTTGCCCTCTGTAATGCTAGATTCAAAGAGTAAATTCAGGTACTAACCTTCAGGACACAATTTAGCATCGTCCTTGCAATAAAGTCTGCAAAACAGAATGAATTTTGCAGAATTAAAGAGTTTTCTTTACCATTTCTCCTTTTACGATCTAAACGTATTTAGTGAAGAGCACATTATGATTTGAGTAAAGCAACCTAATTTTCAGCAGTTCAGTCAAACTTCTTGCACATGGCGTCATGGGACTTACATCTACTGTATGTGCAATGCGACAACTACACAGTCACACACCACAAGCTAATTTGGATTAATCCTCAAGGGAATCTTCTCACATGATCTGTGGGGGATCAGATCGCAGAGTCGGCCATTGTACAGAGCCTGCGGTGTAATTTTCAGGTTAAGGGTCTTGCTCAAAGACCCAGTGGAGTAGGATCCCTTCAGGTAGTAACAGGATTTGAACAGGCAATCTTCCAGATACCAGTGCAGTTCCCAGCCACAGAGCCACCACTCCATATTTCAACAATTTTAAAATTAATTTCATCAGGCCCACAGTATGTACGTATTGAACAGTAGCAGAACCAAGATTTCACATTAGCGTGAGCCTAATATTATTTTATTACTATTAAACATACATTCATAAGCTCTCTTTCTCATGGGTAGGGGTTGATTTGTTTCAAACCTAATTTTGTAAAACTTGACTTGCTTGTATGGGATGTTATTTAATTTTTATAAATTCAATAAAAAGTTAAAAAATAAATAAAATAAATAGAAAAAATGTGGGAGTCCAGCCATAATCACACAAAAGGCGTTTTTGTATTTTTTTTTTTTTTTTTGCATGATTCATTAACCCTTTTGTCAACACTAATTGAAATCCACTTAAAAACAGCAAAGATAAATTGACTGCCTAACATTTGTTGATGCAAAAGACACACCAGTTCATCACAATACATAAATGGCCGAATAATATCCGTTACAATTTTGACTAGAATAGCAAGAAAATGAGAGAGAGAGAAGGTTGGATGATGTGGAGGTAGTGAATCAGGCAGTGCAACGGATTAGCAAGGAGGAAGTAAGGACAGCTATGAAGAGGATGAAGAACGGAAAGGCCGTTGGTCCAGATGAGATACCTGTGGAAGCATGGAGGTGTTTAGGAGAGATGGCAGTGGAGTTTTTAACCAGATTATTTAATGGAATCATGAAAAGTGAAAGGATGGCTGAGGAGTGGAGAAGAAGTGTACTGGTGCTGATATTTCAGAATAAGGGGGATGTGTAAAGCTGTATTAATTACAGGGGGTAAAATTGATAACCCACAGCATGAAGTTATGGGAAAGAGTAGTGGAAGCTCGGTTAAGAAGTGAGGTGGTGATTAGTAAGCAGCAGTGTGGTTTCATGCCAAGAAAGAGCACCACAGATGTCATGTTTGCTCTGAGCATGTTGATGGAGAAGTTTAGAGAAGGCCAGAAGGAGTTGCATTGCATCTTTATGGACCTGGAGAAAGCATATGACAGGGTGCCTAGAGGGGAGCTGTGGTATTGTATGAGGAAGCCGGGACTGGCACAGAAGTAAGTAAGAGTTGTACAGGATATGTACAAGAGGGATGTGTTACAGTGGTGAGGACTGCTGTAGGAGTGACGGATGCATTCAAGTTGGAGGTGGGATTGCATCAGGGATCGGCTCTGAGCCCTTTCTTATTTGCATTGTGATGGACAGGTTGACAGATGAGATTAGACAGGAGTCCCTGTGGACTATGATGTTTGCTGATGACATTGTGATCTGTAGCGATGGTAGTGAGCAGGTTGAGGAGACCCTGGAGAGGTGGAGATTTGCTCTGGAGAGGAGAGGAATGAAGGTCAGTAGGAAGAAGACAGAATACATGTGTGTGAATGACAGGGAGGTCAGTGGAATGGTGAGGATGCAGGAAATAGAGTTGGTGAAGGTGGATGAGTTTAAATACTCGGGATCAACAGTACAGAGTAATGGGGATTGTGGAAGATAAGTGAAGAAGAGAGTGCAGGCAGGGTGGAATGGGTGGAGAAGAGTGTCAGGACTGATTTGAGACAGACGGGTATCAACAAGTGTGACAGAGAAGGTCTACAGGACAGTAGTGAGACCAGCTATGTTATAGGGGTTGGAGACGGTGGCACTGACCAAAAAGCAGGAGACAGAGCTGGAGGTGGCAGAGTTAAAGATGCAAAGATTTGCATTGGGTGTGACGAGGATGGACAGGGTTAGAAATGAGGACATTAGAGGGTCAGCTCAGATTGGACGGTTGGGAGACAAAGTCAGAGAGGCGAGATTGCATTGGTTTGGACATGTGCAGAGGAGAGATGCTGGGTATATTGGGAGAAGGGTGCTAAGGATAGAGCTGCCAGGGAAAAGGAAAAGAGGAAGGCCTAAGAGAAGGTTTATGGATGTGGTAAGAGAGGACATGCAGGTGATGGTGTAACAGAACAAGATGCATAGGACAGAAAGATATGGAAGAAAATGATCAGTTGTGGCAACCCCTAATGGGAGCAGCTGAAAGAAAAAAAAAGAAACATTATAAAACCACAAACAGTCCGATTACTGTTTTGCCATTCCTTGCAATTTGCGTCTGCATATCTGATATGTGCGTTTCCAGTCTTGGAATACACAAGTGAATTTTCTTATTATATTACAAAAATTCCCAAATCACATCTTTTTCAGATTCAGATTCAAAAAAGGTAGTTCATTGTTTCATAAGGAAGTGGAACATACTAGCACAATGCTATAGTCTTGTGGCTATTCAAATGGTTCTGTTTCCATCTTACAGGAAATTCAACATGTATGCAAAAAAAAAAAGTTTCAGTCCCTAAACCTCAAATTGACTGGCACAAAACATAGTTTATTTTTAGTTTTATAATCCTTTTTACGATATATTAACAGGTATCCCACCTTTGGCACACTTGGCTCCTTACAATTCCAATAGTAAAACTTAAAAGAAGTGGTGAGGCGGACGGCCTTCTGCTGCTATGCACCTAAAATCTGGAATAGCCTGCCAATAGGAATTCGCCAGGCTGATACAGTAGAGCACTTTAAAACACTGCTGACAACACATTACTTTAACATGGCCTTCTCATAACTTCACTTTAATCAAAATCCTGATACTCTGTATGTTCAATTCTTCATAATAACTATTCATGGTGGCTCTAAAATTAGTACTGACCCCAACTCTCTCTTCTGTTTCTTTTTCTGGTTTCTTTGTGGTGGCGGCCACCACCTCCACCTACTCAAAGCATCATGATGCTCCAACATTGATGGACTGAAAGCCAGAAATCTACGTGACCATCATCATCAAGACCTTCAGTGAGAACCCTAAATCCAAAGAGGACTGTTTCATTTATGTGAGGTAGAATGGCCAGAGGGGACTGGGTGGTCTCATGGTCTGGAATCCCTACAGATTTTATTTTTTTCTCCAGCCGTCTGAAGTTTTTTTTTTTTTCTTTTCTGTCCACCCCTGGCCATTGGACCTTACTTATTCTATGTTAATTAATGTTAACTGATTTTATTTTCTAACTGTGTCTTTTATTCGTCATTATGTAAAGCACTTTGAGCTACATTTTTTTTTTGTATGAAAATGTGCTATATAAATAAATGTTGTTGTTGTTGTTGTTTTGTGACATAGAAAATTAATTAAGAGTTTCAAAAACAAATGACATCACTTTTCTTCATAGTCAACTGTCTTTGCGATGTAATTTTCCCAGCGTTGTAACAACTTTTTACTTCCATCAGCAAAAAATAGTTTTGGTTGAGCTCGTAGCCCAGGGGTGGGCAATGTCGTTCCTGGAGATTTTTGCTCCGACCCTGTTACTTAATAAGAAGCCCTTATTGCTCAATTAACACTCCTGCTTCATTTTAGTCAACTCGCTCGTTAAAACTTTGAACCCTTATTGCTTATTTTAGTCTTAAACAGCTGTATTCTCGGTTTTTAATTCCTCATCTATATACGAGGGATATCCAGAAAAAAAGGTTACAACAGCTGTTAAAAATCGAAAAATGAATATATTTCAACCAAATTTACAGGGTATGTTCCAAAATATGTGTTTATTTCTCAACATAATCGCCGTCAACTTCGATGCACTTCTTCAGCCTGGGCACCAGCTTTTTTATACCCTCGTCGAATACACTCTGCTCCACCTCCGAAAGCCACTTCTCCACTGTCTCCCCTACCTCCTCATCGTTGGAAACATGCTGATGTGACATTACCTCAGGTCCATAAGTTTCCACAAGCTGACGATGGATCTCGGCCGCGGATTCGCGATGCAAAGTGAGGAACTTGATGACCGAACGAATCTCGCATCGGCGGTAGGTGGACCAAACGGCCTCAGCAGAGGTTGACGAACTCGCTTGCTGTGATGACATTTCACAACTGACTGACGCGGTCCAGGGCTTATTTTGACCGTTAGGACCCCCCCTACATGCAGGTATGCCAACCTTCGAAAAAAAAAAATTCCCTGCACCCTCCAGGGCACTTATAACCTTTTTTTCTGGATATCCCTCGTATATAAAAGTCAGTATATGTGTGTGTGTGTGTGTGTGTGTGTGTGTGTGTGTGTGTATGTATGTATGTTTCAGCTTCATTTCCAAAAGGCTGGAGCAATTTTCATGACACTTGGTACACATGTTTCTCATTGGTCGACTAAAAGTACTGTAGGGTGAAATCCACCCTAACCCACCCCCTTCTGGGTAGGGTGGGGGGTGATCTTGCGGTCTTGTATGCGTGTTATCATCCAGTTGACACGGACACTCTGAATGACCACCAGAGGGTGGACTGGAGGTGACTGCCAGCATTCTTTATGTCTGGGCATCACCGCACACTTGTTGCTTTTGAAATAAAGTAGAGTTGGCCGGTTCCAAGAATCAACTGGATGATAACATACATACAAGACTGCAACAACATTTATTTATATAGCACATTTTCATACAAAAAGTAGCTCAAAGTGCTTTACATAATGAAGAAAAGAAAAAGAAAAGACAAAATAAGAAGTTAAAATAAGACAACATTAGTTAACATAGAAAAAGAGTAAGGTCCGATGGCCAGGGTGGACAGAAAAAACAGAAAAAAAAACTCCAGACGGCTGGAGAAAAAAATAAAATAATATAATATAATGACTACAAGACAAGCACATTAGTGAGTCTTCATTGTTTGTTAATTTATTTTTAAAGTTGTGGGTTTTTTTAATTATATTTTTCTCAAACAATTAAAAAAAAAACATTCCTCCCGGGCAATGCCAGGTATTTCAGCTAGTTAGCAATAAGATGCAAATGACAAAGGAAACCAACATTTCTCCATTTGGCTTGTTTCCATTTACACCTGTGTGTATTTATCACACACTATTTGGCTTAATTAAATACGAGGGATATCCAGAAAAAAAGGTTACAAGTGCCCTGGAGGGTGCAGTGAATTTTTTTTTCGAAGGTTGGCATACCTGCATGTAGGGGGGTCCTAACGGTCAAAATAAGCCTGGGACCGCGTCAGTCAGTTGTGAAATGTCATCACAGCAAGCGAGTTCATCAACCTCTGCTGAGGCCATTTGCTCCACCTACCGCCGATGCGAGATTTGTTCGGTCATCAAGTTTCTCACTTTGCGTCGCGAATCCGCGGCCGAGATCCATCGTCAGCTTGTGGAAACTTATGGACCTGAGGTAATGTCATGTCAGCATGTTTCCAACAATGAGGAGGTGAAGGAGACAGTGGAGAAGTGGCTTTCGGAGGTGGAGCGGAGCGTATTCGACGAGGGTATAAAAAAGCTGGTGCCCAGGCTGAAGAAGTGCATCAAAGTTGACGGCGATTATGTTGAGAAATAAACACATATTTTGGAACACACCCTGTAAATTTGGTTGAAATATATTCATTTTTCGATCTTTAACAGCTGTTGTAACCTTTTTTTCTGGATATCCCTCATACTTGGAAGGAAAGTGAAGAGAAAAAAGTTAAAGACTGAGAATTACTCACTCGTTTTAGATTTCAAATCATTCGGATGATATCCTTAGAAAGGAAAAAAATCTAGGATATGAAAATGACCTGACATGGCAGAGTTAAAGCACTAACAAGCCATGAAATGAAATTATTGGCAAGGATTGTTTTCTAATTTCAGCAACTGGATTGGAACAAAAACCTGCAGCTTCTGTGGCCCTTCAGGACTGATTTTGCCCACCCTTGGTGTAGGCACTGAAAAGTAGACACTATATTTTATTAAGTATTAAAATGTGAGAGTTAGGAGTTAAAAAGCTCATGCCTATATATTTTTATTACCCTGTATAAGCCACAGTCCACCATTATCTCTCATGTTAAGAGTCTGGATGTGTAGGAGAGTTGAGAAGAGATGGGCCCCTTGTTAAGGAGGGGAATGTAAACTCTTGGGTTGTAAATAATGGGTGAGCACTGGGAAAGAAGAGGGGTGCAAGTAGGGGCTGTCAAACAGATATGATGGACAGCGAAGAGTTTGACACCCACCCAGTCGAGAGATAATGGTAGATTAATTAAGGGCAGGACTAGAGCAATGGAATGCTAGAAGTCAGATGAGGAAGAATGATGGCTTAAATGATAAGAATTGTAATAAACGAAAAAGGTGCCTGTTCCTGGAGGCTCATTGTTCCATCTGAGATGTATCTGTATGTGCGCCAAACAATAAAGCTTAATTCTGCTGTCTGTTCTGCAGTCTGCGAGTGCCTTCATAAGGGCTGTGAATGCTCCTTGCCGTGTCAGCCTGCTTCAACAAAGTCTGCCCGCAGACCACACCACAACGTGTGTGCAAGATGAGCAACCAAAACACATTTCATTCATTCACCGTGCTCCTTGTCAGTAAGTGACAGTGTCTGGTAAGTGTCACATATCTAATGATATCACAGTAGGGGATGCAAGACTCTGCTGATGGAAGATGAGTTGAGTCTGGTATAAGTGACTATAAGAGGATTAAAAGGAGAAGATGGAGTGTCAGACCTATCAACCAAAAGCAGTGAAGGAAGGATGTGTGTAATATCCTCATGAATAGGGGACCTACATAAAGAACAGGTGAACTTCAGGTTTTGATGACCTGTTGCGTCATATTAAGCTCTTCACTCATCATTCTGGCACCCAAGTAACCAGCCTCTCTTTGAAATTCACTATTTTGGATACACAGCCGCCACCTCCATCGTGGCGTATAATTAAAATAATTTCAGTGCGCAGCGAGCAGGGGTGTTGTTCTAAACCTGACATCCTTTTCACCTCATGTGATGTGTCAAGTATAAATTATAGCCACACTATATTAAACCAATGATCTCCCTTGTGAAGTCACAATCTCTTTCGAAGCAATAAGTTAGGGGAGTCCCCCGTGAACTCCCAAATTCTCAATCGCATAGCATTTTGCACCATATTACTCTTCATAGCCGCCACCTCCCATCATATTGTAGCAATAAGTGGGGGGTTCCTCTTGAACACACCCGACTTTGAAATGCACCACTCTTCTTTACCAGTCACATGTTTTGCATAAAAAGTTACAGTTCCTGTTGTACGGTGAGAATAAAACAAACGAAAATGGCAGGGGACAACAAGTGATCCAGGGCTTACATAGGAACTCATTAATTCCTGAAAACAAAGTTTCTGCTATAGGAATACACCTTATTAGGCCTGTTATAGGATTCAGAGCTCTGACTTGCTTACCAAACAGGGAAAAAGAAGCTGCCATCGTCAAATATATTTTAATTTTATGATTCATACACAGCTCCTTTTTGTTAATATGACAATGTAGTCAGGTTTGCAGTTTCTGAAACAGTGGCATAAAATATCTAAATAAAAAAGGTGGCAATATATTTGGTAGAAAAAAGTAATCAAGCAATAGATAAACAATTTGCTGGCATCAAAGCAAGAAAAAGCAAACTGTTAGAACAGTAATAGGAAAAAAAAAACAGAACTGCAAAGAATTGATTCTACAACACTGTAAATAGTCTCTTATTTTCAGTATGCAATCCACTGCCATGGAAGGGCACAACACAGACATGTACTCCAATGTATTGACACATGAAAATCAAATATTAAAGGGCTACTGACATGCCCCTGTGCTGCTCTATCAGATTTCTTAAAGAAGTGAGAACATTGTTAAGCATAAGGAATACCTGATTAGAAGTACAAGTACTTACTCAAAAGTGCCTTTGACTTTGTTTTCAATTGTTATAGCTTTTTGTTCTTTTGCACACGGGTAATGATAAGATTTTTTGCATTTCTTAATTTCACATCCAATCGTAGCTCCAGTCTTTTTACATGAGTAGCAGTGCTGTTGAATATATAAAAAATGCTACCTTTCAGAAAGACAGAGACATAGCAACCACACAGACACTAAGGCAGACACACAAACTCTTATCCTTTTACTAGCTGTGCTACCTGTTGTGGTCCATGGCCAGCTTTTCATCCCAGCCAATACCCCCAGGCCGCCAGATGGAGCTATCCCTGCAGCATGGAGGTGCCCCGGATACCAGCAGGGAATCATGGACAATGGTGTTCTCCTCTACAGCCTTGTGAATACCACAGGAGCCAAAAGAGGACGCTGCAGGGAGGCCCAGAGAGTCAAATGTGCCCTATAACCTGGAAGTACGTCCTAGGCAAAGCGACAGGGGAAATTACGTACTTCCAGGATGAAGAAGAGGACTTTTTATCTGACCTGGAAGTGATAGGAAGTCACATGGACTGAAGGATTGGAAACACATCCGGGTCAGGCAATATAAAGGACTATGGGAAATCCCCAGACGGCGAGCTGAGCTGGATGGAAGGGTGGCAACGTGTCTGGGAGTGGAGGATTGGTTATTGTTATTGATTATTGTATGAGTATTGTGGAGAGGAGGTGCTTTGTGCACTGTTAATTAATAAAAAGTCAACTTGTTGGACTTTTACCTGGTGTCTGGAGTCAAGTCTGAGGTTTCAAGGGAGCGATAGCGCCCCCTATCTGTCACACCATCTAAGATGGGTTGAAATTTAAATAATCAACATAGACCTCAGTGTGAAAGTTTGCAGTGCACGATCTATTGGAATGAATTTTGTAATGCATGTAGTAATAAAATGCTTTGCATCTGTCATTCCACATGTTTGTGTTGTGCCATCTGTTGGAATGGCATATGCAATGCATATGTCTCTGTTTAATGCCATTTGAAATGGGATTTGTAACAGCAATGTAATGTTTGTGTTGCACCATCTGTTGGAATGAAAAATGCAATGCATTTTATTACTAAAAATGTTTGTGATACACTATCATTTGGACAGATGGAGACATATCAACCAGACAGACACACAGGCACTTGTCCTTTTACTAGCTGTGCTACCCATCTGAGACACGTTAAAATGTAAGTAATCAACGTAGAGCTTTGACATCTCCAGTGCAATATCTATTGGAATATATTTTGTAATGCATGTAGTAGTAAAATACATTGCAATTGCCATCCCAAGTCAGGGTTGTCATTTTCCTGAAAAACTAATAGCCCAGTTACAGTTTAAAAAATAGTCATTTTGCTTAAAAATATTAAGCTAGTGTCAGAGGTAGACAAAATGATACACCAGAAAGTTGGGTGAAGATGTCAGAGCAAGAGGGTTACCATCAAAGTCTGAGGGTATGTGGGGTACCCCTAGAGATATTTCAGAGAGATAGAATGGATATCCACCACTGCCATGCAACAGGGGGTTGGAGGACAGGGGTACTCATCAGAGATTTTACAACGGTAAAGAACATAAACATGTGTGACTAACAGAGGAAAGGGTGACAGATGGATGAAAAACATGATGAAAATGCAGTGAAGCGGGGCATGAAAAACAGCCCAAAATACCATGTTGTTCTTACAAACACAATCAATAGGTGAAAGAAGCACAGACCTGGCAAAACTGTTCAAAATGTTTGTGATGCGCCATATGTTAGAATGACAAATGCAATGCATATGTTTGTTACTGTATATGCCATCTGAAAAGACATTTGTAAAAGTAATGTTTGTGAAGAATCATCTGTTGAAATGACACAAATCCTTGCATTTTATTACTAAAAATGTTCGTAATGTGCCATGTTTTGGAATGACAGAAACATAGCAACTAGACAGACCGGCAGACTTACAAATGCATATCCTTTCACTTGTTGTGCTCCGTCTATTGGAATGTATCTTGTAATGCATGTAGTAATACAGCCATTTCAACAGATGGTGCATCAAAAATTTCTAGTAATTAAATTTTTTAATGTTTGCAATGCATCATCTGCTGGTTTGATAAACACAATACATTCTATTACTAAAAATGTTTGTGATACATCATCTTTTGAAATGACAAAGACATAGTAACCAGACAGACACAGAGACATTTAGTCAGCCCGTCACTCATTATCCAACCCGCTATATCCTAAAACAGGGTCACGGGAGTCTGCTGGAGCCAATCCAAGTCAGCACAGCATGCAAGGCAGGAACAAATCCCGGGCAGGGCGCCAGCCCACCCAGAGACATTTATCCTGTTATTAAGTTGAACTATATGCACATGAAATTTTAAAAAGTACCACTGCTACAATGATTAGACTTTGTAACCGGAAACAATTAACAAAATTAGGGCTGACTCTGACCTCACTGGAGAAGAGGACAGAATAAAGCCTGATGTCAAAATTAGAGGCCATCACCACTGCAACCAGTCTACCTGATCGATAGTGCTGTTTGAGGTTGGGATTGGGCTCGCATCTCGTCCATGTTATACCCATGCCCACTCACCCACAGAGCAATCCTCCTAGCATAGCTTCTTTTCACAAAGGCATCCTGCATATGAAAAAAAGTTCTGGCGGAAAACTCCCCAGACCTTTTTGTTCAGTTCGCTTATTGAGGCATAACAGATAATCAGATAGCTAAACTCCTACCTTTCTCAAATTTACAGATTAAAGACCAGCTTGGCACAACTTGTACAAATCTGCCATTCTATTAATAAAGAGTCAGTCTGAATGAAGGCAGAGTGTGGAAGTTAAACTTGTTAACTTTACTCAACTAAAAAGTTTTGATTTGTAAAGTTCATGCTTTGCATAGGGCGGCACGGTGGAGCAGTGGGTAGCACTGCTGCCTCACAGTTAGGAGACCTGGGTTCGCTTCCCTGCGTGGAGTCTGCATGTTCTCCCCATGTCTGTGTGGGTTTCCTCCCACAGTCCAAAGACATGCAGGTTAGATGCATTGGTGATCCTAAATTGTGCTTGGTGTGTGTGTGTGTGTGCCCTGTGGTGGGCTGTCGCCCTGCCGGGGGTTTGTTTCCTACCTTGCACCCTGGGATTGGCTCCAGTAGACCCCTGTGGTTGGGATATGATGGATGGATGTTTTACATAAGAAAGCAACAACTTGCACAATCACAGGCCATCACATCTTTTTTTTTGTCATACCAGTTTTTGTCCTCTCTTCAATTCTTCTTTCACATCTTCTACCAAAAATCCAGCAAAATCATCACCTTCAGGTTCTCTCTTAGTAATAAGATTAGATGAATATAGCTGTGAAAAAAGAAAAAAAAAGTACAGGTTAAAGACTTAAAGTAAAAGTTTAAAAAACTGGTGCTGTTTCCATTAATCAGAATCACTGTTGTTTGCCAGTACTTAATGTACAGGAGTTGAACTCGTTAGCTTTGGAGCGGCTTATAGCGTAACACAACATCACATACAGTGCCCTCCATGATGTTTGGGACAAAGACACATTTTTCCTTGATTTACCCCTCTCCTCCAAAGTTTATGGTTGCAAGTCAGATGTGATTAAACATTAAAAGGCAACAGGACTGGATGAAATACCAGCACAAGTTTGGAAGAGTTTAGGAGAAGAGGGTGCAGATGTGTTGTGGGGTCAAATGAACAGGAGAGGATACTAGAGGAATGGAGGAACGGGGGAAATGTAACCATTCATTAGAAGAAGGCAATATTCAGGATTGTGGAAACTATATAGGGATAAAGCTGACGTTACACACAATGAAAATTTGGGAAAATATTACAGAGAGACCTTAGGGAAGAGACCATCATAGTGGAGGAGCAGTTTGGTTTAATGCAAGGGAGAGGAAAAACTGATGCCATCTTTGCATTGAGACAGCTGATAGAGAAACATCAAGAAAAACAGAGAGGTTTGTATATGGTGTTGGTTGATTTGGAGAAGGCTTATGATAGAGTGTCACGTCAAGAGGTCTGGAGGATTAAGAGATAGAAAGAAGGACCAGAGAAGTTGTGAGGATTTTTCAGGACATATATGACAGAATGAAATGACGACTTGGGTTAAAAGCAGTGTTGGAGTAACAGACAAGATCCCAGTTAGAGCAGGTCTGACCCAGGGGTCTTCTTTAAGTCCTTGCCTCATTGCCTTTTGCAATGGTGTGTAGCACCTGAAAGGATGAAGTGGTGAGGAGGTTGAATGAATGGAGAAAGGCTTTGGAAGATAGAGGATTGAAGATAAATAGGAAGAAGACAGCATGTGAGGTTAAATGATGATCAGGATTCAGAAGTTAGCCTGCAGGGAGAGCTACTGAAAAGAGTGGAGAAGTTTAAAAAATGAGGATCAGCAGTAGCCCAAGATGGAAACGTATATGAAGCGATAACCCTTAGAGTGCAGTATGAATGGAACTACTACAAGAGGTTATCAGGAGTCTGATGTGGTATTACAATTACTCAAGCCCTTTAGCTGTCTCCAATTCACATGTGTGTGATAAATGCTTCATCAGATACCTCAGCCTGCTTAAACCCTTTGGAGTCTGGAGTTGCCATTGTTCAACATGAGGACAAGAGCTGTGCCAATGAAAGTCAAAGAAGTCATTATGACTTATTATGACTATTTGAGACATCAGTAAAACCTAAGGATGACCAAAATCAATTGTCTGGAATATCATGAACAAGAAAGAACACACTGGTAAGCTCAGTAATCACAAAGGGACTGGTAGGCCAAGGAAGACCTCCACTGCTGATGACAGAAGAATCCTCACTCTGGTCAAGAAAAAGCCCCAAACACCTGTCTGACAGTTCAGAAACAGTCATCAGGCTGGCGCTGTGTGTGTGTCAGAGACGACTATCAGTAGAAGACCATGAACAGAAATACAGAGGCCACACTGCAAGATGAACACCACAAAAAGTTTGTGGAAAATGACTTAAAAGAGCCTGCAGAATTCTGGGAAAAGGTCTTGTGGACAGATGAGACAAAGATGAACCTGCTGTATCAGAGTGATGGCAAAAAAGTGAGGAGACAAAAACGAGCTGCCCAAGATATAAAGCAGAGCACCTCATCTGTTAAACATGGTGCTGGTGTGTTATGGCTTGGGCATGTATGGTAGCCACAGGTCCTGGCACACTGCTCTTCATTGACGATGAAACTGCTGATGCAGCGGCACAATGAATTCTGAGGTGTGCAGAGAAACGGCTAATCTGCTCAAGTTCCAGTCAATGCCTACAAACTCACTGGACAGCACTTTATCCTACAACAACATGATGATCCAAACATAATGCTCTGGCAGCACAGGAGTTTGTCAAAGCTTAGAAAATGGAAAATTCTTGAATAGCCAAGCTAGTTATTTTATTTTAGTCCAATATAGCAGGACTCCCACGAGCTGAAGAGAAAACTTAATAGGACGAGCCTCTTAATTATGTCAGCTGTATAATAAAACATATATCTCCCTATATATATAAAATCCAATGTCTGTCTGTCTGTCCACTTTTCACAAGAAAATTACTTAATGTATTTAGTTTGGCTTTTCTTCTGTAATTTGCTGGACAATCCAGTTGATTTTGCAAATCCTCTCATCGAGCTAAGCATCATAGTTTGCTTGAGGCAACGATTTTTAAGAGCGAAGTGAAGACAGAAGCTGCAGACCAAGGTTGGGGACGGGGGCATAAAATTAATTAATTGGTGCTCAAATGATTTGACACACTGTCTTGGACAGTCACATCAATAAATACCATTCTAGAACACAATGATTCAGTTCATTATCCTACAGAATTTTTAAATTCCATTAATCCTCCTGGCATGCCACTCCACAACTTAGCATAGAAAGTAGGAGCACCGATTATCCTTATGAGAAACCTGAGCCAACCCAAATTTTACTCGTCTCCAGGAGCCTCATGTATAAACGGTGCGTACGCACAAAAATGTTGCGTACTCCTGTTTACACGCTCAAATCGCGATGTATAAAACTTAAACTTGCCGTAAAGCCACTCACACTTTCACGGTAGCTCCAACCCTGGCGTATGCAAGTTCTCTGCTCAGTTTTGCAGACTGGCAGCACCCAACGTCAAAGCAATGCTTTTGTTCCAGTGTGGTTACCCTTTCTTTTTTAGATGTACATCCCTGACGCGGCTGAAATTAAATTAAATCCACTGAAATTAACTGCATGTTGTTTATTAGTTTAAGGCATCTGATTGTAATTAACCAGTAACAATATAATGGTCCACAGAATGGCCAAAATATTCTAAATACCATAGCTGCTTAAACTTTGTTACTCTCACTGCACCTTCTTCTTCTTCTTTCAGCTGCTCCCATTAGGGGTTGCCACAGCAGATCATCTTTTTCCATATTACTCTCACTGCACCACTCGGAGTATTTATATCACTGTATCTGAGTTGGGAATCACAGTTCTACAGCAGCTGATCAGAAAGAGAATTATCAGTCTACAGCATCAAGCACACGCTGCCTCAGCCATGCTGTCTATTGAACTGCTCTCACACGGCAAACACTTCAGAGCCTTTCCTGTATGGATCTCGCTGGTCAGAAACAGTTTCATCCCAAGAACTATTAATGCACTCCATCAGTCCATCAAGTGCTCCTTGTAGAACTGTTTATACTTATAAGTACAATCACCTCACTGTAAACTTGCAATGCAGTTATAATATTGCACAACCTGAGCCACATTATAAAGCGCATATTTACATATGATGACGATATCATTCTTAAGATGAAATGCAGCAAAATATGTTTATTACATTATACAGATAACATGTTAACATCATTTAAATGATCTAAATTGTTAATAATTAAACATGTGAGAACACGGTGGCGCAGCGCTAGCTAGTTCACGGATTGTTCCTACCTCGTGCTGTATTCTACCTGGTGCAGGCACGACACTGGAAGGATAGACTGATAGAATAATTAAACACGTACTATGAAGATATTTCAATGTTCCTTAAAAGTTTTGAAGAATCTGCATTCTAAGCATAGAGATGGCTTGGCGTCTATTACAGAGCTGATTATGTGCCGATTGGGTATTTAGAAAAAGAAAAGGAAGGACAGGAATTGGAAGTTAGTACGTTTGAAAGAGACAGTACTCCTGCAATAAATTATTTCATCAAAGGTTGTGCATGGCACAGCAAGCATCTTGCGGGAGGCAGGAACAATCTGTGGACGGGACGCTAGCTCATCACTATCACTGCACCACCGTGTTCCCATGTTTAATAACATGCTTTAACTCCTATCATCAAGTATTGTTTTGTCTTGGTAGAGTAATATTTTTTACTCTACTTTCACCTTTTGTATTATTAATATTTAGCCTTTGTCAGAGTGCATCAAATCTCACAGACTTACCACTGTTTATAAGGTATTATAGTCTATAACTTCTCCCCACCTTCCCTTCTTCATCTATAACCTCAGGCAATTAGGTGTAGTAAAAGACAAGCAGGAGTTAAATTACAATTTAAATAATGTATTATTGATAATATTCATAAATAATAACAATATGCAAAGTACATTTGAATATTGGGCACCATATAACCTGATAAATGGTGATGTGTAGTTTCAGGCGGCACACAGACTTGTTAGTTACTTAAAATGTCTCTACTTAAGGCATCATTTGTGGTCAGCTTTCTTCAGAACAGGTCGCATGCCTGTCTCAATATGGCTGCCAAGCTGTGCTCTTCATTGTGTTGTCCTTTTCAGTTCATGCATCAGCTTGGTAAGAGAGAGAGAGCAAGGTAAAGCAGGCAAATTTATAAATGTTCTGTCCAACCCCTACAGCCAATAGGATGTACTTAAAGGCTTCTGATACAAGCCAGTTCCAAACAGCCACACTTCAGACAAATGGGGGAATAGAACATCTTCACACCTGCCATCCCCCAAAACCATATGTTAAGATAAAACTTGGCAGTTAGGCAGCCTTGCTTTTCTATGGAGGTTGAGAATCTTCAGAGAAACATTTACCAGACTTGTTTGAGGCACTTCCCCCAACTCTGTCGTAAAATTCACTTTCCTGACTTAGTCCTGGGGGGGGTTTTAAACATGAATACTTCTCACTAATGTAACACTAATATTACATTTGCTTTGCCTAAGATACAAATAAAGACATACAAAATATTTATCAACTTGTATGCAAAATCTAACATCACAACAAGTATACATACGTATACATATTTTTAATTATTCAGAGAGCTGTAATATCATATATGTATTGGATTCTGTGTCCTGTCGGAGGACAAGAAAGCTCATTTAAGAAGCACGTAGTGATTCACACACACAGAGCACATAGAAGAACACATACAAAGCAAAGCATTTAACGTGCTACTTTAATTACGATAGGATTTGAGAAACTAGTAAATTAAACAATTTAAAGATCAAGTTTATGATATTCTACTTCAATGACAAAATTAACTTTGAGATTAAAGTGGAAATTGCGAGATTAAAGTTGACATTTTGTGCTTTTTTCCCACTCTGTGTCTATTTTTTTTTTTCTCTATACCCTAATAAGCTTTCATATGATACTCAGATGGTGAGCTACGACTCAACTTTTCACGGCGACTTTGATATCTGACAACTTCTTTTTTTATTTCGGGCACTGTGCGACTTTCTCCGACATTCTATGTCACTCAACCAACTTCCTTTTGTTGTTTATACCACTGTTTAAACCAACAAATGGTATGTTTTTCTTTGCCTCCACTTGATATTCGCTGAAATTCTTCTATTCCCGTATTTTACCCCCAAGTCCTTTTGCCATTTTCACAAAATGCTGTGCTTAAGGGCTATTTGTATTGATTTGCATATTCAAAGAGGCATAATTCTGGGAATAGTTTGGGAGTGGCGGCAGGCGCATGCACGTGCGTTACTTTTCAAACTGAGCAGGATTTGTGGAGCGGAAGAACGTGGAAGTTGTTGAACACACAGATTTATGCATCTGGATTTTTTTGTGGATACACACATTTCCGCTTTTGTTCGTACACCATGTTTTAGTGTGAATTCTATGTACTGCTTTATACATGATAGCCCTGTCTGTCAGCTTCAGAACAGTATCATTGAGGCAATAATCAATAGAAGATGTGGAATTAGCGAGAGGATTTCAATCCCTTGCATTACTCAAAGTGCGATGGACAAGCACGTTCAATTAAAAAGATAACAGATCCCGATGAAGCTTTGCTTTGCATTGTCAACGAAAAAGACCTAC
Organism: Polypterus senegalus; assembly: GCF_016835505.1. Lineage (NCBI taxonomy): Eukaryota > Metazoa > Chordata > Cladistia > Polypteriformes > Polypteridae > Polypterus > Polypterus senegalus. The sequence continues at coordinate 307,828,740 of NC_053155.1, forward strand.
GGACAAAAACTCAAGTTGGCAGCGGTTGATCTTAGCTCACCAGGCTTATCGCATGGTCAGCTTTGCATTGCTTTCTCCCGGATTAGTTCCCTAAGAAATCTATATGTCCTCGCCCCTGATAAAACAAAAAATATAGTATATCAAGAGGCCCTCGGATAGGAAACCCATCAATATAGATTCTTCTCAATACAAATTACATTTTTTTTAATTTTTTATTGATTTTTAAAGTCTGTCCTGTTTCACTACTATGTGGGTGGAGCCACAGGAGACAGCTAGTAAATATATACAGACACATAAATACTAGCTGTCCACCGCAGCTCCACCTGCGTAGTATGAAACAGGACAGACTTTAAAAATCAATAAACAAACAGGTATCTCCAGCTAAGCAGAGACAAGGTACAGTCTGGTATTCTATGGCAAAATGCCAATCGAGCTCCACAGGGCCCACTAGAGGACTTCAGGCCCTCAGGCCACCCTCATGAAGTCTGTTTCTGATTATTTGCTCAGAGGCATTCACACCAGTGGCCTGCCTGCTGGAGGTCATTTTGTAGGCTCTGGTAGTGCTCATCCTGTTCCTCCTTGTTCAAAGGAGCAGATACCTGGGTCCTGTTGATGGGTTAAGGTCCTTCTACGAGGAGCCCTGTCCAGCTCTCCTGGAGTAACTGTCTGTCTCCTGGAATCTCCTCCATGCCCTTGAGACTGTGCTGGGAGACACAGAAAACCTTCTGGAAATGGCACGTGGTATTAATGTGCCATCCTGGAGAAGCTGGACTCCCTGTGCCAGCTCTGTAGGGTCCAGGTTTAGCCTCATGCTACCAGTAGTGACGATGACTGTAGCCAAATGCAAAACAAGTGAAAAAACAGATTAGGAGGGAAAAAAGTCAGTGGCCTCCATCTGTTAAACCATTCATTCCTGTTTTGGGGGTCATCTCATTGTTGTGCCCTTCTTGTGCACCTGTTGTTCATTTCATTAACACCAAAGCAGCTGAAACTGACTAACAACCCCCTCTGCCACTTAACTGACCAGATCAATAGCCCACAAGTTTCATTGTCTTGATGCTATACTCTGCAGTGTAAACCCTGCAGTCCAAATAACTTAATTCTCTTAAGTTGTGTAAACTTAAATTTTTCTTAAAAGTTCCACTAACTTAAAAATGTAATGTTGTTCTAACTGGCAATATAATTTTGAGTTTTGTAAACTTAATTTATTTGATGATGTACAACTTAGTTTTGGATTAAGTACCTAATACTCAGAATTCTAAAGTCACTGTCACTGTGAATTCTCGAGTTGTGACGTTAATGTGTCTGCATTATTACGTCTGTTCTATGCGCCTCCACCACTGTGACGCGGGAAAGAAAGACGGAAAAAACGCTGAGCAAGTATTTACCGTAATAATATATAATACTAGCAAAATACCCGCGCTTCGCAGCGGAGAAGTAGTGTGTTAAAGAAGCAATGAAAAGAAAAGGAAACATTTTGAAAATAACGTAACCTGATTGTCAATGTAATTGTTTTGTCACTGTTGTGAGTGATGAGTGTTGTTGTCATATATATATATATATATATATATATATATATATATATTTACACACACACACATAAACATATATATATATACATATCTATACATATACACATATATACATACATATATATCTACATATATACACACACATATATACACACATATACATACATACACACATATATACACACAAATACATATATATATATATACATACATACACACACACATATATAAACATATATATACATATACATACATATCTACATATATACACACACAGCTATTTCGTATCAGTGCAATACGCTGTTTGTTAAAACGGTTGACTCCGCTCTTACGTGCAATAACAAATCAAATCATTCAGTTGTCTTTGCTCAGATGTCATTTTAGAGCTGGACGCCTGGCATCTTTTTGGCCACAAGTTCGTTTCTGTTTGGTGTGAGGTTCTGTGTTGTGGAGATTCTCAGGATGGACTGCAGGTGCTCATCAGTGAGGCGACTCCTGTGTGCTGTTTTGTTAGTCTTTATCACTGAGAAGAGCTTCTCACACAGATATGTGCTACCAAACATGCACAAGGTTTGAGCCGCATGTAGACGGACTTTTTTTGTTCTTCAAAGTCACCAAAGCGCCGTGCAAACTCAGTGCGCAATAACTGCAATAACTTAGTAAGGTAGACTTGATTAACGCGTAAGTGTTGGCAAGGCAGCTGAAGCGCTGCATTATGGGATCTGTAGTTTATTGTGTTACCAGCGCTTCATATACCCGGCTTTAATAACAATAATACAGTATATAAAATGATCTCGGGCCGGATATAATTACACGCCGGGCCGGATGTGGCCCGCGGCCCTTGAGTTTGACACATATGGACTAAATAGAACTTGAAAAGATATATTTTTTCAAATGTGATCGCGCAATTCAGATAGAGTTGACGCAAGACTACAGCCTGCATGCCTCAATAAGTCATCCTCCCTGCTCTTACTTTTTACCGCTCATCTAATGAATACACTGAGTATGGCTTTACCAAAACAATCATTGATGGCTAATAAAGTATCCATTATTCGAGTATGTAGAGCGGATATATATATATATATATATATATACATATATATATACCAGCGTATCGCAGCGGAGAAGTAGTGTGTTAAAAAAGGTAGAAAAAGAAAAGGGAACATTTTAAAAATAACGTAACATGACTGTCAATATACAGTATTTGTTTTGTGAGTGTTACTGAGTGTTGCTGTCATCAAGGATTTGATTATCATTATTTCTTTCAATCAGGTTCGTATTTGTAGGATGTGTTGTGTTCAAGTTACATTCCGTGTTTGTCAATCGCTGTAAAGATGACAGGTTTCATTCATCGATTCGTTTCTTACTGCATCAATAAACAGCTCGCCTTCTTCTTTATCTGAGACCTGACACACTGCATGCACGGGTTTTTTTACACTGTCTTCCTTTAGCGGACATTGACTTTTTCCACCGTGTGCTTTGTTTCCACAGTAGCTGCATTTATGAATATGCTTATCAGACGCTTCATATATTTTGCTGCCTTTTCAATTGTGTAATTCGGTTTTGTTCAGCTCTTTGGAACTGTTGCTTTTTATCTGTGCACTGCGCCAGTTCACGTGAGCCACTTGGTGTACTTGCATCGAAGGTTCCCAGCTGTGCTGGTGCCATCTCGTGCTATGTCCATGGCTGTATTTAATGTTACCTTAGTCCTGGCACTTAAAACTTTCTCTCGCAGTTTCGCTGAGTTTGTGTCAAACACCACCCTGACCATCTCATCTTCCTCTCCATAAGCACAGTCCTTCACCCGTGAATATTTAGTGGCAGTTTGCTATTGGATTGCCGCTGACGGACGGCCTTATATGGGCAGGCACTAAATTACAAACGCCAGCGGCAGCCTGTCTATGAACTTAATTTAAAGTGTAGGTTTACATCGTGCTTTGTTTCCGAAGTAGCAGAACTCATGAATATGGTTGTATATGTCACTCGCCGCTTCTTATTGTTTCGCTGCCTTCTCAATTATATAATGCATGTTTTCTTCAGCGCTTTTTGAGGTCTTCCTGGTTTTCTATGTACTGCGTGATTACGTGGGAGGCGTGATGATGTCACACGAAACTCCGCCCCACGGCGTTGAAGCTCATCTCCATTACAGTAAATGGAGAAAAACTGCTTCCAGTTATGACCATTACGCGTAGAATTTCGATATAAAACCTGCCCAACTTTTGTAAGGAAGCTGTAAGGAATGAACCTGCCAAATTTCAGCCTTCCACCCACACGGGAAGTTGGAGAATTAGTGATGAGTCAGTTAGTGAGTGAGTGAGTGAGTGAGGGCTTTGCCTTTTATTAGTATAGATAAACTAGTCTTGCTGATATGTATGAGTCCAGTGTGTAAAACTGAATTTATGTGTCTTTATCCAACGACCTTGTCGTCGCAATAGCTCTGTGTTATTTCTGTAGTAGAAAAAAGACAAACTGAAGAAGTGTGGATGAACAGCCAACAAGCTCCACTAATTTTTGGCTCTTGCTAAATTACTCATTTTAACGGTATCACGTAAGTTACGTTATAATGCTAATGCAACTTGTAGCTGCGTTTTCCCAAAATTACCAAAGTTCTGCAGCTTCAACTCAAAAAATGGGATTCAACAAAAGCCTGACGCGCAGAAAAGATTCCACAGACAAAATATCTTCATTTTTGAAAGTTTAGTTAAGTTTTAAAGTAAGACAGATCACACAAAAAAAAGAAAATTAAAATAGCAAAAAAGGGAAAATTAATGTTAAGAAAAGTTAAATTCTAAGCTTAATTCTTGTTACATCTCAAATCGTTACTATTTACTTAACATTTCTGAACCATTTCAAAGCGGTCAGAAAACTGTATGCTTATCCCATTTCTAAGCTTAAAATGGATCTTTCAAGTCCCTCTTTACTGAGACCTATTCCAAACAAACTGAGCTTATTATTACACTGTTATTCAGTTATAGTAAGAAGGTTCTCTCTCTTGTTAACTATAGGGGGAAAAGACTATACCATAAGCTATGACTATGAAAGACATTAATATTCTATTCAAATTAAGCAAACATCAATATGAGTTTAACTCAAAACTTTAACTTTCTAAGATTGGCTCTTACACAACTAGTGGTTCGAAGTTTCTTTATGGTTATCGATAAGTGGTTTAGTACCAGCAACAGGCTGTGACTTTCAAAGGTGGCACTTAATGACATGAATTAGATGTTAGTGGCGAGGTGGTGTGGTGTCGTTCTTGAAAGCTTGTTGATTTTCTTTTTGTTTCTCTACATTTTCTAAATACTTGTTGGAGGAGCGTGCATTCAGTCCGATGCGAACTGAAGTGGATCCTGCTAACCGTTTTAGTATTTTTAAGATCTGAAATGAAGGTGTGGCTATTACAGCAGTAATCGTATTTAAAGGTATGGATTGAACGCTGTACAGAGGTAATTTCCGTATTTTATGTATTTCAGTGAGGTGCAGTTGAAAACATTGCAAAAACTGTTTTAAAAACCATTAAAACAGAATCAACTTGTAATCAGCTGAGTCACAGAGCTGCCAGTGCTTCTGTGAACAGGTTTGATAATTTGATTACACTGATACATTTCAAAAGTAACTGTAAATTTCAAAATCAGAGTCTTTGTTTAATTTTGTCAATTATTAATTATTAATGTCATAACAAAAACGTACACTCAAAAACAATCTTTTTTAATATGTTTTCAGGCTGTGGTATCTAGAATGGCTTGGGAGTGTAAGTGGTGTTCAGATGTTTTGAGCTCCAGACCCCAATTTAAACATTTTAGACTGGAGCACAGTCATTTTTCAAGAGTTAGCCCACTACCATGCCTGTACGATAATTGCATGTGCACATTTCAAACACTAAATGCTTTGAAAACTCATTTGTCAAGATGTCATGAACACAGCAGTTACACACACAATGAGCGTGCAGTATTCAGCTGTCCTTGGTGCACATTTCAGCAACCTGAAGGGACTGTAACCATAGTATAAATGTGTAGTCGTCATTTAATTCTCATAAGAGTAGAGTACATCAACATAACCTTGCATCAGATTTCTGCAGTGGCATCATCAGCATTTAAAAGCTAAAGAAGACTGAGAGAAATCGACCTCTGATTGGCAGGATGATGCAGACCACATTTGCTCTGAGACACCAGACCATCATCCAATCCAGGCCACCAGTGAAAGAGATCCTGGACCTCTGGCCTGCTCTCCACATAGAGTCTGAGGTAAAATGGTTTATCTGTTGTTTCAATGATGCTCCAGTGCTTATCCATCCATCCATCCATCCATTATCTAAGCTGAATAAAAGGGTCACGGGGTCTTGGAGCCAATCCCAGCCAACACAGGGCACAAGGCAGGAAACAATCCTGGGCAGGGTGCCAACCCACCGCAGGACACACACAAACACACCCACACACCAAGCACACACTAGGGCCAATTTTGAATTGCCAATCCACCTAACCTGCATGTCTTTGGATTGTGGGAGGAAACGGGCGCCGGAGGAAACCCACGCAGACACGGGAGAACAGTCCACGCAGGAGGACCCGGGAAGCGAACCCAGGCTTACCACTGTCCCAGTGCTTATGTCCCATTTAATATTTATATTGAATTGATATGTACTGATGTTCTCTTACTGTTTACTTAGGTGTATGCAGAATTCCAGCAAATCACAAACCAGAACCTGTGCAGCACATTCTATACAGAACTTGATCATCACATCCCACGCTTGATGACATTGTTTAGGCAGAAGGCATCCAAAACTTTTGAACGACAACAGTATATGCCTGAGTTTTATTTAATTAAAGGTGTAATTACAACTAATACATTTTGTCTTTAGATAACTCAAAATAGGCAATGCTTTTAACTTATAATTTTTAAGTTACACTTTCTTAATTTGAATTGAGAATAACATTTTTAATTATTATTACATATTACTAAAATATTTGAGAACAAATATGCAGTAATTTAATTTAACTGGAGTTAACTATTACAAGGTACTTACTCAAAAAAATAGGTTTGAAAAAATTATCATTTTAAGTTAATTAACTTAATTTTTTGTGGTAACTTATTGCCTCATTTTTTTTAAGTTTTGCTAACTTGTTCGGGTTTACAGTGTGATTAAAAAGTTAAAAAAGATGTAGGAAAGTTTCACAAACGTTTACTTGAACAATGATGAAAAGAACGCCGACTTCGTAACCCCACCACACAACCTTCTGGCTCCCTCTCCAACCAACCTCTCCACCCTCCTCCCGTCCCTGGTACCGTCTCCCCTTACCGCATCAATCATACCCCCGTTGTGAGTCCTCCGTCCTCCCTCAATAGGACCCAACAGTCTGGGACGCTACAATATTATATATATATATATACCGTATATCGACCTATTGTGGGCATAATAATTAATTAGTTAATTCTGAACCCATCTTGTCACATAAAGTTACCGGCGATCACCTTAATTGTCACATCTTCTTGACGAAGAAGAAACCCGGAGAAATTACATGCGCACACAAGAAGACACCACTACAGGCAGTAACAATCCTGACTTTGAACCGAATCAGTGAAAGTCGTACAAACTGATAATAAAAGTAATCAACAACAATTATTAATAAAAAAAATACATGATACTTTAAAACCAAGGCAAATCTGATGGTGACAACGGTACCTCAAAAATTTAAGAAGCTGTTTTCATAGTTAACAAAAACAACAGAACCGTACCATGCAAAATTCGTGTGCAAAGACGCCCGCCTTTCCTAAAAGCGGTCCCGTCTCATCAGACTCCCCAGCTTGTTTGCAAAATCCGCAGTCAGGCTTCTTTCTCGCCATCCTGACACCACTGCGAATCAACCAAAATGACGAGCATACCAGGCGCTCTCTCAGATCTCAACAGCGCAAGTGGAAGTGTGACGTCACGATGGCTGCGTGCCAGTGCGATTTACACTGCGCTTGTCATATTCTTTCTTTCGGTTTATGATCAAATAAACAGAAATACAGGTAATTTCGCCTTTAGTAGGTATTCATTCAGGGCTGGATTAATCGTTAAACCAAATACGCTTAAGGGTATCAAGGGAATTTGAGGAGGATCCCAAATTAAGTTTCCAATGCCAGGTTTTGTTTGCCAATGGTGATTAGGGGAGACTGGGGACGGTTGCAACAAGTCTTATTTCTCCAATTAGAAACATGCTAGAGTGATGATACTCATACTGCACATGCTTAGTTAGGCCCTCTCTCCACCAGAGAGAAACTATATCATCTGCTGCTGCATTTATTGAAAATGAAGGTATGAAAGTAATTTTTTTTGCAAGTTGTTTTTTTGACTTGCTGTCCATAGCTTTTATTTTAATTAATCAAAACATACCTAGTTCAAATCATTGTGGTGTTGACTTTTAAAAAGTATTGTTAGCATGTTTTCCCTGACTCTTTGAATAGCTAGCACATGGTGTTCTGTCATGGCTGGCAGGTCAGGGACAGTTGCAACAACTTGGTGCAACCGTCCCCAAGCCAACCAGTCATATTGAAATAGACTACATATCATTACTTTTTAACATTTTTAGTTCAGAATCAGGACATTTTTTTTCAGTTTAAGTCCGAAGTATACTGCTATACAGCTTAACTGTAGTTTATGGATCTAAAAACAGAAATAATATTCTGTTTTTTCCAGTATGCCAAGAGTGAGGAAGAGAGTTACTAACAGAGGGGTTCCCCTCGAAATTTTGGAACAAGCTTCAAACATAATTAGGAATGAGGGCAGGACAGTCAGGGCAGGCGCCAAGGACTTTTCCATCTGTCATACCACCTTATTTCGATTCCATAAGAAAAGAGAGAAGCTTGCAAGTGAGGGATCAGATAAGTTACCACATGCAGGGTACTGGACCATCAGAAGGGTGTTCTCAGAAGACCAAGAGAGGAGTCTAAAACAGTATTGGGCAGCAGACTTATATTGTGGGTTAAGTCCTAAAGAGGGAAGAGAAATTAACAGAAATGTATAAAGAGAGTAAGAGGGTGAGAGGGTTAGGGTAATATCGGTAAAAAGTGAAAGATAATAAAAACTATTTACATTTTATAACATTTTATTTCAGGTTCGTAGGCTTGCATTTCAACTCGCCTCTCACTATAAGTGCAACTTTCCCTCACAGTGGAATGAGGCCTGTATGGCTAAGTATTGACTGGTTTAATGTTTTTTTAAAATGGCACCCAACTCTCTCAATAAGACGTCCTCAAGCCACAAGCCTTTCGAGGGCAACCAGTTTTAATGAAACAATTTTTTTTTAACAATTTAAGCCAGGTTTTGGACAAACACAAGTTTCAGTCACAAAACATATGGAACATGGATGAAACTGGGATAACAACTGTTCAAACTCCCGATAGGGTTGTGGCAAGACGTGGTGACAGGCAAGTTGGTGCAGCTACCTCAACAGAAAGAGGCACACTTGTCACACTGGCTTGTACAGTCAATGCACTTGGTAACTCCATACCCCCAATGTTCATTTTCCCACGTGTGCATTACAAATCTAATTTTGTTCAGGATGGCCCCCTTGGCTGTATTGGGACAGCCAATGCATCAGGGTGGATGCAAGAGGCTGACTTTCTTATTTACTTGAAACACTTTCAGCTACACACAAAGAGTTCCTCAGACTCCAAAGATCTATTAATTCTTGACAATCACCCATCCCACCTGTCAATAGAAGGCATCAAATTCTGCCGCAGCCATGGAATTGTTTTGCTATCCTTCCTCCCACAATTACAGCCACTTGACAGGAGTGTATATGGGCCATTAAAAAGAGTTGTCAACTCAGCCTGTGATTCTTGTATGAAGACCCACCCGGGGATGACAATGACAATTTATGATATCCCAGGCATTTAATCTACTTTAATATTATTATATAATTGTAGATTTACACAGTACTATGCAAGTTCAGAGAGAAAGCAAAGGTTAATTATTGAAATGTAATATATGTTTAGCATGTTGCAACCGTCCCTTATATGTGTTGCAACATCTGACTTCTTCAGTTCAAATCAATATTGTGCAGGATATGTAAAATATAATTAACTACAAGTACTATGGGTAATTAGCAGACAGATGTAAGTTTATAGTATACAAATTTGACTGGTGTTGTCCAAACAGTCTCTGAGTAAATGAGAGGAATGCGAAAAGTGCTGCAACCGTCCCCAGTCTCCCCCACATGGCAGACTGACTGATCTACTGGGAGAGCCCATGTCTGCCTGTCTTTCTGGCCTCAACCAACCCAACACCCATTTTGTTAAAATGTGACATGTTTATTCTTCAAAGAAAGTTTGCGTGACAGTTCGAGATATCTCAACGAAAATCGAACAGACCGCATTGCAGGAAGGGGGGGCCCGCATGTCCCGTTCGTGCGAATTTGTCAAGTTATATTCTCCAGTACAGTATATATATTTGAGATGCTTCTAAGATAAACCCTTTTAAAATCACTCTTCAAGGTCAAATTCCGTACATGTCAAAGTATAGGCCTACTTGCAATTTGGGTACTTTTCCAGAAAGAGGCCCTACTAATTTCCGCATGACACCGCATCGCATTTCGCACTGTCGTGGTATTGTCATGAATTATGAATTGCACATTTTTAATAGATTATATCATTATATTTTGATAAAGTTCATGTGTTATCTTGCAAAAATGTAGCTGAATACTGCAATGACAAAATCCGGTACGTATGTTAATATTATTTCTATTAAATTAGCATGTAAGTTTATATAGTCAACATATAACAGCGTTTGACGTAAGCGGCCCTGCACACAAGGCCGGTGCTGGCCCTAAATACACGTTAATAAAAACTCCAGCAGACTGCGTGCGGTGTACTCGGGCAGGAAGTCACTTTCGGTGGCTGATTGATGGCGCGCGCTCGTGGGATCAGGGCCGTTTGAAGGAATTTGGGGGCCCCAAGCAAAATGGACATGGAGGCCCCCCGCACGCACGCAAAGGAACCACAGCATAGCCATACTTGTACATATTTTTGCTAGCCTACCTGCTGCAAAATTGCACCATTTGTACAAGACAAGTAGAGCTATTTTATGTGTGTAATTTATCACTTACCACTGTCTTGTTTTTTCTTATCCTCCTCTTCCTTTCTCTTCTTTCTTTTTTGGCTTCCTGAAGCATAATTCCGCTTCATGACTGCCGAGGAAGTTTTGTATTTTGCCGGCAGCAGAGATCGCGTGGTTGGCTGGCTGCTGTCAGCGAGGGGGGCCCCCTTGAGGGGGATCCCGATAACAGTGTCATTGCACTTTACTGCATTCACTATCAATGGGGCGCTCACACAGTTTGTCGCTGCATTTTATTCTTAACCAGTCGTTGTCTTGGGGCCCCGAGCTGGCTTGGTTTGCCTGCCTTGTCGCGACGGGCCTGCGCGGGATGCAGCCTGAGAATGCGCGGCTTGAGCGCAAACAGACGACAAGCGATGCTTCAGCTCTCCCGTCCTCCCGATGTTTTAACTCATAACAGGTAAGTTAAATAGTATTAACCGTAAAAGTATGAGATGCGTGCAGGTAAAACAAAACGTTATATATATATAAATAAATGACCCCGTGGCGTTTAAGCCGTTACACACAGAGTAAATAAACATTTACTCAGTATTAATTCAACACTAGCACAGGGGTTCCCAAATCAGGTTCTGGAGGACCACAGTGGCTACAGGTTTTCACTCCAACCCGTTTCTTAATTAGTGACCTGTTTTTGCTCCTAATTAACTTCTTTTGAATTAATTTTAATTGACTTGCTCTTGAAGACTCAGACCCCTTAATTGTTTCTTTGTCCTTAATCAGCAGATACAATGAGATACAAAATGAGCCAAAACATCACCAGCAAAACATGACCAGCATACAATGTCTAAAAATAAAGAAAGGTGAAGTTGGCAAGAACGCTGATATGTTCAGGTCCCCTAAGCATTTTAACTGTGCTCTTAGAAAAGAGAAAGTCAACAATTTCAAAAATGTCTGCTGTTGCACAATGAGAGCAGCAACAAGCTATGTAATTAAAGAACAGTTTAATTAACAAAAAGACTCGGCACCTAATTGAGCAACTGGTTGGAGTTGGAGGCCCTGACTTGGTCTTCTGTTGGCTCCCTCACTTCACATTTCATTTCTGTTTGGGTGCCATTTAAGGAAAGAAATGAAGCAATTCAGAGGAATGATGAAGAAATTCAGGGGAGCAAATCTTAAAAGACAAGTCAATTAAAATTAGTTCAAAAGAAATTAATTAGCTGCAAAAACAGGTCACTAATTAAGAAGAGGGTTAGAATGAATGGCTGCACTGAGGTCCTAATCTGGGGATCCTGAGTAGATTTGTCATGTGGTGGGTGTGGCAATGCGCTGTATCAGCGCCATCTCCTAACCTTTTTAAAGTTATCTTAATTAAAAAGGTATCAATTTCTTATCAAAAACATGGACATTACTGTGTGATTCCAAACTTATGAATGCCAGTGTATCCTGGTGATGGTAGTGCCAGCCTGAGTTAGTTAGTTCAGACTTCAGTATTCCAAAAAATGGTCTCCATATCTAGATGTTTAATCCTTCACTGTGTTTCTTGGTTCTCCTTTCAGGGAATTATGCACAGGTTACCATTAAACTTTGGCCTGTACCCTTATGTCAAGCTATGTGCCTGGGGGAAAACAAAAATCAGACCTATACCTGTTTAGTATTTAGTGAAAAATTACTATTCAGGCTGGTGGGTATGAATCCTTCATTCCATGCATGGCCCACCAAGTTTTAGAAACCATCAACTATTTATTAAGGCCTGGAGTATATCAATAGTCTAGTAAGGGTGAAGCCGGTTTTGCTTTTCTGTACTACAGGTATTTGTTTATGCAGAAAAGCCCTTCATTTGTTGAATGCATACATTACTTTGAATTTGTATAACCGGAAGTACTACTGTAGCTTTCTTTTTTCTTCTTGTAGAAAGCATCTAGTCAGCAGCCATCTGCAAGAAGAATGCCCCTGGGCTCCTCCAAACGAGAACTACAGTCATCAGCATTCTGCACTGAAGAACTAGATGATAATTATTCTGTTCCAATGACTTCTCTTTGGCCTCGATTTGTATGTATAAATGGCTATACTACAATGTGCATTGGGAACAAACGCTGCATTTTAAAGTGTGTTAAATAGATAGATATGAAAGGCACTATATAATAGCTAGATGACTAGATATGAAAGGCACTATATAATAGATAGATGGATAGATGGATATGAAAGGCACTATGTAATAGATAGATAGATGGATCATATGAAGGGCACTATATAATAGATAGATAGATAGACAGATAGATAGATAGATAGATAGATAGATAGATAGACATGAAAGGCACTATACAATAGATAGATAGATTGATTACATCTTGTATTACATTTTGCCTGAAGAAGGGGCCTGAGTTGCCTCAAAAGCTTACATATTGTATCTTTTTAGTTAGCCAATAAAAGGTGTCATTTTGCTTGACTTCTTATTACATAATTTTATGTAAACATTACTGAAAAGGTTTAGAGATTGTTGCATTAACATTAGTCCTGTGTCAATGTAGTTCTAGACTTGTGCTGCTGTCAGGTGATACACATAGAACATAAAAAAAAGAAGGGGTCATGGAAGTGGGTCTTAAAATGGCCCATTAGTTACACAGTGGCCATCTCATGGTCTTCACTCCTGTGTCACTCACTTGACTCTGTTCTCCTATTCCATGTGCATCACGTTCCGATTGCTCCGAGGAACTGGACACACAGACCTTTGTGTTTTATTATACTGTATAGTACATACACATTCTTTTGCGAACCCTCCTTTATTGTCTTTGCTTAATAGCCTTTGTTTTTTTTATTTTATGAAAGAATAGCTATCCCCCATGGCTCTGCCCATGTACTAGTGAAACAGGACAAACTCAAAATAAAATCAATTAAAAAAAATGTAATTCTGGCCAAACGGAAGGTAGGTACACTACAATGTCAAACGTTGCCACTGTATCTGATTGTGTTCAGCTCTGACAGGAGAAAAGCACGTGGCTCTGATATCTCTGCCAATCAGCAGATGCCCTCTAAAACACACGCAGCTCTGATCTCACTCTCAAAAACATCAAACGTTACTCCTTAACAATCTGTAGATGATAATGTCTGCTGAACAAACAGGTATTGCTAGCTAAGCGGAGGCAAGGTGCGCTCCAACACGTGGAGAGAGGTAGAGTGACTCTAACAGAGGCTGGCGTGCCGTGTGAGTGAGGAGGGCCCTGTCCTGCTCTCCACTCCTGAGGCCCCGTCTCCCACTCCCCTCAGCCTGCAGTCTTTATCTCGGATTAGCATGAATATATCGCTCCTGCAAACAAACAATGATCCTTAGCGCGATGACAGAAGTCACAAAATCAACCAGAATGTTCAAGCAAATTATAGAAAAAAACCCGATCTAAATCCGTTAAGTAGTTCTCTCGTTCACTAGCTAAGTGGAGGTAAGGTACACACCCCGAGGCTGGCGCGTCAGTGAGAAGGGGCCCACCTCCTTCCCCTGAGCCCGCTCCATGTCTCTCAGATTCACACAAATAAATCGGTACCACAGGCAATCTATGATATTTAGCGTGATGAAAGAAGCTGCAAAATCAACTGGAGTGTTCAAGCAAATTACAGAAAAAACCTGATCTAAATTCGTGAAGTAGTTTTCTCCTGAAAAGCGAACAGACATACAGAGAGACACATGTTGGATATTTTATATATATATATATATATATACAGTGGGATGCAAAAGTTTGGGCAACCTTGTTAATAGTCATTATTTTCCTGTATAAATCATTGGTTGTTGCGATAAAAAATGTCAGTTAAATATATCATATAGGAGACACACACAGATATATTTGAGAAGTGAAATGAAGTTTATTGGATTTACAGAAAGTGTGCAATAATTGTTCAAACAAAATTAGGCAGGTGCATAAATTTGGGCACCACAAAAAAGAAATGAAATCAATATTTAGTTGATCCACCTTTTGTAGAAATGACAGCCTCTAAACGCTTCCTGTAGATTCCAATGAGAGTCTGGATTGTGGTTGAAGGTATTTTGGACCATTCCTCTTTACAAAACCTCTCTAGTTCATTCAGGTTTGATGGCTTCCGAGCATGGACAGCTCTCTTTAACTCACACCACAGATTGTCAATTATATTCAGGTCTGGGGACTGAGATGGCCATTCCAGAACGTTGTACTTGTTCCTCTGCATGAATGCCTTAGTGGATTTTGAGCAGTGTTTCGGGTCGTTGTCTTGTTGAAAGATCCAGCCCCGGCGCAGCTTCAGCTTTGTCACTGATTCCTGGACATTGGTCTCCAGAATCTGCTGATACTGAGTGGAATCCATGCGTCCCTCAACTTTGACAAGATTCCCAGTCCCTGCACTGGCCACACAGCCCCACAGCATGATGGAACCACCACCATATTTTACTGTAGGTAGCAGGTGTTTTTCTTGGAATGCTGTGTTCTTTTTCCTCCATGCATAACGCCCCTTGTTATGCCCAAATAACTCCATTTTAGTTTCATCAGTCCACAGCACCTTATTCCAAAATGAAGCTGGCTTGTCCAAATGTGCTTGAGCAGACCTCAAGCGGCTCTGTTTGTGCTTCCTCTGCATCACTCTCGCATACAGCATCTCCTTGTGTAAAGTGCGCCGAATGGTTGAACGATGCACAGTGACTCCATCTGCTGCAAGATGATGTTGTAGGTCTTTGGTGCTGGTCTGTGGGTGGACTCTGACTGTTCTCACCATTTGTCGCTTCTGTCTTTCCGAAATCTTTCTTGTTCTGCCACTTCGAGCCTTAACTTGAACTGAGCCTGTGGTCTTCCATTTCCTCAATATGTTCCTAACTGTGGAAACGGACAGCTTAAATCTCTGGGACAGCTTTCTGTATCCTTCCCCTAAACCCTGATGGTGAGCAATCTTTGTCTTCAGGTCATTTGAGAGTTGTTTTGTGACCCCCATGTTGCTACTCTTCAGAGAAAATTAAAGGAGGAGGGAAACTTACAATTCCATCCATCCATCCTCTTCTGCTTATCCGAGGTTGGGTCGCGGGGGCAGCAGCTTAAGCAGAGAGGCCCAGACTTCCCTCTCCCCGGTCACTTCTTCCAGCTCTTCCGGGAGAATCCAGCGTGTCCTGGGTCTTCCCTGGGGCCTCCTCCCAGTTAGATGTGCCCGGAACACCTCACCAGGGAGGCGTCCAGGAGGCATCCTGATCAGATGCCCGAGCCACCTCATCTGACTCCTCTCGATTCGGAGGAGCAGCGGCTCTACTCTGAGCCCCTCCCAGATGACTGAACTTCTCACCCTGTCTTTAAGGGAAAGCCCAGACACCCTGCGGAGGAAACTCATTTCAGCCGCTTGTATTCTCGATCTTGTTCTTTCGGTCACTGGAACCAATCTCCTTGAGAGGGGCTGGACTCTCTACCACTCTGGAGTTGCCCTGGTGAGAGGCGCCGAGCAGGTGTGGGCATACTTATTGCCCCCACTGGAGCCTGTGCATTGGGGTTTACCCCGGTGGACAGAGGGTGGCCTCCCTCCGCATTCGGGTGGGGGGAAGGGTCCTGACTGTTGTTTGTGCGTATGCGCCGAACAGCAGTTTGGAGTATCCACCCTTTTGGAGTCTCTGAGGGGTGCTAGAGGGCATACCTTCTGGGGATTCCCTCGTTTTGCTGGGAGACTTCAATGCTCACGTGGGCAATGACAGTGAGACCTGGAAGGGCGTGATTGGGAGGAATGGCCCCCCCGATCTGAACCCGAGCGGTGTTTTGTTATTAGACTTCTGTGCTCGCCACGGATTGTCCATAATGAACACCATGTTCAAGCATAAGGGTGTTCATATGTGCACTTGGCACCAGGACACCCTAGGCCTCAGGTCGATGATCGACTTTGTGGTCGTGTCGCCGGACTTGCGCCATATGTCTTGGACACTCGGGTGAAGAGAGGGGCGGAGCTGTCAACTGATCACCACCTGGTGGTGAGTTGGCTTCGATGGTGGGAGAAGATGCTGGTCAGACCTGGTAGGCCCAAACATGTTGTGAGGGTCTGCTGGGAACGGCTGGCAGAGTCCCCTGTCAGAAGTAGCTTCAACTCCCACCTCCGCAGAACTTCAACCACGCCCCGAGGGAGGTGGGGACATTGAGTCGAATGGGCCATGTTCCGTGCCTCTATTGTTGAGGCGGCTGACCGGAGCTGTGGCCGCAAGGTGGTCGGTGCCTGTCGTGGCGGCAATCCCCAACCCGTTGGTGGACACCGCGTGAGGGATGCCGTCAAGCTGAAGAAGGAGTCCTATAGGACTTTTTGTCCTGTGGGTCTCTGGAGGCAGCTGATAGGTACCGCAGGCCAAGCGAACGCGGCTTCGGTTGTTGCTGAGGCAAAACTCGGGCATGGGAGGAGTTTGGAGAGGCCATGGAGAACGACTTTGGACGGCTTCGAGGAGATTCTGGTCCACCGTCCGGCGTCTCAGGAGGGGAAAGCAGTGCAGTGTCAACACCGTATATGGTGGGGATAGTGCGCTGCTGACCTCACTCGGACGTTGTGGGTCGGTGGGAGGAGTACTTCAAGACCTCCTCAATCCCACTAACATGCCTTCCACGAGGAAGCAGAGCCTGGGGACTCTGAGGTGGGCTCTCCCATCTCTGGGACTGAAGTCACCGAGGTGGTCAAAAACTCCTTGGTGGCAGGGCCCCGGGTGGATGAGATACCGAGTTCCTTAAGGCTCTGGATGTTGTAGGACTGTCTTGGTTGACACGCCTCTGCAACATCGCATGGACATCGGGACAGTGCCTCTGGATTGGCAGACCGGGGTGGTGGTCCCCCTCTTTAAAAAAGGGGGACCGGAGGGTGTGTTCCAACTACAGAGGGATCACACTCCTCAGCCTCCCTGGAAAAGTCTATTCGGGGTTCTGGAGAGGAGGGTCCGCCGGATAGTTGAACCTCGGATTCAGGAGGAACAGTGTGGTTTTCGTCCTGGTCGCGGAACAGTGGACCAGCTCTTCACCCTTAGCAGAGTCCTGGAGGGTGCATGGGAGTTTGCCCACCGGTCTACATGTGTTTTGTGCACTTGGAAAAGGCATTCGACCGTGTCCCTCGGGAATCCTGTGGGGGTGCTCGGGAGTATGGGGTACCGGACCCCTGATAAGAGCTGTTCGGTCCTGTACAACCGTGTCAGAGCTTGGTCCGCATTGCCGCAGTAAGTCGAGCCCGTTTCCAGTGAGAGTTGGACTCCGCCAGGGCTGCCCTTTGTCACCGATTCTGTTCATAACTTTTATGGACAGAATTTCTAGGCGCAGCCAGGGTGTTGAAGGGGTCCGGTTTGGTGGACTCAGGATTGGGTCACTGCTTTTTGCAGATGATGTTGTCCTGTTTGCTTCATCAGGCCGTGATCTTCAGCTCTCTGGAGCGGTTCGCAGCTGAGTGTGAAGCGGCTGGGATGAGAATCAGCACCTCCAAATCCGAGACATGGTCCTCAGCCGAAAAGGGTGGAGTGCCCTCTCAGGGTTGGGGGAGAGATCCTGCCCCAAGTGGAGGAGTTCAAGTATCTCGGGGTCTTGTTCACGAGTGAGGGAAGAATGGAGCGTGAGATCGACCGGCGGATCGGTGCGGCATCCGCAGTGATGCGGGCTCTGCATCGGTCTGTCGTGGTGAAAAAGGAGCTGAGCCGTAAGGCAAAGCTCTCAATTTACCAGTCAATCTATGTTCCTACCCTCACCTATGGTCATGAGCTATGGTCAAACTTACAATTGACCCCCTTAAATACTCTCATTTCTCATTATAGGATTCACCTGTGTATGTAGGTCAGGGGTCACTGAGCTTACCAAGCCAATTTGAGTTCCAATAATTAGTTCGAAAAGTTTTGGAATCAATAAAATGACAACGGTGCCTAAATTTATGCACCTGCCTGATTTTGTTTGAACAATTGCACACTTTCTGTACATCCAATTAACTTCATTTCACTTCTCAAATATCATTGTGCGTGTCTCCTATATGATATATTTAACTGACATTTTTTATCGTAACAACCATTGATTTATACAGGAAAATAATGACTATAAACAAGGTTGCCCAAACTTTTGCACCCCACTGTATGTATATATATATATATATATATATATATATATATATATATATATATATATATATATATATATATATATATATATATATATATATATATATATATATATACAGGTATATATAAACATGGTATCGGTTTTTCTAGATCCTGAACAATGTGTACAAGTGTGGCTATATGGGTCTGTATGTGTTTACCCAAAATATATTTTCAGTAACTTCTATCGGTAATGGTAATGGTAGTGCCAGCCTGAGTTAGTTAGTTCAGACTTCCGTATTCCAAAAAATGGTCTCCAAATCTAGATGTATAATCCTTCACAGTGTTTCTTGGTTCTCCTTCCAGGGAAGTATGCTCAGGTTACCATTGAGCTTTGGGCCCTGCTGCTCCAGTGTCTGTACACTTATGTCAAGTCATGTGTCCGAAAATCTGTATCTGTTTAAAATGGGCAATAAATCTTCTGTTCAATCTGCTGGGTATGAATCCTTCATTACATGCATGGACCAAATGAGCAACTTTCAGGTAATCTCAGAGCAAGAAATTTTCCTGCTTTAGACTCTTTCCTTACAGAAAGTCATGTATCTATCTAGAGTAGCACTTTTCTACTGTAGATGGATTGCAACGTCCTCGCCGGTTTCCTTCTCAGCAGGAGCTTCCTGAGCAGTGGGTAGAGGTTAACACTACTGGGGTTAACACACAACTTTCAACGAATGTAATAAATAGAAATTATTATTTCCCACATATTGAGGTATTATAATCCAGCACAAGTTTGGAAAACTTCCACTTTTTATTAAGACCTAAAATATTTCAGTAGTCTAGTAGATGCCATACCTGTTTTGCTTTTCCGTACTACAGATATTTGTTTATGCAGAACAGTCCTTCATTTGTTGACTGCAAACATTACGTTGAATTTGCATAAGAAGAAGTGCTACTGTTGCTTTCTTTTTTCCTCTTTTTTCAATGCAATTTGAATCCTCTACATATTATTTATGGCATCCATCCATCCATCCTCTTCCGCTTATCCGAAGTCGGGTCGCGGGGGCAGCAGCTTAAGCAGAGAGGCCCAGACTTCCCTCTCCCCGCCACTTCTTCCAGCTCTTCCGGGAGAATCCCAAGGCGTTCCCAGGCCAGCCAGGAGACATAGTCCCTCCAGCGTGTCCTGGGTCTTCCCCGGGGCCTCCTCCCAGTTGGACGTGCCCGGAACACCTCACCAGGGAGGCGTCCAGGAGGCATCCTGATCAGATGCCCGAGCCACCTCATCTGACTCCTCTCGATGCGGATTTATTTATGGCAACGCATCTTAATTATTTATTATACAGAGCAGCATGGCAGCACATCAGGGAGTGTTGTCACCTCACAGTGCAGAGACCTCCGTTCACTTTCCAGCTAGGACACTTTAATTGTGTCAATAACAAAGTGTCCTTTGCTCATATAGCTTATGTTTAGAGACTCCAGGATCTAAGTCTAAAGCCACTGTCCTGTTTAGGGAATCCATTAATCCATCCCGGTAATCAGGAGCCCGGGACTCCCAGACATTTTTCATTCCCGCATTCCCAGGAATTAAACTGCTGTAATTCCCGGGAAACCGGGAACGGCCAAGCTCACATGTATAGCATGTAAAAGTGTAAAAATCGATCAAGAAATAACAGAGTTATAGTTGAAATAAATGAAGTGGCACAGTTTTTTGGCCCACGGTGTAGTGTGTTGCCGATTAATTCAGTCAACAACAGACCAGCAGCAGTCGTCAGTCTCCCGGCCCCCACTAAGACTGAGCACAGTGGACTGGGAGGAGTCTGCACTCTGCAGCTCACGAATGCCGGGACGGAGCAGACTTCATTGACGTCTGTCAGACAACAGCTTTGAACAGCAACTTGAAACTGCAATGCATCAGTCTGTTGCATCCGCATTATCTGTGCCAAGAAACTTGCCATCACAGAATGATGACAAGAAACTGGATGCATCAGTAAAAGCTGAAACAGCAGTGTTTCAGAGCAACGGCAAGCGCGGGCATTGTTTAGAACAAGTGTATCAGTATCTGATGACTGTGCCACCTACTTCAGTGTAGGCAGAGCGTGCTTTCTCAGCGGCTGGCATACTCTGCACGTGGACGACCGCACGCTCGACACGTTGGGCTTTCTACGCTCTTATTACCGCAATTAACTAGATACATGTTGTGGACTTGAACCCGGACACAGACAGACGGACATCGTTGGATCCACCACACACTGTTTATTTACAATTATATTTACAGTTTAGTGCGCTCCCCAGTGCCTCTTGCACCGTTTCCCCAAATGTCCAGGCCACACAGTCACAATGCCTTTCTCCTGGCCGCCTCCAGTCCTCCCTCCAGCTCCGTCTCTCTTCCACCCGACTTCCGCTATCGACTGAAGGGAAGCGGCCCCTTAAATAGGAACCCGGATGGGCTCCAGCTGCTCCCCGGCATTCTTCTGCAGACACGCCCTAGTGTGACGGATGTGCCGGCTGCGCACCCGGAAGCCGCCCGGGTGTCCCCTGTCGTCTTCCCCCCAGCACTTCCTGGTGTGGCGGAAGTGCTGGGCTCCAGGGATATTGAGGCACCGGGGCGCCACCTGGCGGTGGCCACGGGTCCCTACAGGGCTGGGCTTCCAAGCTCTTTACCCGAGGCCCCCAACATAACCAGGGCAGACGCCCCTTCGCGGTCTGGAGGAGGCATAAGCCCTCCTCCAGTCCTCCTGGGTGTCCCAGCCGGGCTCCAGCCCCGGCCGGATGCCACAATGTTTTTATATGACAGCATGAACTGCTTGTAGAAAAGGTTAGTCTTTTATTGGTGTCAACATACTGCAGTAGTTTTATTAAAAAATAAGTGTTGGTTGTTCTAAAACTGTTCACATGTGAGATGCCAGTGCACTGTGTAATCCCCGGGAGCCCTGGATTCCCGGGAATGACATGCAGGATTCCCAAATTCCTAGGAATGGATAAACCCATCCGGGAATGGATTCCCTAGTCCTGTTGAATGAAAATGGAAAATGTGAAAAATTTTGTTCTCTGGATTTGGAGGAGTTGTTAGTTGAGACCCGGTTTATTCTAGGGAATAGAGTTGCAGAATCGAGTGAAACAGTTCCCATCTAGTATGGGGGCATAGTGTCAGAGTATTAGGAGGCTTAAGGTTGTTGTTAGTGTTCTGGGTCGTTGTCTTCCAGACTGAGGAGAAAATAAATAGATAATGTCATTTTTTTGGCATCTGTGACCACATCCACTCCTTCTCCATTAGTTTAATCTCCATAAGCTTGACCAAATGACGACATTCCTAACATTGAATTGTTCCAGTTGAAATACTTGGTGTAGCCTGTAGTGCACGGGTGTCCAACTCCAGTCCTGGTGGGCCACAGTGGCTGCAGGTTTTCATTCTAAACCTTTTCCTAATTCAGTGATCAGTTTTCACTGCTAGTTAACTCCTTTTTTCCTTCATTTGCATAGCCCTGTTGTTAAGGATTCAGTCCTCTGAATCAATTTGTTTCTTCATTAAATGGCAGCCAAACAGAAATGAGATGTGAAACGAGCCAACAGATGACCAGCTTAGCTGGAATGTCAAACTCCAGCCAATTTCACCCCAACCAGTTTCTTAATAAGAAGCCAATTCTTGTTGTTAATTAAAGCCGTTATTGAATATCAGGACTTGTTGCTGCTCTCATTCTGCCACAGTAGACTGTTGATTTTCTGCTTTTTCTAAGACCACCGTCAAGATGTTTTGGTGACCTGAGCAGACCAACATGACTGAGACCTTCACCTTTCTTTATTTTCAGATACTCTGTGATGGGCACAGGTGAGCTGGTCATGTGGCTGCTTGTTTTGTGCCTCGTTATTGTTTGGCTGCTCATTAAGGAAGAAGAAACAACTAAGGAATCGGAGTCACGTCAATTAAAACTGAGGCAAAACGAGTTAATCAGCAACAAAAATGGCCCATTAATTAAGAAGATGATTAGAATGAAAACTAGGATGCACTGCGGCCCACCGGGACCAGAGTTGGACACACCTGCAGCAGTGAAATGGATTCTCATCTCCGTCTGACTCCTAGCTTGTGCCTGTTTCTGCCAGAATCGACTCTGTGTCCCAGTAACCGCGAATTAAACAATGTAGGTTTTGATGGATAGGTGATCAAAAAAGTAACATTTAATATTATGATTCATTGTAATATGGTTTTTATAATATAATGGTGTACTGATTATTGTTGCTGCTTCAAGGATTTCAACATCCTGGTTTTAAATCTCATGCTCAGTTATTGTCTGTAGGAAGTGTGGCCCAAGAGGCTGGCATTGCCAAGTGAACCCGACACAGACACGCATGGGAAATAAGTTCAATGCACACTCTTGATTTTATTTTCTTTTTCCCTTGTTGGAAACACATTTCCCATTCCCCCAAAGTATAACACAGTCCTGGCACAAGCACAGCACAAACAATGAATCCCCTTCTTTTACTTTTTTCCTTCACTCCTCGGGTCCAGCTTCATCACTCCTCCTCCTGACTCTGGCTCCCCTAGTAGTGGCTGCTGGCTCCTTTTTTAACGCACCCAGAAGTGCTCCAGGTGCTTGATTACTCGTTTTCAGCAGCACTTCCGGGTGTGGTAGAAGAACTGCCCATTAGGGTTCATCAGCTCCTGCTGCAGCATCGCCTGGCACCGCCTGCAGATCCCAACAGGGCTGCACCACGCTCCAACTCCCATGAAGCCCTGCGGGAGTCTGAGGCACCGCTGCAACCCAGGGGGGTTGCCATCTAGTGTCCCGGGGGAGGTAACACTCTGTCCACGCTTGCTCCTCCAGTCCTCCCAGCATGGAGGCATCCCAGCCGGGCAAGAGCCCTGGCCACATGCTACAGAAGTTTGCAGGTTCTTCCATTGTTTGCATGGTGCTTTCTTCAAGTACTCTTGTCTTCCTTCTACATTCGGGGCCAAGAGTTTTGAAAATGACGCAAATATTAATTTTCACAAATTTTGCTTCCTCAGTTTTTATGATGGCAATTTGCATCGACTCCAGAATGTTATGAAGAGTGATCCGATGAATTGCAATTAATTGCAAAGTCCCTCTTTGATATGAAAATGAACATTCCCACTGCATGCCAGCCTTGCCACAAAAGGACCACCATTGCTTTGCACAAAAAGGGCTTCACAGGCAAGGATATTGCTGTTAGTAAGATTACACCTAAATCAACCACTTATCAGATCGTCCAGAACATCAAGGAGAGTGTTCAATTGTTGTGAAGAAGGTTTCAGGGCGCTCAAGCAAGTTCAGCAAGCGCCAAGACCGACTCCTAAAGTTGATTTAGCTGTGGGCACAACCAGTGCAGAGCTCACTCAAGAATGGCGGCAAGCAGGTGTGAGGGAGGTGAAGACTTTTGGAGGATAGCCGGGTGTCAAGAAGGGCAGCAAAAAAGCCAAGAAAAACTTCAGGGACAGACTGATATTCTGCAAAAGGTACAGGGATTGGACTGCTGAGGACTTCTGGGCTAAAGTTATTTTCCCTGATGAATCCCCTTTCCGATTGTTTGGGGCATCCAGAAAAAAAAATGGTGAGCAGCACTACCATCAGTCCTGTGTCACGACAACAGTAAAGCATCATGACACCGCTCATGTCACGTGGGGTTGCTTCTCAGCCAAGGCAGTGGGCTCACTCACCATTTTGCCTAAGAACACAGCCATGAATAAAGAATGGGACCAAAACATCCACCAAGAGCAATTTCTCCCAACCATCCAAGAACAGTTTGGTGGCCAACAATGATGGAGCAACAGACCATAAGGCAAAAGTGAGAACTAAGTGGGTTGGGGAACAAAACATTGAAATTTTGGGTCCATGGCCAGGAAATTCCCCAGACACCTTAATCCCATTGAGAACTTATAGTTAATCAAAAAGAGATGGGTGGAGAAACAAAAACCCACCAATTCTGACAAACTTCAAGCATTGATGATGCAAGAATGGACTGCCATCAGTCAGGATTAGGCCCAGAAGTTGATTGCCAGCCTGCCAGGGTGAATTGCAGAGGTCTTGATAAAGAAATATGGGCCAGCACTGCAAATATTGACTCTTTGCATAAACTTCATGTAATTGTCAATAAAAGCCTTTGAAACTTTTGAAATGCTTGTAATTCTACTTCACTATACCATAGAAACATCTGACAAAAAGATTTAAAAACACTGAAGTGGCAAACTTTGTGGAAACCAACATTTGGGTCATTCTCAAATCTTTTGGCCACGACTGTACATCCCAAAGACGTATTGGCAATTCCACTTTGGCCAGTTGTGGTAATGGAAAGGTAGGCCATGCAATCGTTTTGTGTTCTTTCCAGTAGTTGGTCCCTGCAATAAAGAATTTGAAATAAGCAGATTTGAAAATGCGCAATATTTATAAAAGCTAAAGGTGCAGACTCACCGTTCCTGGCACAATGGTTCATTTCCCAGCCTGGTCATGGTCTGTATGAATTGTTCACATTCACTCAGTTTCTGCCTGGATTTATCTACGCATTTTGCTTTCCTCCCACCTTTGAAATGACTCGTTGTGTATGAGTATGTCTTTCTGCTGGATTCACAGCACAAAGACTGATGGTTTGTTCTCCTTTCCCTAACCCTGGCTGGATTCTACATGACTACCTAATCCTTAATTTCCATAGTGTGTGTTTGCTTAAAGTCGAGTTCTGTCTTTTTATCTCATTTTTGATGTAGCCAGTTTGTCTTATGTCTACATGACCTACTACTTAATGTCTTTGTCCTTATATTTTATTTACCGTACCTCTTATTTTAGGTCAGTCTTCTAATATCATCCAAGAAAACCTTTTTTTGTAAACCTTTCACACACATTTCTATTAAATGATGAAAATAAATTGCAGCATGGCTGAAAGTATGCCAGAACATACTGTATGACGTGAGAGGATGAAAATAAAGAGACGCCTCAGGTGCAAACCGTGCTACCCAGCGCATTGTTTCCTCCCAACAAAAACAAAGATTCACATCTAATAGAAATGACATTTTATTTTGACACCTTTGTTTCCTGCTTTTGCATGGTTGTAATTTGAACCTCACGAAACTAACTGCTTTGGTGAAACTGAAAACACACCTGATCTACCAGTCTGCACCATCACATGAAAAACTGGGAATTGGCAAGCTGGATAAAACCTGATCATGTTTTCGGTCTTATTTATGTAGAAATCCAGAAATCCCAAACCATCTTCTAATTAGGAAACTGGCTGGAAGGAAAAGCTGCAGCCACTGTGGCGCGTCCAGGACCGTGAGTGAGGACCTGTGTTCTAAAAAAGGCTACCTTTTTTTTTAAGGCTTAACCCGAGGTCACAGCTCCTTCTGTCCCTCCACACCTCTTTGAGTCAACCCATGCCCAGATGGTGACTGCTCAGGAAGAACACACCAAGGCCAACTGATTTTTGAGAAAAAGAGTAACGTGTATGTGCTCTCTTTCTCAACCAAACACAAACTGTCCGCCCAGTGTCTCTCTGTCACCTTTCTCTCTGCCCGGTCCAGTGTACCAATGTTACAATATTTTTTGTTTTGGTAAATTTGTTTGCAGTATCATCATTTTTGGTACACCTTTAGAAATTGGTGACTGGTGCAGAAAATACAATGAGGAAGAAAAACAAATGTTAACAATTATTAGCAATATTTTGTATCTTTTCATTGTAGTATTATTAATATTAACAGCATAAACCATTTGCTTCAGAGAGAGTCACCAATGTTCACTAACGTTCATCCTTCATTAAAAAGTAAATACAGGAACAGGTTGAAGGCAGAAGCAGAACTGCACAGCCATGAAGCAGACTCAGCCTTAACATTGACAGAGGACTTCCGGTGAGTTACTTTTATTGTTTCCAACTGAAATGTGTATGCAATCTGTGAGTTGCTTCTCTCCTGTTTTTGATCTGGATTTCTATGTAACGGAATGTGTTTTGTAGATGTTAAGTATTACAGGGATTTTTATTGCATATCAAATCACACTACTGTTTTTACATTCAAATAATTCATTTAAAAAAAATTTTTGTCATATACAGTCATATGAAAAAGTTTGGGAACCCCTCTCAGCCTGCATAATAATTGTCTCTCCTTTCAACAAAAAAGATAACAGTGGTATGCCTTTCATTTCCTAGGAACATCTGAGTACTGGGGTGTTTTCCGAACAAAGGTTTTAGTGATTTAGTTGTATGAAATTAAATCAAATGTGAAAACTGGCTGTGCACAAATGTGGGTCCCCTTGTCATTGTGCTGATTTGAATGCCTGTCACTGCTCAGTGCTGATTACTTGCAACACCAAATTGGTTGGATTAGCTTGTTAAGCCTTGACAGAAGTGTCCAATCATGAGATGAGGTATTTAAGGTGGTCAATTACAAGTTGTGCTTCCTTCCCTTTGACTCGCCTTTGAAGAGTGACAGACAGCATGGGATCCTCAAAGCAACTCTCCAAAGATCTGAAAACAAAGATTGTTGAGTCTCCTGGTTTAGGGAAGGCTACAAAAGCCATCTCAGAGGTTTAAACTGTCAGTTTCAACTGTAAGGAATGGAATCAGGAAATGGAAGGCCACAGGCACAGTTGCTGTTAAACCAACAGGTCTGGCAGAACAAGAAAAATACAGGAGTGGCATATGAGCAGGATTGTGAGAATGGATACAAACAACCACAGATCATCTCCAAAGACCTGCAAGAACATCTTGCTGCAGATGGTGTATTTGTACATCGTTCTACAATTCAGCACAATTTCAAAAGAGTATGGCATGGTGATGAGAAAGAAGCCCTTTCTGCACTCACGCCACAAACAGAGTCACTTGTTGTATGCAAATGCTCATTTAGACAAGCCAGATTCATTTTGGAACAAAGTGCTTTGGACTGATGAGACAAAATGAGTTATTTGGTCATAACAAAAAGCATTTTGCATGGCGGAAGAAGCACTATTCCAAGAAAAACACCTTTACTGTCAAATTTGGTTGAGGGTCCATCAATTCATGGACTGGGGCCCTTGTTAAAGTCGAGTGATGGATGAATTCAATCCAATATCAACAGATTCTTCAGGATAATGTTCAAGCATCAGTCACAGTAGTTGGATTTTCCAACAAGACAAGGACCCAAAACACAGTTGAAATCTACAAAGGCTGCAGAGGGAGAAGTACAATGTCCTGGAATGGCCGTCACAGTCCCCTGACTTGAATATCATCAAAACTCTATGGGATGATTTGAAGCAGGCTCTCCATGCTCAGCAGC
Organism: Polypterus senegalus; assembly: GCF_016835505.1. NCBI lineage: Eukaryota > Metazoa > Chordata > Cladistia > Polypteriformes > Polypteridae > Polypterus > Polypterus senegalus. The sequence continues at coordinate 307,856,573 of NC_053155.1, forward strand.
CATCAAATTGAACTAAACTGGAGAGATTTTGTATGAAGAATGGTCAGAAATACCTCCATCCAGAATCCAGACACTCATCAAAGGCTATAGGAGGACAGCATCTGGAGGTTCAAAGGAGCAAAAGGAGGCTCAACTAAGTATTGATGTCATATCTCTGTTCGGGTGTCCACATTTATGCACATGTCTAATTTTGTTATGATGCATATCAGAAGTGTAGAAAAGTATAGTAATGATACAAATAATAATAATAATAATATGAAGAGCACACTGCACATGTGAGAGTGATGCAAGTGTCACTTTCGGATTCCGAGAATCTCTTTCAGTTTCACTGGCTGAAGACAGATTCACATTCGTCATTACTGCTGATGAGAGGCGTTTCTTACGAGATGCCATTATGAGTCTAGAAGAAGACACGTCTACACTGTTGTCCAGGTAACACCTGGGCCTCACACTTACACAAGACACAGCTACACTGTTGCCCAAGTGGCACTCGGGACTAACACCTTTAGCACTGTTTTTACAGCCCAAGTGATGAGCGGGTCTAACATTAAGGAGGTTAATGGCTCTAGCGAATGTAGTTACCCACTGAGCCAGGGGTTGGCACTGTTTCCTGATCCTCTTTCCTTCCTATGCAGACCAGGGGCCTCATGTATTAATAGTGTGTACACTCAAAAATGTTGCGTACGGCCGTTTCCACACTCATTTTGAGATGTAAAAAAACTAAACTTGCCGTAAAACCAGACACATTTTCACGGCAGCCTACCGCCATGTGTATGTAAGTTTCTGCTCAGTTTTGCAAACTGGCAGCAACCAGCATCAAAGCAGCGCTACTGTTTCTGTTTCGTTTCCTTTTCTTTTTCAGATTCATATCCATGACGCGGCTTTATCAAATACACTGATATTATTTGCATATCGTTTACAAATTTAATTCACTTGATTGTAATCATTCTGTAATAATATAATGCTGCACGGAATGACAGTTCGTGGGGGTTGTGTTTAGACAAAATCAAGTAGAAACCATGGTTATTTTTATATATTTTAAGCCCTTATAAACTCTCCCACACTGTTAACATTATTAGAGCCCTCTAGACATGAGTCAAAGTTTAAACTGTCCTCCATGACAAGACAGAGATGACAGTTCTTTCTCACAATTAAAAGAATGCAAATAGATCTACTTCTCTTCAGGAGCAGAGAATTTCAGAGGGAGAGATAGAGAGAGCGCTCGCAAAGAAAAGCTTGTGCTTTTAAGTTTGCCGCGGCATTTTTTAGAGGAGCGTTAGTATCTTCTAAGCAAACAGCCTCTGTGCAAACAGCCCCTCTGCTCACATCTCCTCCGTCAGGCGCAGAGAACGTCAGAGAGAGAGAGCGAGATTAAAGCAACAATCAAAAAATCAATACGTGTGCTTTTGTGCTTTTAAATATGCCGAGCACCGCAATAAAGCGGCATTTTTTTTAGAGGAGCGTCAGTATCTTTTAAGCAAACAGCCCCTCCATCAGGCGCAGAGAATGTCAGAGAGGGTGAGAGAGAGGCAGAGACAAGCAAACAATCAAGCATATCTTATAGCATTGAGGAGTTTTAGTTAATACGTAATACGTGCTCTGATTGGGCAGCTTCTCAGCCATCCGCCAATAGCGACCCTTGTATGAAATCAACAGGGCAAACAAACTGAGGAAGCGTGTAGCATAAATGAAAAGACCCACTGTCTGCAGAAATCCGCGAACCAGCGAAAAATCTGTGATATATATTTAGATGTGCTTACATTTAAATGCGCGAAAGTCGAAGCGCGATATAGCGAGGGATTACTGTATTCCAACTACCATGGCTATTTTAGCATTGTTAGAAGACATTGCAAATGGAAGAATTAGAAAAGAGTGTGTATTTAGAGATGACGACGATGACTAGCTTCCAAGTCGATTTTGATTTCCAGGAATTATCCTCTTCTGTTAGAATACTAGGATGTATACTTGATATTTTATGATGAAATGTATTAAAGTATGTGTGCTACATTTTACAGATAAAATGCTAACTTTGTTTAAATAATTAAACATGTGGGGGCGCTTTGGTGCAGAGGCAGCGATGAGTTGGTGCTCCATCCAGGGATTGTTCTTGCCTCACGCTGTATGCTTGCTGGGAGTGGAGCAACCCTGGATGGATGGATGGATCAATGGAATAATTAAACATGTATAATGAAGATTTATCAGTGTTCCTTAAAAGTTTTGAGGAGTCGGTGTTCTAAGCTTAGAGTTGGTTTTACATTTATTGCAGACGCTTACTGTTTGGCAATTGCTTAGGTGGAGAAATGAAATGGAAGGACAGGAATTTGGGGTTGGTACGTTTGACAGACACAGTACTGTTGCAATAAATTATTCCATCCAGGGTCGCGCCCATCCCATCAAGCGTTGTGCGCCATCGCTACAATCTGCATCTGCAAATTTGATGATGGTGTTGCTGTGGTAGGGGGTAGCACAGACATGTGCGTACGGCGTGCAAAGCAGGGGGCTCAGCACACAGCCCTGAGGAGAGCCGATGCTGATGCTGATGACCGAGGAGATGTGAAGGCCCACCGTAACCCTTTGTGTGCGGTCTGTCAGGAAGTCTTTAATCCATAGACAGGTGGAATACGGGAGTCCCAGGGCTAGCAGCTTGCACACCAATCTGTGAGGTAGGATGGTGTTAAAAGCAGAGCTAGTATCCATAAAGAGGAGACATGCGTAGCTCCCCTGGTGCTCCTGTTAATTAAACCATGGCCTTTTGCTCCTTTCATTCTGCCACAACAGACATTTCCAAAAGTGTTGATTTTTCACTGTCGAAATGTTTTGGTGACCTGAGAGATCAACCTTACTGAGACCTTCACCTTTCTTTATTTTCAGATACTCTGCGATGGACACAGGTGAGCTGGTCATGCAACAACTTGTTTTCTGTCTCATTATTGTTTGGCTGCTAATTAAGGAAAAAGACACAACTGAAGGTCCTGAGTCAAGTTAACTAAAATTGAGGCAAAATAATCTAATTAGTAGGAGAAACTGGTCACTATGATGAAAATGATGGTTAGAATGAAAACCTGCAGCCACTGTGGCCCTCCAGGGCTGGAGTTCAACACCCGTGGTGTAGCTGATCACTGTATTTCAGAAACTTCTGTTCAAAAGTTACACTAGTGCCCCCTGCTGGGTAAAATTACACAAATCATTTTGCACCCACCTGTGAATTAAGTTGTGAAAAAAGTCAGTCATTCACATGATCAGATCTGAGCTGTCACCCTAACAAAGGGTCCATTGAAAATAAAGCAATCAGGTTTAACATTTTATTTCCATTATATTCAAAAAACTGTAAAATGTAACAATTAGTTTATTTGCTCTACAAATAAATGTATAAATATTTAAAATAATATGAACATATCATGATTAAATATTTAAAGCATGTTTCAAGTTATGTATGAATTCATAGAAAAGCATAAAAAATTCCCTTTTCTTTCTTTGAAATTTGACAAATGAGATAAATATTCACCTGATAGTATGAAAGGAAGTTTGTTAGGTGGCAGACTTTCAATTCACTCTGTGATGGCCAGTTGCAATGGGCTGGTAACATCACTTCAAGAGAAGCCCACCAAATCAATACAGTAATTAAAAGGGTAGGGTCAGTTATGGGACACACACTGGACCCCCTGAAGGTAGAAGAAGAGGAGGAGAGAATGAAAACAAAACTGAGTACCATTATGAAGTGTGCTGCACTTCCTCTCACTGACACAACAACACTGAGGACTTTCAGATAAAGAATTGTTTAGCAGAAGTGCGTAAAGGAACGCTATGGGGGGGTCCTTTATACCAACAGCAATATGCCTGTTAAATGCCTTGCAGGGACTGGAACTGCCAAGTCAGAAGTTCTCATTTTTTCTCCTTTTTAGTAATTCTAGTGTGTGTGTATTTATTTATGTATTTATTCATTTCAGTCATTTCTGTAAAAAAGCCGAATTTCCCCTGTGGACAAATAAAAGTCTATATATCTGTTGGAAGGAAAATAATTTGTTAACATCCACCCATTATCCAACACTCTATATCCTAACTACAGGGGTCTGCTGGAGCCAATCCAGCGCACAAGGCAGGAAACAAACCCCGGGCAGGGTGCCAGCCCACCGCAGGGCACACACACCAAGCACAATTTAGGTTCACCAATACACCTGACCTGCATGTCTTTGGACTGTGGGAGGAATCCCCACACTGACACGGGGAGAACATGCAAGCTCCACGCAGGGAGGACTCGGGAAGTGAACCCGGGTCTCCTAACTGTGAGCCAGTAGTGCTACCACTGCGCCACCGTGCCACCCCTAACTTGTTAACATTAAAGACAAAATACCCACTAAACCCGCCCTCTAGTGGGGACTCACCATTCAAGTTTTTTGACTTTGCTTCATTCATAAAATTCAAACCAAGCCTGAAGAGCTACACTTTCTGTCCTCCACTTTCAATTAATCATTACTTGCGCATGTCATTAGGGAGGTGATATTGACCTTGTACCTTTCATATCGATCTTGTCCTGACCTTTGTGATGCTATGCTGTGATTTCAAACTCAAATTGTAGATGAACAGTGCAACCCTGCAAGGTGAAACGATGGGTGAAAGGCAAACCCAGCTTCTTGCCATTCAGAATATAGAATACAATATGGCATTTATTATTTATGACCTCTGCTCCCTGCCTTTTAATAAGGAATTAACCATTAATGTACGCCGTTGTCCAAACTCTCTTGAAAATAGGAGTACTAGGTGGATCTTCTATAAAAATAATGAAGCTTTAGCTTCAAGATGTCTGATCCTGGAGGGGCCCAAGAGCGACTATAGTCCATGTTGCTTATAAATTTTGGGCCTCTACTGTATATGAACGATTAAAAAAAAATAATAATATGTCACTCAGCACAGCGATTTTAATCAAAATCTGTGATGTAGTGGTTAAGTTTTTAAAACATTTGTGGTGATCTGTTGTGGAACAACTCCACAGGAGAAGATAACAGTGGTTACTCAGGCCTCACTGTTGATTGTGAAGGGGCCCTGATAACACCTTGATCTTCAGGGCCTCAGAAATGTACGTCTGCCACTAGCAGGTGCAAACAACATCTTCAGCAGACTGATTAAACCTTGAGATTTTCAAAAACTGCCATTTGCTCTCCTGCTCCATTTCTAGCTGAACAGATCACAAATTACTTTAAACTCATTTTAAGTAGACAACACTAAACTTTCTATTCATCAGTCTCCCATACTCTCGGGGCCTGGACAGTTTCGTTATGACTGTGGAGAAAATGAACGTAGGAATTCATCAAGGTATCTGATAGGTAATATCAGGGTGGAGGTCCACCACCTGAAGCTCAGCAGAGGCTGGGTGATACAGCAGGATAATGACCCTAAATATCAAAATAAATCTCTCTATATATATAAAATCCAGCATCTGTCTGTCTCTCTGTATGTCTGTCCGCATTTCACAGGTGAACTACTTAACGGATTTAGATCGGGTTTTTTTCCAATTGACTTTGCAACTTCTCTCATTGTGCTAAGTATCATAGTTCGCTTCTGGCAGTGATTTATTTGCAGGAATCCAAGACAGAGTCTGTGAGCCGGGGGAAAGGGGAGGTGGGACCTCGGGAGTAGGGAGCTGGGTGGGACCCTCCTCACTCACGTGCCAGCCTCCATTCGACTCACTGTACCTCTCGCCACGTGTTGATGCGTACCTTGCCTCCGCTTAGCTAGCGATACCTGTTTGTTTAGCAGACATTATCATATCTACAGATTGTTAAGTAGGAATTCGCCAGGCTGATACAGTAGAGCACTTTAAAACACTGCTGAAAACACATTACTTTAACATGGCCTTCTCATAACTTCATTTTAACTTAATCCTGATACTCTCTGTATGTTCAGTTCATCATAATAACTATTCACAGTGGCTCTAAAATCCATACTGACCCCAACTCTCTCTTCTGTTTCTTTTTCCGGTTTCTTTGTGGTGCCGACCTGCGCCACCACCACCTACTCAAAGCATCATGATGCTCCAACAATGATAGACTGAAAGCCAGAAGTCTACGTGACCATCATCATCAGGTCCTTCCATGAAAATACAAAGAGGACTGTTTGACTTATGTTAGGTAGATTGCCCAGAGGGGACTGGGCGGTCTCGTGGTCTGGAACCCCTGCAGATTTTATTTTTTTTCTCCAGCTTTTGCAGTTTTTTTTTGTTTTTTCTGTCCACCTTGGCCATCAGACCTTACTTATTCTATGTTAATTAATGTTGACTTATGTTTATTTTTTATTGTGTCTTCAATTTTTCTATTTATTTTGTAAAGCACTTTGAGCTACATTTTTTTGTATGAAAATTTGCTATATAAATAAATGTTGATTGATTGATTGATTGATTAAGGGGTAACGTTTGACGTTTTTGAGAGAGAGATCAGAGCTACGTGTGTTTTAGAGGGTATCTGCTGATTGCCAGAGATATCACGGCCACATGCTCTTCTCTCCATGCGGGGATGCTTTCCCGTCAGAGCTGAACCCGATCAGATACAGTGCCAATGTTTGACGTCAGAGTGTACCTACCATCCGCTTGGCCAGAATTAAATTTTTTTTTTAAACTGATTTTTAAAGTTTGTCCTGTTTCACTACTACGTGGGCAGAGCCACAGGGGACAGCCAGTCTACCATAAAATGGATTCAAAAAAATAAAATCCATTTTTTAGGAGTGTTGTACAGTCCAAACCTTATCTTAATGTAGATGCTATGGAATGACTTTGAGACATCCTAAGAATTTGGATGAGCTGAAGTAGTTCTGTAAGAAAGAATGGTCCAGGATTTCTCCTGAAGATTGTGCAGGCCTGATCTGCAGCTCCCAGAAGCACTTATTTGCTACGGGAGGTTCATCTCGTTATTAACTCTAAGCGTTCACTGACTTTTTCCACAACCCACTCTTAATGTTTGATGAGTGTGTTCAATAAACACACGAAAGATCAGAATGGTTTCTGGTTATTGGTGTAAGCATATTGTGTTTGTCTACACTTGTGACTTACATGAACATCAGATCACGGTTTATGACCAATTAATACAGTAAACCCGGTCATTCCAAAGGATTCACAATCATTTTTTGTCCCAGTAACAATGAGCTCAGCCAAAAAGAATCACATGGAAAAACTAATGAAGCGAAATCCCCCAAGGCAAATACATTTCATGAGTCTTTCAGTGTGCCACTGTGAATGATACAAGTATGTAAGTGATGCCATTACCATTAAGTTAATGTACACGCGTTGTGTAGAATCTGATGGAGACTATATGAACAAAATGGCATTAGGACAGTAGCAGAGGCAAAAATGGCCCTCCACTGGAAAGCAACCACACAAGATGAGGTAAATTACAAAGTCTTTGTAGATGAAAGGCCAACAGAAACAAGACAAAGTAGCAACCAAGAGCTCCTTGACGGTGTAAGAGTACAGACATACGCATGATGGGATAAGGAAAAGAGAACATGTAAGGTGGGAAGTACTGATCAGAATTCAATTACATGTACAACTGTGTGTCCACAACTCTGTCTGGAGTAAGGCCGCTGTTAACTTTGCCATTGATTCATCTTTGTCTTCACTTCCTGCATTGCAGATTTTGCTTGACTCAACAGCTTATGCTGCACTAGTAGGCTTTCCAGTTTTGCATCAGTCTCTGTTTGGAGAAGAAATGAGAAACATCTTGTGAAGAGCAGTACATTAGGGAAACTTTATGGGGAAAAAATAGATCAAACAAAAGATATCAATCAACGTCAGAGTAGCCATTCAAGAAAGATTATAACTTAAAGTTGTGTGAAAATGCTTGTCCAAGTTAAGAGAAAGATTAGTCCTAATTTGGTGCAAGAAAATCGCCATAAGAGTTAAGCGGGTGGCATAGAAAGCAATAGGTGTGCTGTTAGAGATCATAAGAAACACAAAGTAAAAGAGAACAGAGGGTTAAGGTGAATGAAAGGATATGATATTTATAATATGAACATTAGGAAAAAAGATTGCTTCCAATGTCATATGAGTTGAGTAGGTGGCATGGAAAGCAATTCTTAATGATCCCTGGCTGTTCAAGTCCTCTATCTGCTATAAGAGTTTTGTGGCAAATCAGTTTCAGTTCTGTATTTAAGGAAGACATCCATCCATATTTTAGAACATTAGAACAATCAAGATAAGATCAGGCCACTCAGGCCAACAAAGCTCGCCGGTCCTATCCACTTAATTCTTCCAAAATAACATCAAGTCGAGTTTTGAAAGTCCTTAAAGTCTGACTCTCTACCACACTAATTGTTCACTTATTCCAGGTTTCTGTGGTTCTCTGTGTGAAGAAAAACTCCCTAATAGGTATGTGAAATTTACCCTTAACAAGTTTCTAACTGTGTCCCTGTCTTTTTGTTGAGCTCATTTTAAAGTCACCGTCTCGATCCACTGGACTAATTCCTCTCATAATTTTAAACACTTCAGTCAGGTCACCTTTTAATCTTCTTTAGATTAAACTGTAAAACTTTTAATCTTTCCTCTTAATTCATCCCCTCTAGCCCTGAATCAGCCACATCGCTCTTCTCTGGACCTTTCTCTACTGCTGCTATGTCCTTTTTGTAGCATGGAGATCCAAACTGCACACAGGACTCCAGATGAGGCCTCACCAGTGTGTTATAAACTGTGACTTGTACTCCACACATCAAGGCGCTATATAACCTGACATTCTGTTAGCCTTCTTAATGGCTTAATTGTCTGGCAGTTGATTGTGTCAAGTCCACTACGGCTCCTAAATCCTTCTCATGAGGTATATTCTCGATTTTCAGACCTCCCATTATGTATTCAGAACTAACATTTTTACTTACATGTAATACCATGGGCGGCACGGTGGCGCAGTGGGTAGCGCTGCTGCCTCGCAGTTAGGAGACTCGGGTTCGCTTCCCGGGTCCTCCCTGCGTGGAGTTTGCATGTTCTCCCCGTGTCTGCATGGGTTTCCTCCGGGCACTCGGTTTCCTCCCACAATCCAAAGACGTGCAGGTTAGGTGGATTGGCGATTCTGAATTGGCCCTAGTGTGTGCTTGGTGTGGGGGTGTGTGTTTGTGTGTGTCCTGCGGTGGGTTGGCACCCTGCTCAGGATTGGTTCCTGCCTTGTGCCCTGTGTTGGCTGGGATTGGCTCCAGCAGACCCCCGTGACCCTGTATTCGGATTCAGCGGGTTGGAAAATGGATGGATGTAATACCATATATGCTCACGGATAAGTTCTCCCGCGGATAAGTCTGGACTTTACCATATAATTTCTGGTATTTTATAATGTCGGTCGTATTAGTCGAATACAGAAAACTCATGCTATTTGTCCAAGAGATTACGATATGCTAACGCCCACCTGAGAGAGTAACGACGGAGCACATAGCCTTTTTTTTCTATGTATTGTGCCTACGTGACCACACGGTAATACCCAAACTATTCTGAAGTGATGTTTGCGCTGTTTTGTGGTTTTTTTTTCACACCCTCATACACCTTTATCGTGAAGAGCATCCTTATCTACAATGGAGCATTCAATCAGAAAAAAATATGAAGCTGGTTTTAAATTAAAAGTTGTTGAAGTGGTGAAAGAAATTGGTAACTACACTGCTGCAACAAAATTTGAAGCGTCTGAGAAACTGGTACGAGATTGGAGGAGGCAAGAACATGTAAAATAAAATTCAAGTGTTGCATTTTTGAACGGGTGTATAAGTCAGGGTCTGAGTTTATGATCGATTTTTTGGGTTTCAAGATCTGACTTATACGTGAGTATATACGGTACTTTACATTTACTGACATTAAATTTCATCTGCTACAAATCTGCACAAGCCTGTATGCTGTCCAAGTTCCTCTTTACTTATTCAATGGATTCAAGATGATCTGCCAAAACTCTTAGCTTGGTATCTCCACAAACTTCACCGGCTTGTTGCTTATATTCCTATTTAAATCATTTATATATTAAAAATAGCAGTGGCCCTAACACTGACTCCCTGAGGGACACCTTTCTTAACATCAATCAGTTCGTATAAGTGTGCTGGAGGAGACCATAAAACACACAAAGCACAACAGGGCAGATGGTTAAGATGAATGCATGGATACGATGTTTATAATTAGAACAGCAGAACATGTTTTGACGAGAACAGGCCATTCAGTCCAACAAAGCTCACCAATCCTATTCACCTAATTCCTCTAGAAACAACATCAAGAGGTGTTTTGAAATTCATTGCTTATATGTGACTTTTACTTTATGTTAAGACATTTGAAAATTATTAAATAATATAATTTTAGAATTAGATGGCTAATTAAGAAGAAATCTCAGTCTACCTGCTTCATTTTCCAACATGATCTGCGGAAGAAGACCAGAGGCCATTACCACTGCAAAGGCAAATTTATAATCTGAGGAAAGAACAACATGCAAATGGTTAAGAGTCAAGTATAACTGAATAAGAAAAAAAAGGAGCTAACTTTCAGAATTCTTGAGGGAAATAAAATCAGGAAGACGATATGCTTCCAGGACATTCCAGAAGCTACACGGAAATGCCAGGTAAGATAGCGGGCAACATCTGGGAAGTGTTTACTGCAAACCAAATCTCATCAGTTATTAGAAGATTAATGTTTCTAAATGCTGAATGATCAGAATTGTATTAAGTAATGTGAGCATTATTTAAAAACATTTCAATTAAACAGCTTACAACATGCCTAGCACAGGGATTATAGCTGTACATTTTATTTGCCGTAGGCATCCAAGACATTGGATTCTTAGCAACAATATGCAATAATATCACTTATATGGAAAATCTTATTTAACGTTCCAACCAGACTATAAAATCATCATCACTTACCATTGTCACTGGCATTGTGATTAGTAATCTTCATGGAAACATTTGTCAGCTCATCTGTGATTTTGGAAAAGATCTTCTCCACACATCCAGTATTTTTACACAGCTGCCAGAATTCTTCTTCTTTTCCTGCACAGAAAGTGACAGAGAAAACAACAGTGGCATGGAGTAGAGATAACTTTATTAATTTCTGGGGGGGATTTGGCTAGATAGATAGATAGATAAATTTCTGATAGGGGATAGATAGATAGATAGATAGATAGATAGATAGATAGATAGATAGATAGATAGATAGATAGATAGATAGATAGATAGATAGATAGATAGATAGATAGATATCGAAAGTCACTATATGATAGATAGATAGACAGACAGATATGAAAGACACTATAAGATAGATAGATAGATATTTGTCCTCAGGGGTTCCCACTTCAATTTGCATATTGGACAAAGACTGTGGAGGATGCAATTATCTTTCTGCTCCGCAAGGTTTTTATTCCCACCTGGGTAAAGCTGGCAGCACTGTCAGGATTCTGTTTTTTGATTTCTCCAGCCCCTTCAATACCATCCAGCCATTCCTGTTAAGGGGTACACTCAGAGATATGCAGGTAATTGAGCCTATGGTGTCCTGATAAGGGAGTATCTGTCAGGCAGAGTGCAGTTTTAAGGACTGTTTGAGCAACACTGGAGCACCACAAGGAACAGGCTTTTCTCCTTTTGTCTTTACTCTGTACACCTCTGACTTTAAATATAACAGCTGGTCATGTTAATTGCAGAAATTCTAAGGTGTATTGATAAAGGAGATGAGACAGAGGAGAGGAGTCAGGTGGAGAACTTTGTATCTTGATGCAAAGGAAATTACATCAGCAAAACCAAGGAACGACTTTCACCGCACCAAAGAGCCTCTGTGTCTGGTCACTATTCAGGGAGAGGATGTAGAGGTGGTCCACTCCTACAAGTACTTGGGGGTCCACATGAATGACAGGCTGGACTGGTCTCAGAACACACAGGAACTATAGAAGAAAGGGCAGGGCAGACTCATCTTCCTTACGAGACTGCATTCTATTAATGTGGGAAGTGACATCCTTCACATCTTCTACAACAATTTTTCTATGCTTTGGTGTGCTGTGCTGGTAACCTCACTTCAGGAGAGGATCACTGAACCAACAAGCTAATTAAAAGGGCAGGCTCTGTTATTGGACACATTCTGGACCTCCTGAAGGTTGTAGGGAAGGAGAGAATTAAAACAAAACTGAGTGCCATTATGAACAATGCTGCAATCCTCTCTCTGACACAACAACACTGAGGAGTTTCGGCCAACAAATTATTCAGCAGAAACGCGACTGGGGGTCCTTTATATAAACAGTCAAAAGCCTGTATAATGCCACACTGGGTGGGACTGCCAAGCCAAACGTTTTTGTATGTTTCTTTCTAAATTTTTCTTCCCTTTAGTCATTCTGGTGTGTGTTAAGACCATAGAGTATGTTTATATATATATTTATCTACCTATTTATGTATTCATTTATTTATTTAAAAAGGTTCTGTAAAAAGCCAAATTTCCCCCTGGGGACTATCTATCTATCTATCTATCTATCTATCATACAGTGTCTTTCATATTTATCTATTGTATCTATCTAAACTATTACATACTGAAATCTCTCACATAAATACTCTAATTCTTTTATATGATGACATAATACCATTAACAACAACAACATTTATTTATATAGCACATTTTCATACAAACAGTAGCTCAAAGTGCTTTACATAATAAAGAATAGAAAAACGAAAGACACAATTATAAAACAAAATAAATCAACATTAATTAACATCGAATAAGAGTAAGGTTCAATTGCCAGAGGGGACAGAAAACAAAAAAACTCCAGACGGCTGGAGAAAAAATAAAATCTGTAGGGATTCCAGACCATGAGACCGCCCAGTCCCCTCTGGGCAAAAGAACATTAAGAACATCTTCAGCTAAAAACTGTACAATATGTAAGAAATGATACACGTTCATCATCAAATTCCTTAACATATACAGTATTACAAGTGTGCCACCATGCCAATGTATAAATGACCCGATCAGATTCACTCAGACTGAGTTTAGAACCCCATTAACTTCACATTGTTTTCTTCTTTTCCAACATTACCACCCAGTATATACCCATATGGATTATTAATTTTGAGTGACGAACGACATTGTGGACCATACACACCACCTTGTGCCATGATGTGAAACATTTTTAAAACTTTATTTAAATTCAAAAATGTTATTTTTTGATTTTTGAAGTTTAGTTTCTTGTTTTCTTGTTTATAAAATAATTAACAAAAAGACTTATAAAAAGGTAAGATGGATTCAACTTGTTTACCTGATGAGCACTGGGGCATTGACAGCATTGGGTCCAAGGTACTTTCAGATTGGGCTTCACGTTCATCCATCTTATGGTTCATAAAAAGAAAAATCCAAAGGATTGATTATTCATAAAACCCTTAAGAATTCACTTATGCAGTTTTCCTTTGTAGAACTGCAGTGCAGGAGTATGGCAATGGCTGAGGGTGTGAACAACAAGCGCGCTGATGAAAAGCAAGATGCAATGAAGATGCATGGTGAATAGAGACTATGTAGGCCACACACTGCTTTCTGAGGAGTAGAAAAGAGTTATTCAGGTAACAATGTGTGGGCCACGACTGATCTGAGAAATCAATGTGGACTGTGGAGGGCTCCCACTGAATGACTCATAAAGGTGTACATACAAAGAAATGCCATAACAACTCTATTCTTCAGATTTCGGGGGTATTACATAAAGCAAGCTTAGGAAATTTGAACTTGAAATACTCTCATCTTACAATTGGACACATGAACACAAACATTTTCTCGTTAATTCAAGACGGCATTAGGAAACCCAAGAAAATGTACACTCACAACAGACTCAACAAAAGATTGTTGAGAACATCTATACTATCTGAAAGGCATAGAGAAGAGTGCAACATCTATAGATTGTGTACGTGCGACTTTACATTGAAGCCAATGGAATCCATGCTGACTGCTTGGAAAAGTTTAGAGTTTCATTTAATTGTTGTAAAATTATAATGGAGATAGTGGTGGTCTTTTCAGTAGCTCAGCAAGAAATAAAGGTTCAACTATACTAATAGGAAATGTATGTCCTTTAAGAAAGCAAAACAGGCTGTGTGTGATCTATAACAGACTGATTAAATTAGAACAATCTGGATGAGAACAGGCCATTCAGCTCTACAAAGCTCAGCAGTCCTATCCCCATTAATTCCTCCAAGATAACATCAAGTTGAGTTTTGAAAGCCCCTAAAATCCTTCTATCTTCCACACTACATTGATCGCTTATTCCAAGTGTCTATCATTCTTTGTGTAAAGAAAAATTTACTAAGGTTTGTGCGAAATTTACCCTTAACAAGTTTCCAACTGTGTCCCCATGTTCTTGATGAACTCATTTTAAAATAACAGCCTCGATTCACTGGACTAATTCCCTTCATAATTTTGAGCACTTCACTCAGGTCTCCTCTTAATCTTCTTTTGCTTAAACTGTAAAGGCTCAGCTCTTTGAATCTTTCCTCATAACTCATCCCCTGTAGCCCTGAATCAGCCTAGTTGCTCTTCTCTGGACCTTCTCTAGTGCTGCTGTGTCCTTCTTGTAGCCTGGAGACCCAAACTGCACGCAGGACTCCAGATGAGGCCTCACCAGTGCATTATGAAGGTTGAGCAGAACCTCCTGTGACTTGTACTCCACACATCAAGGCACTATATAACCTGACATTCTGTTAGCCTTCTTAATGGCTTCTGAACACTGTCTGGAAGTTGATAGTGCCGAGTCCACTACGACTCCTAAATTCTTCTCATAAGGTGTGCTCTCAATTTTCAGACTTCCCATTGTGTATTCAAATCTCTTATTTTTACTTTTTATGTGTAATTCTTTACATTTATTTACATTAAATTTCATCTGCCACAAATTTACCCAAAGCCTGCCTGCTGTCCAAGTCCTTTTGTGATTATTTAACAGACTCGCGATTATCTGTCAACCCACCTAGCTTGGCGTCATCTGCAAAGTTAACCAGCTTAGTCTAGATGAGGCCTCACCAGTGTCTTATAAAGCTTCAGCATAACCTCCTGTGACTTGTACTCCGCACATCAAGGCGCAATATAACCTGACATTCTGTTAGCTTTCTTAATGGCTTCTGAACACTGTCTGGAAGTTTAATGTGTCTGTGGTTCTCTGTGTGAAGGAAAACTTCCTAATGTTTGTGCAAAATTAACCTTAACAAGTTTAAATTTCACACAAATGTTAGGATGTTTTATGGGTGGTGAGTGTGGGCAAGCTTTGGTCCTTGACATCAGCATTGTTGTTTTATATCACTATCATCATGTGACAGCAGGCTTGCAGCTTCAACAGGATCAATCTGCATCCTTTGATGTTTGATGAATGGTTCGATGTGGTGAAGCAAATCATCAGACTTAAATGCTGACATGCAAATATCTTCATGTTGCTTTTCTTTATCCATTTCTCGCATAGGCATTACAAGTGTTGCATATTCCCCATCGTAATGATGCAATACATTTAAAAGTATCATATACTGTCTCAACATTCTGACTTAGAATACAAATAATGTTTATCTTTAACATTGTTATTCCCCCAACACAGTGGATGTTAATTTCTTCCCAAGATGATTTCTCACACTGGCACCTGGTGGAATTCTCCAGATTTACTTAAACTACACATGCAAGTACAGACAGTACACTGCTTGCATAACAGCAGTGTCCTCAAGCTCATGCGTCGCATAGCGTTAAATATATTCCTGGCCTTACTCACTAAGCGAGCTTCATTGAACACCAATCCCCAGACCACATGCAACTATCACTATGAGATCCAATGGACATGATGAACATGCAAGTTTACACAGTGACGAGTGGTGTCAAAAGCGAGACTAAATGTTCTACTGGAGTGGTGTACAAAAGATTTGGAAATGTTATACTGTAACAAGCTAATGAGTGCTCACAGGAATTATGATGAAATGGAAGATGAAGGGGAAGAAGTAGTCATTATGGTTCTTCAAACATTGAACTTTTCCACTTCCAGTGTACAGTCAAATATAAATACACTGGTACCCTGGTATACGTCCACTTTGGAATAAGTCCAACTTGGTATACATCCTGTTTGGACGAGAAAAATTGATTGGTATACAACCTTTGTTTGGAATACGACTCATATGCTTGAACACCGTGCGCTACCCTGGTTTACCTCTCTCGAGACAAAGCCACGACTGCCCATGAGCGTCAGTACGCGTTATAACTCTCTGTGAATTTTCAAGTGATTTTGTGCTTTTTCGAGTAAATTTTAATTGATTGTTGAAAAGTATGAAGGTGGTATGCATATCCAGGACTTGGCTGCTGCATACCGTATGCTGAGAATGACGGTATCTACGATTGTGAAAAACAAAGACGTTATTAAAAAGTAAAGTGAGATTAAATTTTCATTTGTTTCATCTAATTGCTTTTGTATTTATGTATTTTAGTATTAAGCAGTGTTTAAATTATTTTATACAACACCATCAATGTATAACATGCCAATAACAATAGGATTTTTTTCAAGGGAACGGATTAATCATTTTCCCTTTATTTCTTATTAGCAAAATACCCCCGCTTCGCAGCGGCGAAGTACTGCCTTAAAATTTTTATTAAGAAGAAAAGTAAACCTTTTTAAACTGAGGGGAAAATATACCAATAATTATTTGTTACGGATCTCTTTGTATGCCACGTTGTCAGTTGAGCCCTCCGGTTGTAATATGACCAAGCTGTGCGCTGAACTTACTCTTAAGCATGCAACGTACAGTTGGCCATGTAAACAGTAATCTTGCCTCAAATCTGGCAGCTTGGATTGCTGCTGTCATAATCAGTTTGAGTTTCATGGTTTGGTTTCAATTACGGACTTGTGTTGAAGTGACATTCGGCATCTGTCAAGCGTTGTAAGCATACAACCGGTTTCATCGATAACTTCGCATCCAGCTTTTGAGAGTTTAAACATTTATAAACATCAAAGTGTCCACTACTGAAATCGTCACCTGTGAATCTAAGATGTTTAAGAGGCATTGGCAGTTGCCCTAAGGTGTAAAATATTTGGCCATTTCGGTACACTTGAAAGCGACAACCGAACAATTTAGCGGCTGCCATCAACTCACATGCAGAACCATAGGTGAAGGGCTGAAGCATTTCACTCTTCTAGTGCTCCTGTGTAGTATAATTATCTCCTGTACCGTCATCAGTCCACACCTTGAACCTGTCCCAGTCATTCAATACATAAGACACAATGTTTCTCCAGATATCAAGAGTGAGCCTGCTATGGCCGTGCAATATGTAACACAGGGAATGGAAAAGGCAGGCAGCATCTCCGGGCATGGAAACCACTCAGTAAGTGACAGTTCTTTGATCGATGGTGATCACCTCGATAGACATGGTAATGGGGGTACGGATGGAACAATAAAGGAAATTGGTACCTGAACATTAAACTAAGTCTACAATACCAACACAATAACTATAATCGTAATAAATGAACAATAAAACAGCGGAGAAGCTGTGGATTAAATAAAAAGGCTGCAGTTATCAGCAGGGAGACGTGAATCCCATGGCAAAGTAAGGAAGGAAATGTAGAGACTGGAGCAACGGACGGCCTTATATAGGCAGGCAGCCAACAACGTCACACAGTGACCGAGCTGCAGGCTATGGACGTATATATGTAAGTAAGTAGGATTCAGTTAGCGTTGGGAACCCGCGTACCAAATTTCTTGAAGAAGGGCCCATAGGTAACAAAGACCGTTGGAAAGTTCAATATGGCAGCAGATAGTGGCGTCATACCACCGAAATAAGTCCGTACATCAGTTTCGGTTAGCGCAGGGAAGCCGCCTACCAAATTTCGTGAAGATGGGGCCATAAATAAGAAAGTTTAGCATGGCGGACGTTGTTGACCATTATGACCATTATGCGTAGAATTTCGAAATGAAACCTGCTTAACTTTAGTATGTAAGCTGTAAGGAATGAGCCTGTCAAATTTCAGCCTTCTACCTACACGGGAAGTTGGAGAATTAGTGATGAGTCAGTGAGTGAGTGAGTGAGTGAATGAGTGAGGGCTTTGCCTTTTATTAGTATAGATGGGAAAAATTTGTTTGGTATACGTCCTGTTTGGTATAAGTCAAAGGGTCAAAGGATCTGGAACGGATTAAGGACGTATACCGAGGTGCCACTGTATATATATATCAATCACAATGATAAATATAAGAATGAAAATAAAAAAGAGTATTTAAAATACTTACCAAACTCGCATGGGTGTGATGGTTATGTACTCCAAAATAATAATTTTCTACAAAAATGACACAACACCACATTTTATTTTGTATCATTACATTACATGATTAATTGCTACATACAGTATACTTGGCCTTATGCATATATTAAAGAAAAATAATACAAAATGTCTGTGTGCACATTAATGACAAAAGAAATTTAAGAAACTGAAAGTCAGCCTGCCATTATGAAAAGCCCACTGGCAGGACCCCCAGCATGCTAAGCTATACAGTTTAATGGTATGTTTAAACGTGCAAACAGTGGGCTAAGGGGAAAAACACGCTGTAACACCAAACACAACCCTTCAGCCGGCACGCTGGATAGACTTATTTAAACAGAAATAACTAAAAGAAACTGACGTTTTATATATACAGTATACAGGTTCAAGCATTTGCTGCGTTTCTAAACAAGTTAGAAAATGTATGCATGGCATAACATTCAGGTGTGTTTGAGAGCAATGTAGGCACCGCAGCCCTTAGGGCACTGGTTTTCAATTCATTTAATAGTCGTGGGGGCCAAAGGCTATCTCACCAGAACTGGGGGCTTAAAACAAGACTGGACAAGATTGAAGTCCATCACAGGGACCACTCTCACTCACATGCACACTATATTCACACATAGTGATAGTTTGCAATTGCCAATTAACTCAACCCAAATTAAATAAAAAATACAAGCATTTTTGTAATTAATTCCTTCTTTGCTTGAGCATGTCTGGCCGTTGTGATTTTACTGAAATGGGACCTGCAAAGCTGTTCAATTATGGCAAATATTAGGGAATAACAGAAGTGACAGGCAAATTTTATTACAGCGACTGACAATTGTAGATACCAGGGACCTCATGTATAAAAAAATGTTGCATACAAACATTTCCATGTTCAAATCGCGATATATAAAACCTAAACTTGGCGTAAAACCACGCACATTTTCACAGTAGCTCCAACCCTGGTGAACGCAAGTTCTCTGCTCGGTTTTGCAAACTGGCGGCAACCAGCATCAAAGCAGTGCTACTGTTCCGGTGTGGTTTCCCTTTCTTTTTTAGATCCACATCCCTGACGCAGCTTTATAAATACACTGAAATTAACAGCATATTGTTTATCAATTTAATGCACCTGATTGTAATTAACCTGTAACAATATAATGGTACACAGAATGGTCAAACTATTCACCTTCTTCTTCTTCTTTCAGCTGCTCCCGTTAGGGGTTGCCACAGCAGATCATCTTTTTCCATATTACTCTCACTGCACCACTCGGAGGATTTATATCACTGTATCTGAGTGTGGAATCACAGCTCTACAGCAGCTGACCGGAAAGAGAATTATCAGTATACAGCATCAGGCACACGCTGCCTCAGCCATGCTGTCTATTGAACTGCTCTCACACGGCAAACACTTCAGAGCCTTTCCTGTACAGACCTCGCGGTACAGAAACAGTTTCATCCCAAGAACTATAAACGCACTCAATCAATTGCTCCTTGTAGAACTGTTTGTACTTATAAGTACAATCACCCCACTGTAAACTTGCACTACAGTTATAATATTGCACAACCTGAGCCACTTTGCAAAGCGCGTATTTACATATGATGACAATATCATTTTTAAGATGAAATGCAGCAAAATATGTTTATTATATTATACAGATAAAACTTTAACGTAAAATAATCTATATTGTTAATAATTAAACATGTGAGGACACGGTACCATAAGTGCTAGCAAGGAGCTGGTACTCTGTTCACGGATTGTTCCTGCCTCACGCTGTATTCTTGTTTGTGCTGACGTGACACTGGAAGGATAGATGGATAGAATAATTAAACATGTACTACGAAGATATTTTTATGTTCCTTAAAAGTTTTGAAGAATCGGCATTCTAAGTTTACAGATGGCTTAATGTCGATTACTGAGCTGATTGTGTGGCAATTGGGTATTTGGAGAAATAAAAGTAAGGACAGAAATTGGAGGTTAGTACGTTTGAAAGAGACAGTACTACTGCAATAAATTATTTCATCGAAGGTCGCATATGGCACAATAAGCATCTTGCGCGAGACATGAACATTCACTGCGCCACTGTGTTCCCATGTTTAATAACATGCTTTAACTCCTATCATCATGAAAATTATATCAAGTATACATCCCAGTATTTTAATTATTCAGAGAGCTGTAATGTCATGAATGTAATTATTTCTGTGTCTTGTCGGAGGAAGAGAAAGCCCGTTTAAGAAGCACGTAGTGATTCACACGCACAGAGCACATAGAAGATCAAATACAAAACAAAGCATTTAATGTGCTACTTTAGTTATGATTTTATTTGAGTAACTAGTAAATTAAACAATTTTAAGATGAAGTTTATGATGTTCTACTTTAATGACAAAATAAACTACGTGATTAAAGTGGAAATTTCGAGATTAAAGTTGACATTTCGTGCTTTTTTCCCCACTGTGTGCCTATTTTTTTTCTCTGTACCCTAATAAGCTTTCATATGACACTCAGACACTGGGCTACAATTCACCTTTTCACATTGACTTTGATATCTGGCAACTTTTTTAATTTTGGGCACTGTGTAACTTTGTCAACCTGAGCTTTCGAGTTTCTCCGACACTCTATGTCACTTGATCAACTTCCTTTTGTTGTTTATACCACTGTTTAAACCAACAAATAGTACGTTTTTCTTTGCCTCCACTTGGTATTCGCTGAAATTTTTCTATTTTCCCCCATGCTTTTGCCATTGCCTTTTCACAGAACGCTGAGCTTAAGGGCTATTTATATTGATTTGCATATTCAAAGAGACGTAATTCTGGGAGGAGTTGGGGCGGGACAGCAGGCGCGTGCATGTGCGTTAGTTTTCACGCTGACTGGGATTTATGTAGTGGAAGAACGTGAAAGTTGGTGTTTGCACAGATGTATGTATCTGGATTTTTTCGTGTGCACACACATATTTCCACTTTTGTCCATACGCCATGTTATAGTGTGAATTCTATGCACGCCGTTATGCATGAGGCCCCTGGTGAATGTGGCACTCTGATGGTAAATCATAGGCTGATGAGATTTTCAATGTCCCAAACTTGGACACACATAAATCTTCCTTTGTTTAATGCCTCTCATCATCATCGGAGAGGGATCAGGTTAAAGGAAAAAATCCATGTCACTGGAATGTCTGGTCGCCCTAGTGAATTATAGTGTCAGTGCAAGAGTTAATTATTATCATAACCTGCAGATAATGGAGGTGTGAGGTTAGTTCAGGGTAAAATTTGTACAGAGTAAATGTTTATTAATAGCTTACACACCACAGGGTCCTTTATTCATTATATATATCGATAATATTTTGTTTTCTTTGCTTACACTTTAAACTTTTATGGTTAGGACGATCATTTATCTTATCTGATACAAATTAAAGTATCAGGATTACTGATGTGCTGATGCACTTGTTCTCATCTTCAAGCCATGTGAGATCAGGCAGCATCCCGCATGCACACAACCAGCCAGAGACAGCGACGTCCTGCCGGCACAGGCATTTTGCTGGTATTTCATTAACTTGTACTGGGGGTCTTTTTGCAGTGAGTATCAGCTATCAGAGGTGAAAAAAACAGCAAAATATGCAAAATGCACAAGTTGGTGTGTGTAACTGCCGTCAGGGTAAAATTGAAACAGTAAATTAATTTGTAGCTTAAGTCTCAGAGAATGTTTTTTCGTTTTAAGACAGATACGTTTGAAAATTCGCCAATGTTTGACAATGGAAAATTTTGAAATTTGAAAATGTGTACAGCACGATCTATTCAAGGTATCTCAATGAAAACTGAACAAATATCTTTGACGAATAAGCATACCTCATTTTAATAAAATTGATCCACAGGGCGCCGCATCAGATAGACTGACAGTCATGGGCTACCACAATAGGTGCTTTGCACATTACATGTGAACACATTCCCAGGGATCAAGCACCCCCTGCTGGACACAAATATTTTCTTAAGACTTATTTTAAGAACACCACATTCTTTTATGTGCAATAAGGAAAACTCTGTTTTCTGTAATATCACTGATATTATCACACATAAAAGTAATTAAGATTCAATTCGTCAATACATGAGAACTGTGTTTGGGTGTTATTTGAAGTCTTATTAGCAAATTATACACAGCATACATAAGATGTTAATACAGAAGTAAATCGCATAAACAAAGCAGAAACAGAGTTGATTCAATTCCCCCAGTGAGCCATGGTTGGAGACTAAAACTGCTACTCGTCTGACTAATCATTTAGAGGCCTAGCTGCCAGCCTGTCGTGGGTCTCCACTATTATTGTTAAAGTGTACAGCATCTTACCATACTGATGGTTTCCATGGGGAGGCTGTCCATTGAGTACTTCTGGAAGATCACTTGAAACAAACAGACACAATATACATGTAAATAACCCGTAGAGGGAAAAACCTTGAGGAAGAGACACTCCGTTTACAATATCCCATTGATGGTAGCTAGAAAAGTGAGGCCATGCTTTGGGCTGCCAACCGTCCTCATTTTCCTGGACATTTCCTCATTTTTTTACGTGCCATGGACTGCCTGGGAGGAATTTATAAAATTTTGAAAATGTCCAGAATTTCTGGTTTACGAAATTTGGAAATCTCCTTATCCTTATCTTTGGTAAAAATTGAAAGCCATATACATGTCCGCATTTGCAGAAGGAGTGCACACACTTTTCTTCTCAAAATCTTCAGTTCCGTTCCGGCAGTAAACAACGCAGATATTGACGAGAATAATCAAGAATAATTAACATCTGTCCAACTTGGCTTTTTCACTTCATCTTTTGAATTCAGCTTTATCTTGTTGCCGAGTAGACAGTTGATTAGAAATGTTGTTCCTTTCCTTAATTTTTTGAAATCCTAATTCATCGTAACTAAGTGAATTTTTGCAAAATCGAAATTACAATTTCACGTTTTCTATGTGAGATTTTATTATCGATTCTTCTTTCAGCAGCTTGGTTAATCAAGACATTTCATATATCCAGGAAAAGTCTGTCATATTTAAGTAAGTACTGCTTTGTAATATTTTAATGGAAAATATTGATATTACCACCTATCCATCCATCCATATCCTAACCCGCTGAATCCGAATACAGGGTCACGGGGTTCTGCTGGAGCCAATCCCAGCCAACACAGGGCACAAGGCAGAAACCAATCCTGGGCAGGGTGCCAACCCACCGCAGGACACACACAAACACACCCACACACCAAGCACACACTAGGGCCAATTCAGAATCGCCAATCCACCTAACCTGCATGTCTTTGGACTGTGGGAGGAAACCGGAGTGCCCGGAGGAAACCCACGCAGACACGGGGAGAACATGCAAACTCCACGCAGGGAGGACCGGGGAAGCGAACCCGGGTATCCTAACTGCGAGGCAGCAGCGCTACCACTGTGCCACCGTGCCGCCCGATATTACCACCCGTTGTTCCAAAACGGTTATAATTGTAAATGAATGAGTCAAATATTAAAGTTTCAGTTAATTAAAAAAAAATTATGCATTTATTCTGTCATATAAATGCAATATCTTTTTAGTTATCAATTGATCAAGTAATAAGTCACTTTTTCAAGTAATTTAATAATATTTTCATAATTCTTAATTTTAAATAAATTCACGAATACCCATTATGGCGAAAAGAAAGCACAAGTTCACAGACTACTTGAACAACAAACATCCTTGTTTTCGAAATGGCAGAACAGATTCAGTTAAGGGGCTAATGCTCCCAAGATTCAATTTCAGTAGCAGGCAATGTAAAGATTTCTATTCATATTTATCTAAGAACCCAGATTTACTGAGAAAAATAGTTTCAGTGGAAAAATATAAAAGAATGTAGATAAATGCAAATAAACAAAATTGAAAAGAGTACAATTATTTTTACTTTACTCGAAGTGAATTTACCATGTGTATCATTTTTTAATAGGTTTACGACAACTAAGCTATCCAAATAAGAATGGAAGGAATGAAGTCTGTTCATTTAAGAGGCTTGACATATTCAAAATATTGAATGGGTTATTAGTTTGCCAATGACTGTGATTGTGGCCATCGTATCAAAATTATAGTGATAAACTGTTACTAAAGGTTTATATCATTTAAAAAAAAAAACATAAGACAGTATACAGGCATATTATGGTATCATAGGGAAAGGCGTCCTCAAACCACCTCATTTTTCGACCCACATATCCTCATTTCCTGAGAAAAAGAGTTGGCAGCCCTAGCCATGATTTAGTCACATAGAAGACATTCACTGCTCATGGCACTGCTTATTAATGGGACTTACAAATGACAATTTAATTGTACAGTACTCTGTCTATGAGACAATAAACTGAAACTACACAGTCTCTGGCCAAAGGAATGCAACAATGAAAGCATACAAGTAAAGAAAAGAAATAATATTTACCAGAGTATAGAACGTGATTTTTTATGATTCTTAAAGGAAAAAATGAAAAAAATTAGATTACATTTTAAAAATATGCACTTCAAATTAATATTCATAACATAATCAAACACTGCTAGACTGCAAGGAATGTTGCTAACCCGTTCACATTAGTAAAAAAAATTATATATATATTTAATATATTATATATATATATATATATATATATATATATATATATATATATATATAATTTTACAAATGATCTGACTGCAGGCATGCGTTTTATGTAAATCAATCATTAATCATTATACATAATGCCCATTATTTTATAAAGAGCCCATAACCTAACAAACAACTGAATAAATCAGTTTCAGAAATACACACATTCGTACATTCCTACTGTATCAGGCATTAATGGACACTAACTTTTAGGTCAAAGTTATTTGTTCTCAAACATGGTAGGTATGCATTTGTCTTGTGAAATTGTATTTGAAAGTTAAGCATTTCCTATAAATTTTAGGAAAATATCTTACCCTCACGATAGAAGCTAATGGGCACCACCAGAGGCATGGTGGCGCAGTGGGTAGCGCTGCTGCCTCTCAGTTAGGAGACCTGGGTTCGCTTCCTGGGTCCTCCCTGTGTGGAGTTTGCATGTTCTCCCCGTGTCTGCGTGGGTTTCCTCCCACAGTCCAAAGACATGCAGGTTAGGTGCATTGGTGATCCTAAATTGTCCCCTACTGTGTGTGTGTGTGCCCTGCGGTGGGCTGGCACCCTGCCAGGGGTTTGTTTTCTGCCTTGCACCCTGGGATTGTCTCTAACGGATCCCCGTGAGCCTGTAGTTAGGATATAGCTGGATGGATGCTTTGATATAAGAAAACACTCTGTGTTTCCGTAGCATGCTTGTGATAACAAATCGTTTTATTGCACATTCTTGGTTCTATTTTTCTCACATAAATAATCAACACAAAACCAACCACATGGCACAAAAAGGTTTACTGTGATTTTGTGTTTTGTCAGGAAAAGATTATTATGAAAGAAGACAAAAACTGAGACGGCGCTCACACAGGTCTTCTTTCAAAATGGCTGAAACTCTGAATATTGGTGTTGTTTTGTTCAGATATGATGTGTATGAACTATTCTACAATGTGTTGTGTGTGAAATCGCAGGACACGGCTCAGTAATCGACAACTGCCTTGGATGTATCCAGTAAGTTTTTAAGCTTTTATTTTTTAGTGGTACCCCATGCCCCATTATCCTAAAGAGCCAGTGAGGGCAAGATATTTTTTTAAATTTATAGAAAATGCTTAACTTTAGAACACAGTTTCATGTAAATGCTTATATACCATATTTGTGAAGAAATAACTGTTATTTTGTTCAGATATGACAAGTATAAACTATTCTGCAATGTGTTGTTTGTGTAATCACAAGACATGGCTCGGTAATTGACAACTCCCGTGGACGTATCCAGTCAGTTTTTAAGCTTTTATTTTCTGGTGTTGCCCGATGGCCCATTTTCCTAAAGAACCAGTCAGGGCAAGATTTTTTTTTTAATTTATAGAAAATGCTTAAATTTAGGACACAGTTTTGCATGGAAAATGCATACACAGTGATCCCCGGCCTATCGCGGAAGTTACGTTCCAGACCCATCAGCGATAGGTGAAAATCCGCGATATAGAAAGACCATATAAATGAAATTTTTTTTTATAGTTTAAGCCTTAAAATACCCCTCCCACACGCTTTAAACACATGTAAACTTATTAAAACACACTTTGTAAACACATATGATATGTGGATGTTGGGCTAAAGATATGAGTAATATCTCTTTATTCTAAAAAAAAATTTTGGCAGGGAGATGAGACGTGATCTTCTCGGAAGACAATTTGACATCCTATTGATCTGTCAGTTCAGTAGCAGAGGGGCTGGTTAGTCAGTTTCAGCTGCTTTGGTGCACTAGAGGGGCAACAATGAGACGACCCCCAAAACAGGAATGGATGGTTTAACAAGTGGAGGCCACTGATATTTTTAGATAGATAGATAGATAGATAGATAGATAGATAGATAGATAGATAGATAGATAGATAGATAGGAAAGGCAGATAGATAGATAGATAGATAGATAGATAGATAGATAGATAGATAGATAGATAGATAGATAGATAGATAGATAGATAGATAGATAGATAGATAGATAGATAGATAGATAGGAAAGGCACTATAAAATGATAGATAGATAGATAGATAGATAGATAGATAGATAGATAGATAGATAGATAGATAGATAGGAAAGGCACTATAAAATGATAGATAGATAGATAGATAGATAGATAGATAGATAGATAGATAGATAGATAGGAAAGGCACTATAAAATAGATAGATAGATAGATAGATAGATAGATAGATAGATAGATAGATAGATATGTAAGGCACTATATAGAATAGATAGATAGATAGATAGATAGATAGATAGATAGATAGATAGATAGATAGATAGATAGGAAAGGCACTATAAAATGATAGATAGATAGATAGATAGATAGATAGATAGATAGATAGATAGATAGATAGCACTATAAAATGATAGATAGATAGATAGATAGATAGATAGGAAAGGCACTATAAAATGATAGATAGATAGATAGATAGATAGATAGATAGATAGATAGATAGATAGATAGATAGATAGATAGATAGATAGATAGATAGATAGATAGATAGATACTTTATTAATCCCAGGGGGAAATTTTTCCCTCCTCATCTGTTTTTCCACTCATTTTGCATTTGGCTACGGTCAGTGTCACTACTGGTAGCATGAGGAGATACCTGGACCCTACAGAACTGGCACTGGCCCTAGCCCTACAGGCTATTGACTGCCAGGAGGTATCGGGATGAAATCCTTGGACCCATTTTCAGACCCTATGCTGGTGCAGTGGCTCCTGGGTTTCTCCTGGTGCACGACAATGCCCAGCCTATTGTGGCAAGAGTATGTTGGCAGTTCCTGGAGGATGAAGGAATTGATATCATTGACTGTCCCCCCCACCCCCAAACCCCCACGCTCACTTGCCTCACCTCAATCCAATAGAACTCTTCTGGGTGGGACATTATGTTTCAGTCCATCCGATGCCACCAGGTTACCCCTCAGCCTGTCCAGGAGCTCAGTGATGCCCTGGTCCAGATCTGGGAGGAGATCCCCAGGACACCATCTGTCGTCTCATTAGGAGGAACCCATCCCCCACGACGTTGTCAGGCATGCATACAAGCACGTGGTGGTGAGGGCCATACAATTAAAGTATTTTGAGTACTTTTTAAAAAAATAAAAATTATAAAATAATAATAAAAATATTTTTTAAGTATTTCATACATTGAATATGATTTGGAGTTGCTGCAATGAAGTTTCGGCAAAATGGACTAGCCTGCCTGCCTACCACATTATTTTTTCACTTTGATTTTTCGGGTGTCTTTGAATTCAGCGCTCTGTAGGTTGATAATTTTAATTTTAATCAAATAATAATAATAATAATTCTTTGCATTTATATAGTGCTTTTCTCACTACTCAAAGCGCTCAGCAATTGCAGGTTAAGGGCCTTGCTCAAGGCCCCAACAGAGCAGAGTCCCTTTTTTGGCATTTACGAGATTCAAACCGGCAACCTTCCAATTGCCAGTGCAGATCCCCAGCCTCAGAGTCACCACTCTGCCTATGATGATGACGTGCCATCCTTTCGTTCCTAACACCTTACCATATGAGTCCATATCAGTAAAGACAGCCAGCAGGATTTTTTCCTCATTGAGATGTGATGTGTTTTCAAAGTGTTCCTTTAAGTTTTTGAACAGTATATTAGAAGTCTTTTTCATTCAGAATAATACTACAGAGCAGGGCATTAGTTTGACTTGAATCTTCTTAAAAGGTTTATCACAGCATGTAATGTAACATACAGTGCATCCGGAAAGTATTCACAGCGCATCACTTTTTCCACATTTTGTTATGTTGCAGCCTTATTCCAAAATGGATTAAATTCATTTTTTTCCTCAGAATTCTAAGCATAACACCCCATAATGACAATGTGAAAAAAGTTTACTTGAGGTTTTTGCAAATTTATTAAAAATAAAAAAAACCTGAGAAAGCACAAGTACATAAGTATTCACAGCCTTTGCCATGAAGCTCAAACTTGACCTCCGAGACAGGATTGTGTGCAGACACAAATCTGGGGAAGGTTACAGAAAAATTTCTGCTGCTTTGAAGATCCCAATGAGCACAGTGGCCTCCATCATCCGTAAGTGGAAGAAGTTCAAAACCACCAGGACTCTTCCTAGAGCGGCCATCTAAACTGAGCGATCGGGGGAGAAGGGCCTTAGTCAGGGAGGTGACCAAGAACCCGATGGTCACTCTGTCAGAGCTCCAGAGGTCCTCTGTGGAGAGAGGAGAACCTTCCAGAAGGACAACCATCTCTGCAGCAATCCACCAATCAGGCCCGTATGGTAGAGTGGCCAGACGGATGAGACAAAGATTGAACTCTTTGGTGTGAATGCCAGGAGTCACGTTTGGAGGAAACCAGGCACTGCTCATCACCAGGCCAATACCATCCCTACAGTGAAGCATGGTGGTGGCAGCATCATGCTGTAAGGATGTTTTTCAGTGGCAGGAACTGAGAGACTAGTCAGGATAAAGGGAGAGATGACTGCAGCAATGTGCAGAGACATCCTGGATGAAAACCTGCTCCAGAGCGCTCTTGACCTCAGACTGGGGCGACGGTTCATCTTTCAGCAGGACAACGACCCTAAGCACACAGCCAAGATATCAAAGGAGTGGCTTCAGGACAACTCTGTGAATGTCCTTGAGTGGCCCAGCCAGAGCCCAGACTTGAATGCGATTGAACATCTCTGGAGAGATCTTAAAATGGCTGTGCACCGACACTTCCCATCCAACCTGATGGAGCTTGAGAGGTGCTGCAAAGAGGAATGGGCGAAACTGGCCAAGGATAGGTGTGCCAAGCTTGTGGCATCATATTCAAAAAGACTTGAGGCTGGAATTGCTGCCAAAGGTCCATCGACAAAGTATTGAGCAAAGGCTGTGAATACTTATGTACATGGGATTTCATAGTTTTTTTATTTTTAACAAATTTGCAAAAACCTCAAGTAAACTTTTTTCACGTTGTCATTATGGGGTGTTGTGTGTAGAATTCTGAGGAAAATAATGAATTGAATCCATTTTGGAATAAGGCTGTAACATAACAAAATGTGGAAAAAGTGATGCGCTGGGAATACTTTCCAGATGCACTGTATGTGTTATCTATGCCATGACACAAATGAGGAGCATCACAACCATAAGCTGAAGCTGTTAAATTCCTGGACAGCATTCTGACAACATGACTAAGAATCAATTACTGTATACGTACCTTTGGCATTGCGTAATCTACACTGTCATCAGTGCTCTCACTGTCATATGACAACTGATTAATTTCATGGTCTATAAGAAAAAAAATACAAATAAAAAGAATATACAAAATATCAAAACTCCAAGTTATCAAAGCACTTTAGAAGTTATAAATCTAAACAAAGCAAATCAATGGAGCAGACAGTTAACACCTCCACTATTGTGTTCGGTGCCCCTGTGAGCAGCCCCTCACTTTTTGTCCCACAAATAATTCCCTTCAGAGTTTTTCATCAGTATTGCTTACAAATATCTGTAAAACTCTCACGTCCTGGACGTATAAAATGCTTTAGATCAGGGATCTCAAACTCCAGTCCTGGAGGGCCGCTGTGGCTATAGGTTTTCATTATAACCCTTTTCTTAATTAGTGACCTGTTTTTGGAGCTAATTAACTGCTTTTGAATTAATTTCAATCGACTTGTTTTTTAAGATTTGTTCCCCAGAATTTCTTCATCATTCCTCTGAATCGCTTCATTTTTTTCCTTAAACAGAAATGAAATGTGAAGTGAGTGAGCCAACAGAAGACCAACTAAGTCAGGCCCTCAAACTCCAACCAATTTTACTCCAACCAGTTGCTTAATTAGGCGCCAAGTTTTATTGTCAATTAAACCCGTTCTTTAATTCCAGTTGGCTTATTGCTGCTCTCATTGTGCAATAGCAGTGTAGTGGACGGCTGAGGCTCTTGCCCAGCTGGCACTCCTGGAGGATGAGAAGACCGGGAGAGAGGCAATACCTCCTCCAGGACTTGAGGTGGCGCTTGGACAATTCCGGAGCCATGGACTGCAGCACTTCTGCCACATCAGGAACTGCAGGCCGGAAAAGAATCCGAGAGCACATCTTGGGACAATATAAAAGGGGCCGCATCACTCCATTCTGGGAGCCGGAGTTGGGAGGTGGAGGACAGAGCTTGTGAAGGGAGGAGCAGAAGAGAAAAAGAGAAAGAAAATAGAGAAGAAGAAAAGGACTGAGTTATTGATAGTGATGTGAGAACCATGTGAGGTGCTGAGTGCTGAATTGGAGAATAAGAAATAAAAGCACAAGTCATTGTAAGTGTGCATCTTGTGTCTGTCTGTGTCGGGTTGAGTGGCTGCTATGCCATCTAGAGTTGTCACAAGCAGACATTTTCAAAATTGTTGATTTTTTTTCTTTACTTTTCTAAGAGTACTGTGAACATGTTTTGGGGACATGAGCAGATCAATATTCCTGCAACCTTCATCTTTCGTTTATTTTCAGATCTTCCATGATGGACACAGTTTGCTGGTCACATTTTGGCTCATTTTGTTTCTCATTATTGTTTGGCCGCTAATTAAGGAGTCTGAGTCTTCAAGAGCAAGTCAATTAAAATAAATAAAAGAAGTTAATTAGCAGCAAAAACAGGTCACTAATTAAGAAAAGGGTTAGATAGATAGATAGATAGAGAGATAGATAGATAGATAGAGATAGATAGATAGATAGATAGATAGATAGATAGATAGATAGATAGATATGAAAGGCACTATATAATAGATAGATAGATAGATAGATAGATAGATAGATAGATAGATAGATAGATAGATAGATATAGCACTATATGATAGATAGATAGATAGATAGATAGATATAGATATAGTATGATAGATAGATAGATAGATAGATAGATAGATAGATAGATAGATAGATAGATAGATATGAAAGGCACTATAGTATGATAGATAGATAGATAGATAGATAGATAGATAGATAGATAGATAGATAGATAGATAGATAGATAGATAGATAGATATGAAAGGTACTATATAATAGATAGATAGATAGATAGATAGATAGATATGAAAGGCACTATAGATAGATAGATAGATAGATAGATAGATAGATAGATAGATAGATAGATAGATAGATAGATAGATAGATACTTTATTAATCCCAAGGGGATATAATATAAATAAAATGAAAACCTGCAGCCACTGTGGCCCTCCAGGATGGACGTTTGAGATCCCTGCTTTAGATGGCATTCTCCATGAAGGACCCTTTATAAAATCAAGAGTGTATGCATTTATTTACTCATTTTATTACCCCACCTGATCTTCCTATGCTTTCCTTTCCTTTTGAGATATCTCTACAACGGCTTCATGAATCAAATTTATCAACATAGTAGACACAAACAGGGTATCAAGCTCCTACCCAATGAAAATGCCCTGAAACTATTGTTAACTTTTATCTAAAAAAAATGCTTTTGAAAGAGTGTGATATGGAATTGGTTTTAAAATTTTGACTAAAAACTGCATTCACTCCAACTCAAAGTAGTGCAGCTACTTCTCATAGCCCAGACTGCCTACTGCAGATGGAAGTATAGAAGAGAAGAAGGCCTGATGTAACTGAAGACTTTTAGAAGTAAACCCCCTATTATGACAGAAGCAAAATTGCCCAGACATTATTTAGGGAACACATGCATCATTAAAGCAGATCCAGATATGTCACTGCTCCATAAAAAATTCTGTACGATTTTAAGAAAAACAGCCATGAGGGCCCAATTGTGGGTTTGTCTTAACCCTTCTTTTAGGCCTAATGGTCATGAACAACCCTAACAGGTGCACATATCTGTACATATCTCCAGGCAACATAGCACCAAGATGAAACACACAAGCCCCCAAAACCCAAAAAGATCATACAGTATATCTAGAAGGTGTCTACAACATATACATATGGTGCCATGAATAATATTTGGGATAAAGACACAGTTTTTCATTGATTTACCCCTCTGCTCCACAGTTTAAAATTACAAATCAAACAACTCAGATGTGATTAAAGTGCACATTGCAGACTTCCATTTAAGAGAATTTGCATGCATTTTGGTCACAGCATCTAGAAATGACAACACTTTTTCTACACAGTCCCCCCCATTTCAGGGCACCATAATGTTTGGACACTGCAATGGCAGGTTTATTAAGGCCATCATATTTAGGACTTTCTCTCATATCCCTAGCATGCAATGGCTGCTTGAAGTCTGTAATTCATAGACATCACCAGGTGCTGAGAATCTTCTCTGGTGATGTTCTGCCAAGCCTCTAATGCAGCCATCTGCAGCTCCTCATATTTTTGGAGGACTTGTCCTATTATGTCTTCTCTTCAGTATATGGAATTTCTGCTGAATTAGATTGAAATCAATTAACTAGTTTGGCCATTCAAGTAGGGTAGTGACCGAAAGAACGAGATCGCGAATACACGCGGCTGAAATGAGTTTCCTCCGCAGGGTGTCTGGGCTTTCCCTTAAAGATAGGGTGAGAAGCTCAGTCATCCGGGAGGGGCTCAGAGTAGAGCCGCTGATCCTCTGCATCGAGAGGAGTCAGATGAGGTGGCATCTGATCAGGATGCCTCCTGGACGCCTCCCTGGTGAGGAGTTCCGGGCACGTCCAACCAGGAGGAGGCCCCGGGGAAGACCCAGGACATGCTGGAGGGACTATATCTCCCGGCTGGCCTGGGAACACTTTGGGATTCTCCCGGAAGAGCTTGAAGAAGTGGCCAGAGAGAGGGAAGTCTGGGCCTCTCTGCTCAAGCTGCTGCCCCCGCGACCCGACCTCGGATAAGCGGAAGAGGATGGATGGATGGATGGATGGCCATTCAGGAACTTTGAAAACTCCTGTGTTGTCTCAGCAGTGTGTTTGGCTGATTATCTTGTTGTAGGAGGAAGCACTGTCCAGTGAGGCATTTACTAGAACTTGACCTGATCTGATGCATCTATACTCATTGAGCAGCTGCCATTAGTAGTTCCATCATCAGTGAAGATTGGTGTTCCAGGGCTTGTTCCAGCCACACATGTCCAAGCCATAACACCTCCAGCACCATGTTTAACAGATGAGGTGGTCTGCTTTAGATCTTGGACAGTTCCTTTTCATCTCCACACTTTGCTCTGGCCATCACTCTGATGAGGTTCATGTTTGTCTCGTTCATTCACAAGACCTTTTTCCAGAAATCTGCAGGCTCTTTTAAGTCCTTTTCCATAAACTGTAACATTGAACAATGGCAACTAAAGATTTAAAAGGTAGAAGCAAGCCAAGGTATCTTATGCCTGCACTGATCTTTTATATAATACGCTACCGTGGCTGTCCATTTGTCTGGCCAGGATTTTAAATCACCTGTAGCTCGCAAACCGTTTGACCTATTGACCTGAAACTTGGTACACATATACTACGTGACATCTACTGTCCACTTCCGGGGTGATGATTGACCTCCAAGGTTATTCTTATTTTTATTTTATTGTAGAATCAACTCTCAGCAGGGTGGCTGTGTGGTGCATGCGTACAGGCGTCGTTCTCATCCCTACCACCTTAGCCTTCACTTCCTCTACCTCTTCATATCTTAAATCATTCTTGAGGCAGATTGAAGACTTAAGTGTCAGCTTAAGTGAAAAATTAAGTAAAACGTACTAAGTAATTGCAACACAAACACTGAATTGATCGGTTTTAACAAGAAAAGATGCCGATGAAAGAAGAGAAGAAGCAGGCTGCTAGAGTAGAGAAAACAAGAGCTGCTCAGGAAGCAGCAAGCGCATCAAACTCTGAGCAAACGAATGGTAAACATACAGAGAAAGAGAACGAAAACTAGGAATTGTCAAGTCAAGTGAATTCACTGCACATTATCATGCAGTACGCTGTTACTGGTGAAGTAATAAAACACACCTGAGCAGTCACAGACAACCATGACACTAACTGATATGGGGGAGCGTGTATAAAAAATGTGTTGCAATGTCTACATGGTGTGACCAAAATGTATGCATATAACCTTAAATGAAATTCTTCAATGCACACTTTAATCATGCCCTAGTGAGACCACATTGGCAGTATTGTGTGCAGTTCTGGTCACCTCGGTACAAGAAAGACATAGCAGCACTTGAAGCTGTGCAGAGGAGAACAGCCAGATGCATCATCGGACTTAAGGACATGTCCTTCTGTGACACACACAAAGAATTAAATCTGTTTAGTCTGAAGTAGAGGAGACTGAGTGGGGACCTCATCCATGTCTTTAAAATCCTCAAAGGCATTGATCAAGTAGACCCAGCAACATTCTTACAGCTTAAGGGTGAATCACACACTTGAGGACAATGGTGGAAATTAAGGAGCATTTAAAACTGAAGCCACGGTGCACTTCTTTATGACAAGAGTTGTGGGACTCTGGGACAAACTACTGAAACATGGAGGTGAAGCAGAAACCTTGAGAACCTTTGAGAAGAATCTGGGGGTGATATTGGGACAGCTTAGTTATTAGCTAAACAAACGGATTTGATGGACTGAAAGGACTCCTGTATTTTGTCAAATGTGTTATGCTTCTTGCGTAATAAATGCTACAAAGTCGTTCTTCAAAGGGTTCACAGTGTGTGTGTGTATATAAATATTATACTATGTACACATTCACACATATGTTATTCAATAGATCTATTGGAGAGTGTCAAGTGAACTCTCTACTTCAGACCTAAATAAAGAGATTCCTAAGTTTATATACAGATAAGAAAGACAGCTAACAAGTAAAA
Organism: Polypterus senegalus; assembly: GCF_016835505.1. NCBI lineage: Eukaryota > Metazoa > Chordata > Cladistia > Polypteriformes > Polypteridae > Polypterus > Polypterus senegalus. Next base: position 307,892,094 of record NC_053155.1, read on the forward strand.
AATTATTCTATTGACCAGGGGTCCCTGCACCCCCAGGGAGTGCAAGATAGAATTTCAGGGGGTGCAACAAAGAAGAAGGCTGCATCGCAATTCACCAAAAATGAGTAAAGTGCATAGTCAGACTTTATCATGGTGCAATTGACATGGTGTCTTGCAGTGGGCCGTCATTTGTAGGTCATTTATTACCTAGTGCTGCTGTTCTATGATAGGAAAACAAGTTCTCATGGGTTCCTTGATGCAGGTGGAGAATTCGTAAAGGTGAATAAGTTTAAGAGAGTGGAAGTTTGGACCTTATGATGATCCACAGAGAAGAGTGTGGTCTAGTACTGATTTATTATACTACTAGCTATGTAAGCCCATGCTTTAAAAACTCCAAGGGTCCTAGAAACTATTGAAATAGTCAGAAAAAAAATTGAAATGTAGAGATGTCAGAAAATTGAAAGGAACTACTCTGGGCGTCTCTCTCCTAGGAGGTTTCGTTTTGCCGACGTGCTCGCCTCACTTGTGTATTAGCGGCTAAGCGACTGTCTTTCTTCGGAGGTTTCATTTTGCCGATGTGCTTGCCTCACTTGTATTATTAGCAGCTAAGCAAGTTTTCTGTTTCCTCAGAGGTGGAGCCCTTACCCCGACTCCACTTCTCACTTCCAGGCCAGATAGACAGACACGCACACACACTCTTCCATGCGTAGAAATTTATATTATATTATATTATATTATATTATATTATATTATATTATATTATATTATATTATATTATATTATATTATGTGCAAGCCCTGATCATGAAACGTTACTCATTTTTAGGTTTGATTGAAATGTATGCCCCTGCTGCACAAGAGGGAATGGGTTTGGTGCAACGCCCGCTGCTTATACTCAGGCCATCTTTCCTGCTGATGGTTGAGGAAGAAATATGTAGAATTAAGGTGCTTCAGTATTTCCAAATAATAAAGTATGGTGCTAATAGAACTAAAAGAAACATATCACTTAGGAAGTGTATTACTAAATAAGGATATATTAAGCTAACTGAACAAATGTAATCTAATACAGACACTAAGCTGTAAGAGTGTATTCCTGTAAGACAAATGTACTAAACTAACTTTGATATTGCATAACCAATTATTATGTGTGATGATAATTATGTGAGAAATGTAAGCTATAATAAGATTCTTAAATTGTAACTGCCACATAGCCGTTGAAGTGTTGTAACCTTGATGGTGCAGAAGAATAGGGAAGTACATGTTTTGCAAAGTGCTGTGTCTTTAACTGTCTTGCAAAACTAGCCATTAAGACTACTGTGTACTTCTGCACATAATGATTTAATGTGTCATCTTAAGCTACTTGCAAACTCTGCGTGACCTGAAATTGAACTGCCATACTTGCTCTTTTTGTTTAGTAAACAAACTGGTATAAAACTGAGCTAACTCCCTTCTTTGGACAGGCTGTCTCATCTGACTGTCAGTGAAAGGCTTGCTGCCTGTAGCAAATTGAGCTGCCAGGTGGAGGCAGCCTCTCTGCTCACCAAGAATAAAGAAATTGCTTTTTACTTTTTATTGGTGTCCACCTTCTGTTGTCCTCGACTTCAGTGACCACACGGTCCTGGCAGTAGCGTAGAAATTTTAACTGTACAGCAAATCTGTTTTTTGAAATGCAGTGCAGGTGTTATCAGGTGGACAGACAAAGCTCATCGACTGTGTTTCATTTCTTACCGGCACACCCACACCCGTTACTTCCCAGGGGTCTCCATTCCCCCAAAGCCCCGCATCATTGATTATGTGTCATTTCTTCATAGTACTTGATGCTTCATGGGATACCCCAACACCACCGATCATCAATCGAGGGTCTAAGCTTCACAGGGAACACATTGATAAGATTATTGAGATTTATAAAAGTAAATTGCTCAATGAATATTTACAAAAGCTTATTCTTTTAGTTCAATTTGTTCACCTGCAGTACTGTGTGTGGTTCACTTTGTGGTTCAAAACTAAGAAATTTGACTTCTTCATCTTCAAAGGTGATATTTCATTTGTAGAAGGTGCCAACATAAATCAAACATTTTCTAGAGGTGTGGAGCATAGAGAAATTTGGGAAATACTGCTAGAGATGGCGGAAGTTACTAGGAAAGTCAAATATTCCTTACCAGGCTGGACCTTCTCTGTTGGCTTCTTCCGTTTCCTAGAGTTCACAGTGTGATTCCTTTTAAAGACAAATTATATTACTGTAGAAGCTACTTTCAACATTTTATAGATATAAAAATAAATACATGTGTAATGCACATATTTGCATTTATCTCCCCCGTTTCCCTCTTTCTGTTTGAGTAAAAACCAGGCAATACTTGTTTATTAATTACAGGTCAAGTCAGGGGGGATGCACTGGCACAGCACGTTTCTGCACCCACCACATGACGAAACAGCTCAGGATCCCAATTGACAACCCCCCCAGGCAGACACGCGGTCCAGTCCCACCCTCCAGAAATGACCCTCTATCTGCCACAGCCAGGTGTTACGTGGGCATCCCTTTGGCCTGGTCCATCCAACAGCGAGGATCCTTTGATCCAGATCACCCTCAGGAATTCATGCCACATAGCCGTAATGTCGTAACTGACGCTCCCTCACAATGCAGGGAATGTGCCTCATCAATTGCCAATAGGAATTCGCCAGGCAAATACAGTAGAGCACTTTAAAACACTGCTGAAAACACATTACTTTAACATGACCTTCTCCTAACTTCACTTTAACTTAATCCTGATACTCTGTATGTTCAATTCATCACAATAACTATTCATGGTGGCTCTAAAATCCATACTGACCCCTATTCTCTCTCTTCTGTTTCTTTTTCCGGTTTCTTTGTGGTGGCGGCCTGCGCCACCACCACCTACTCAAAGCATCATGATGCTCCAACATTGATGGACTGAAAGCCAGAAGTCTACGTGACCATCATCATCAGGTCCTTCCATGAAAACCCTAAATACAAAGAGGACTGTTTCATTTATGTTAGGTAGATTGCCCAGAGGGGACTGGGTGGTCTCTTGGTCTGGAACCCCTACAGATTTTATTTTTTTCTCCAGCTTTTGGAGTTTTTTTTTGTTTTTTCTGTCCACCCTGGCCATCGGACCTTACTTATTCTATGTTAATTAATGTTGACTTATGTTTATTTTTTATTGTGTCTTCTATTTTTCTATTCATTTTGTAAAGCACTTTGAGCTACATTTTTTGTATGAATATGTGCTATATAATTAAATGTTGATGATGATGATGATGACAGTCAAGCCCTAAAAAAAGGACTCCCTCAAACAAACAGGCCTTGGCCCAATACTAGTAGTCTCAACAAACTGAAATGTGTTCATTCATTTCACATAAAATGAACACGATTGTTTATTCATTCATTTCCCAGCTCTCTTAAGTAATCTTTTATTAAATATGTACGGTAAAACTCTTCACTTTACAATGTTACGAGTTTTGGATGCAAGCTGTTAGTCTGGTTGCAGACTTCTACAAAGAGTAATGAGTGTCCTCTTAAAAAGTCAGCAAAGATCCTTTGGCCTTTGGGCAGCATCCACGTTGACCCAGCAGGTTTAAAAGGAGAATTTTTATCGTAAATGCAATGATTATGATAAGGAAAAGAAAAACGTATTATATGCATTGAAATTAAATCAATAGAGCCTTAAAACAATTCTTTAGTACGAAGACTGCATATGAATTTCAGGACATAGGAAACTGTGAAAATGCAGGCATTATGTACAGCTTGTCTGGCCAATTGTAGCTGGAATTTAAAGAAAATGTAAATTTATTGTTCTTGACACTGACATGAAGAATGTATGGGGGGAAAGCGACTTTTGTTGGTAACATGGAGTGTGCCAGTCGAGGTAGTGGAGTAGAAGAGCACCAATTAAATGTCAATCCGTTAATCGAAGGGACAAACAGAAATGTCAAAATGTGGGCCCCCAAGTGGAAACGTCTGTTGAGCCCACTTTTTTAAATGAATGTTTTGTCCCATATGTTAGTATAAGTAAACTAAATGATATACTGTACCACCATAAAGTACACTTATCAATGATGATGCTTTGAAATCACACATTCGTTCTTTTGAAATAAAACTTTCTTGCCTACTCAAGACAGTGATGCCTCACAAATGTTAGTGTTGCTCAATTTTGTTTTTTTTACGGAAGCCGAGAGAGGACGTGCAATATCATTATTTTTTTAAATTGTTTCCTCGAGATAACGGATTAATTTTATCGAGATCTCGAGAAAACAATGTTCGTTTTCTCGACATCTCGATAATTCCGTTATCTCGAGAAAACGAACATTGTTTTCTCGAGATCTCGATAAAAAGAAACTTAACCTTTGCTCCTGGCATTAGGCTTGCCTAGATTGTGACGCCTATACAGCTGAAGCCTTGCTAACCGTCTTCTTAAATGACGGACACTAACGTTATTATTTTCTAAACTAAGGCATAGACATATTTTAGCCTGCGTCAGGCCTTGATTAAACAAACATGTGACTCGCTGATCAATACAGTTCTGCTCTTCTGCCATTTCAAACAGAACATGGCTTCAATAAGCTAAACATTAAAAGTTAGATACAGTTATTTCATAATTTCGAGAAAACAAGATCTTTTGTTTTATCGAGATCTCGGTAAAATTAGTCTGTTATCTCAAGGAAACAATTAAAAAAAATAACGATATTGCACGTCCTTTCTCGGCTTCCGTAGTTTTTCATATTTTGTCTACATTATTAATTACTACATTAGAAATTCTCAGATAATTCTGCACTCATGGGGTGTACTTATAAAGGGGATGAGGCAAAGGAGAGGAGTCAGGGGGAGAACTTTTGTTTCTTTGTGCAAAGAGAAATGTCTGCACCCTAACATCAGCAAACTGGTGATTGACTTTCACCGCACCAAACAGCCTCTATGTCTGGTCACTGTTCAAGCAGTGAATGTAGAGGTGGACCACTCCTACAAGTACTTGGGGGTCCACGTCAATGACAGACTGGAATCGTCTCAGAACACAGAAGAACTAATATAAGATAGGGCAGAGCTGGCTCTCCATCCTTAGGACGTTGTTGGAAGTGACACCGTTCATGTCTTCTGTAACTCTGTGATGACCAGTGTGATTTTCTACTGGCCCACCGAATCAACAAGCTAATAAAAGGGCAGGCTCGGTTACAGAACGCACTGTGAACCTCCTGGAGGTAGTAGCAAAGGAGAAAATGAATGTCATTATGAACAATGTTAAACATCCTCTCTCTCACACACCAACACTGAGGACTTTCGGCCAACAAATTATTCATCAGAAGTATGTCAAGAAACACACCAACAGCAATACGTCTGCATGGCGCCTCACTCCGACTGTGACTGCCAAGTCAGAAGTTTTCTTTTATTTCTTTTTATATTTTTCTTCCTTTTTAGTCATTCTGGTGTGTGTTCAGACCATTGTGTGTATGTGTATTTATTTATCTATTTATGAATTTATTTATTTTAAGTGTTTCTGTAAAAAGCCAAACTTCCCCTGGGGACAAATAAAAGTCTATATATCTGTCTGAAGGAAAATAAATTAGACGATATACCCACTAAACTCACCCTGTGGCGCCCTCTAGTGGAGGCTCACCAGTCACGCTTCATTCATAAAATTCAAACCAAGACTGAAGAGCTACACTTTCTGTCCTCCACTATTAATTAATTACTGTACCAATCCTGCATGACATTAGGGACATGATATTGACCTTGTCCTTTTCATACTGAACTCCTCCTGACTTTTGTGATGCTATGCTGTGATTTCAAACTCAAATTGTAGATGAACAGTGCAACCCCGCAAGGTGAAACGATGGTTAAAAGGCAAACTCAGCTTCTTGCCTTTCAGAATATAAAGTACAATACGGCATTTATTATTTATGAACTCTGCTCCCTGTAAAGATGCCTTTAATAAGAAATTAACCATTAATGTATGACATAGGGGCAGCACGGTGGCGCAGTGGTAGCGCTGCTGCCTTGCAGTTAGGAGATCTGGGTTCACTTCCTGGGTCCTCCCTGTGTGGAGTTTGCATGTTCTCCCCGTGTCTGCGTGGGTTTCCTCCCACAGTCCAAAGACATGCAGGTTAGGTGCATTGGCGATCCTAAATTGTCCCTAGTGTGTGTATGTGTGTGCGTGTCCTGCGGTGCCCGGGGTTTATTTCCTACCTTGTGCCCTATTTTGGCTGAGATTGGCTCCAGCAAACCCCCGTGACCCTGTAGTTAGGATATAGCGGGTTGGATAATGGATGGATGGATGTGCGACATAGTCCAAACTCTCTTGAAAACAGGTGTACCAGGGTGTATCTTCTATGAAAATAATGAAGCTTTAGCTTCAGGGCCTCTAATCCTGGAGGGGACCCAGGAGCGACGTTTGTGTGTGAGCATACAGTATCTATATATATAATTCACTAAGGCAAGACACCCATGGAAAGCACACCGGAAGGGGCGTGGATTCACTAAGCCGCCGACAAGTAAGACACCCATGGCGCACGCAGGAAGGAGCCACGGCCACCAACTCTAAGACCATTGGATACGACGACAACTCACAGAACCACGCCCACCAACTCGGACGCAATGACACAGAAAGAACAGCGTCATTTATGTTCGTCTGTCGTAGAGTCCACATGCACCTCTGAGCCACGTTGACTGTTCATAGAGGCATGTTTCTCGCGGAAGTGAATCGCTATATGCAGCGTGTAAAACAGTTTGCGAGGGGTATCCTATGGGATCCTTAAAACTGAGGTTAAAACACAATGAAGGAAGCAGTCTTTAAAAACCAATAAGCCCTGTGCCTCTGTTTCATTACCGTCTCACCTACATCACCAATGCAGGCCCTGCCACAGTCGAGACGCTCTCTCAGCAGCTGGCCTTCTCTGTGCCTGACCGGGTTCACACAGAGGCACCACATGACCAGGCGGTGTGTATGCTTTGAGAACAAGGGTGGTCGCGACAGGACTATCTAAGAAGAGGCATGTTTGTCACAGATGTGAATCGTTGTATGCAGCGTGTAAAACAGTTTCCCATGGTCTTAGACTTGGTGGCCGGGTCTCTGTCAGTTGCTCTTGCGACCGGGCACATGACCAGGCAGTGTGTATGCTTCGAGTGCGAGGGTGGACGCGACAGGACCATCTAAGAAAAATCATGTCCCGGATGTGAATCGCCGTATGCAGTGTGTAAAACAGTTTGTTTCAGATTTGTGTTTCTCAAGTGACGAGTTGGAGGTGGGCACATGAGCAGGCAGTGCATACTGGACGAGAAATCAGCAGACTAGCATGACGGAGGGAGCGGAGTGGACGTCCTTCTCCTCTCCTCCCATTCCACCCTCCGCGCCTGAGCGCCGAACGGACGATTGTGTATTGGTTCGTTCCGTGCATTGTTACAATGTTACTTTTCTTGCTGATTTATTACATTACAAATGTTCATTTTCTCCCTGTGCTTAAAAATCATTCAAAAACCGGCCTGATTATGCGGCGTATGGTACGCCGCGGGTTGGCTAGTATACAGTATTTACCTATGTATCTGTTTATGTATTTATTTATTTAAGGAGCTTCTCTAAAAGCAAAATCTCCCCCTGGGGATAAAGTTTTATCTATCTATGCACTGCTTCTGAAATATTGGCTACCAGTAACGGCGTACTGCATGATAACGTGCAGTGAATACACTTAACTTGAGTATCTCTAGTCTTCATCCTCTTTTTCTGTATGTTTACCATTCGTTTGCTCAGAGGTTGGTGCGCTTGCTCCTTCCTGAGCAGCTCTTCTTTTCTCCACCCTAGCGGCCCGCTTCTTCTCTTCTTTCATCGGCATCTTTTTGCATTAAAACTGATTAAGTCAGTGTTTGTGTTGCAATTAGTTAGTACGTTTTCCTTAATTTTACACTTAAGCTGGCACTCAAGTCTTCGATCTGCCTCAGGAATGATTTAAGATATGAAGAGGTAGGGGAAGTGATGGCGAAGGTGGTAGGGATGAGAACGGCGCCCGTACACATGTGCCACACACCCACCTGCCCTGCTGGCTGCTGCCAAGAGTTGATTCTACAATAAAATAAAAATAAAAAGAGGAATAACCTTGGAGGTCAATCATCACCCTGAAAGTGGATAGTAGACATCACGTAGTATATGTGTACCAAATTTCAGGTCAACAGTTCAAACGGTTTGCGAGCTACAAGTGATTTAAAATCCTGGACAGACAAACGGACAGCCATGGTAGCATATTATAGAAGAAGATGGTCGCTTGGCCAAATCTTCTTTATGGTTATGGAGAAAGCGAGCATCTAAATGCTTAAATCTGAGTGGGAATCTCCATACCTCACTCAGCCTGATGTAGGGTTCTGTGCATTCAGCCTTCACGGTTACTCGTTGTTTTCTAGCGAGGAGGGCTAACTTGACACACTGCATTGATTCTGAATATTCACTGAATAACTCCGCTGTAGTGCGTGTCTGGCTGTGCTGGTGCATTTAACTTGTTTCATTTCTCCCATATCCCTCATTTATTTAATAATATTGAAATTAGTTTGTGATAAAATTGTTTTGCCTTCTGTTGCATCTCCCCAGTCATGGTTAGTCTGGATGGAGAGAGGTACGTGAAGCGTGAGCTCAAAGTCTGACTATTGTTCTGTTGTGTGAAAGTAATGAATGGGGTGACATGAATGCCATAACAAAGAAAAAAAGGTGGCATATATGTGGGCTGTAACTTGTTCTCCTTTTTTTCTTTTTTGTGTCCAGCAAGTGCAGCGGGCATATATATGACGGGCGGCTGATGATGTGTCTGTTTATATTTCTGTATCATCCTATTCAGACCTCTCACTGAATGACTGAGATGGGCCCAACTGCAGACCACCGCAGCTCCTCTATTCACTATCTCCACTGGACAGCCAATTGGATTGCAGGTTTTTATCACCCTGGTTTACTTGACTTGAGTCAGATAACTCCTCTCCCAACCCTAATCTTAACCACCGTGCCACAGGATGGTATCTCTGACATATAATATAAAACGACAGCCCCCTCAATGGAGTGGAGCTCTGCTTGAGTCTATTAGAGTAAAACCTCAACACCAAAATGACTTCTGTGAGGTCCTTTCTGTTTACTTTTCACAACACAGGGTAGAGGCCATGTCTCGGACGGAGTGGCAGAGCGCGGACCAGCTACACCTGCTTCTGCTGCCCACTCTGTCATGGATCTCCTTGGCATTTGATATTTAAAAATGCTGCATCATTTCTTTTTGAAAAACCCGGATTTACTTCCCTGGTCTTACCTGCGTAGAGTTTTGCATGTGTCTGCGTGGGTTTCCTCCGGGTGCTCCGGTTTCCTCCCACAGTCCAAAGACATGCAGGTTAGGTGCATTGGCGATTCTAAATTGTCCCTACTGTGTGCTTGGTGTGTGTGTGGTGTGTGTGTGTGTGCCCTGCGGTGGGCTGGCGCCCTGCCCGGGGTTTGTTTCCTGCCTTGCACCCTGTGTTGGCTGGGATTGGCTCCAGCAGACCCCCATGACCCTGTAGTTAGGATATAGTGGGTTGGATAATGGATGGATATTTAGTCGTGCTGATCGAACATAACATCACAGTGAAAAGGCACAAGGTGAGGCAGACAGTATCGTGTCGCCATGAAGGGGGCGCATGTGAGCCCGACAGCTGCTCGTTGCTGCTGTTCTTCTTTTTAGAGATGCCAATAAGTTAGCGATATCAGAAAGTCAAGTGTACTGCAGCGGTCTGTTAATTTTAATTTTTGCTCCGACTGCCTGCCAAAATGGAAGATTAAGACTTTTAAAACTAAAGGAAAATAAGGAGGATTTTTACAAGAAAGTGACGGGGATTTTCGTGGAGAAGGATAGACACATGAACTTCATTTACATATAAAGATAAGACCATAAACGGGTTTCAATTTTATAAAAAAATGGGATCAGACTAAGAAAAAAACAATCCAATATTTAAAAACTAAATTTTGACCTTTAATAAAATATTCTTTTGTTTTTCTTGTTATCTTTTTGTTGAACAGTCTGTATTAAAATTGATTAAAGCATCAGAATTAAAAGCTTTTAAAAACAACTAAATATTTCAATTAACGTCAAAACTGAAGTCCATTTATTTTTTGTACACCTCTCTATACTTTCATTTGTATTGAACTAGTATGAATTGTGGAATCGCAATGGCAAACGTAGAACCCATGGAGGGTGAGGAGCACATGCGCTCTCGCCGCTCTCGCCGCTATAAACGTAACGTTCTTTCTTAGCCAAATATGCGCCTCACCTGTGTGTGTGTAAAGAGTGCTGATGAGATATGAAACATAACCAGTAGTCAATGTGCCAATTGAATAGTGAATAAGCTACTATTTGGGGTTCAAATATTTGTAACTCTGAGTCAGTGCCTCACCAGCCATGAACCTCACCGCATGTCACTGGCACAATGAACTTTAAAAAAGACTTTTACCTAGTAGGATGAAAGAATAAAGCGATGAATGGCATGTAAACTAAAGTGAATATTTAGAACTAATATTTCATGCTTGGTTAATTTTCTATTACTGTTAATTAGATTAGATAAACTTTATTAATTCCATGGGGAAATGCAAATACATACAACAGTAGAAACAAAAAACAGTGATGCAGACTCACAGGACAAATAAAACAGCCAGTCGATCAATCGATAAGTAATTACATTTGTTCAGATATTTCAGAATGAACTTAATGAGTATGTCAGGAGGAAGTCTGGAATGGCCTGATAGCATTGGGCAGAAAAGACACCCAGAGTTGGTGGTGGAATGAGCCTGTGGCTAAAAGAGCGCCTCCTAGTGGTTTAATTCAGCAACCATCCACTTTTCCACAACAGCTTCTAGCATTTCAGGGTTTTCCCTGTGAAGGAGCAAACGTTCCTCATAGGTTTGTTCAGGCACTGTGTACCTTTTGAGCTCAAGTTACTCCACCAGGAGACCACAGTGTAGAACATCATTTAACAATTTTTTTTTGTAACAGGATTCTGCACAGAAGTGCCTTCTTTAGTTTAGCTTTCATGTCATCATGTCATTACAGACTGTGTGGAAGGCTTTAGATTACAGCCCTAATATATTAAGGATTCCTCCAGAACATCCTAAACGCTGACGCCCCTAAACAGTGGCATCATCCTCAAATAGGCCAAGGATGGAAAAAGAACAACTGAAGGCATTCATTGTGGCGTAAAAATAAAGTACAGTCATGTGAAAAAGTAAATACGTTGCAAATACAGCATAGTTAGGGATAACTAATCTAAAGTGATGCCAAAAATTGTTGACTTTTTCAACATATTTGAACAGGCAAATATTAAATCTCCATCCAAACTGGTGACATACTTGAATAACTGACACATCCCAATCCAAACCCCTAAGAATACCAAATAAGACCAGAAAATGTAAAAGTACCTGTTGGGTAATCTTGATCCATTCTTCTTTCACAGAAAAAAAGCACAAAATACAAAATTTTAAATTAGTATGCGATATAAATTGCAAAACTAAAATGTACACATGTCTATAAAGTTAAATACCACATAAAGGAAATCTTGAATTGCTTGTGTCTATAGAATGAAAATCAATTTGCATTTTTATGTAAACTCAAATACTGAACAGGTAAGAGAATGGGTTGTTCTCACCACCTTCTACAGAGAGGACCATCGAGAGCGTAGTGACCAGCCGAGTCACTGTCTGGTTTGAAAGCTGCAGTGTCTCCGACCGTAAGGTCCTATGACGGACAGTGCACACTGCAGAAAAGATCTCCCACCCCTCCTGCAGTCTCCGTCTCCCCCTTCCATCTGGCTGAAGGTACTGTAGCATCCAAACCAGTTCAGCCAGGTACAGCAACAGCTCGGAGCCCTTGGTGGTCCAGACACTGAACTCTGTGCTGCCCCCTGCCTTCAAGTCTGCTCCTAGTAGTTTATTTATAAGCAGTTCATCATTGCACCTGTTACTTCTGTTGTATTTCATTATTAGTTGTATTATTTATTTATTACTATCTATTTCAAATTATTGCTATATATTCACTTACCAATTATTTATTTATTTATTTATTTATAATCTTATATATAAACATCTACACGTGGAAGTGTGTGTGTCTCTCTGTCCGGCCCGGAAGTGCGAGGCTACAACATGAAGCTGAAAGAAAGCGACTGTGTAACCAAAGTGAAACTGCCGAGGAAAGACAAACAAGAGAGAAACTAGTTTCTAGGAGCCTGGGCTTTTTACAGCACTGGCTTACAAAAATTCTTTACCTGTCCTGTGTAGATAGATAGATAGATAGATAGATAGATAGATAGATAGATAGAAAGGCATAGATATATGATAGATAGATAGATAGATAGATAGGAAAGGCACTATATGATAGATAGATAGATAGATAGATAGATAGATAGATAGATAGATAGATAGATAGATAGATAGATAGATAGATAGATAGATAGGAAAGGCAATATGATAGATAGATAGATATAGATAGATAGATAGATAGATAGATAGATAGATAGATAGATAGATAGATAGATAGATAGATAGATAGATAGATAGATAAGGCACTATATGATAGATAGATAGATAGATAGATAGATAGATAGATAGATAGATAGATAGATAGATAGATAGATAGATAGATAGATAGATAGATAGATAGATACTTTATTAACCCAAGGGGAAATTTACAAATATATGTGTATTTTATGTGTATATACATGTGTTTCAAAAATGTGTTAATTCTCTAACCTTTCTGTATTCTTCTCTAGCATTGTGAAGGACAACTCTCACCCCTCCTATGGTCTCTTTACCCACTCCCATCTGGCAGAAGGGGTAGCATCCAATACCAGTTTGGCCAGGTTCTGCAACAACTTCTACCCCCTTAGCTGTCTGGACTCTGAACTCTGTGCTGCCCGCTGCCATCAGATCTGCTCCTGGTAGTGAATTTATAGGTAGTACATTTGTTACACTTGTCAATACTGCTGTTTTCACTATTAGTTCTTTCTTTCTCAAATTATTACTATTTAATCACTTACAATTTACAGTATTTATTTACTTATTCATTTTTTTTATAGTATAGCATAATTGTTTCCCTTTCTTGTATTTGTCCTGTGTTTATGTATACTGTATGTTACACTGCTGTCCTGGGCAACGTTATTTTGTGCCACTGTATGCTGTAACCTGAACGCTATGACAATAAAGGCACTTGACTTGACTTGATGTCAGATGTAGCCTTCAACAACAGCTTCACCATACAATGGTCAATTAATCTGATTTCCTTTCAATATGTTAATATGTAAATATATGAATATGTAAATCTAATCTTCCATTACTATTAAAAGGAACCAGATGTCTACAACAGCATTACACAACATTTTACTAATCTGACTACCTCTCTGTAGTTTGCCATTACACTGCCTTGATCGTCTTTTATCATTACATGGGCACAACCCACAATGTTGTGTTCTTTCTCTGACCTTCAATATTGTATTATAATATTGTGAAGGACCCTCCCACAGTCTCTGTCTCCCCCTTCCATCTGGCAGAAGGTACTGTAGCATTCGAATGAGTTCTGCCAGATACTACAACGGCTTGGACCCCTTGGCGGTCCGGACTCTGAGCTCTGTGCTGCTTGCAGCCATCAGATCTCCCCCTAGTAGTGAATTTATGTGCAATGCATTTGTTACACTTGTCACTACTGTTATTTATTACTATCTATCTATTCACGTGTTTTATTTGTAATTATTTATTAATCTATGTCAGCATAGTATAGTTCTTTAAACGTGTCTTGCACTTGTGCTGTGTTTATGTATCTGTTGCACTGCCGTCCTGTTGTTTCGTGCCACTGTATGCTTCAATATGTTGTATGGATGGTAAGACAATAAAGCCACTTGACTTGACTTGACTTGACTTGGGGGTTAATGTACTGCACTCCATTTTCTGAACTCAGTCTTAGGATAACAAAAGTGTGTCAGACACCTCAGTAAATATTAATTAATCAGGCAGAAATCTGAAGCAAAACACAGTCCATTTCAACTTTAGGGTCTTATTTTCTGTATTCAATGAATGCCATGATAAAGTGCCAAAGTGTGAAGAAAATCCTTAGAAATGTCCAAATGAATAACAATTCAATGTTGTGCATATTGCCACGTAGTAAGGAGACGAGGGTTCGCTTCCCGGGTCCTCCCTGCGTGGAGTTTGCATGTTCTCCCCGTGTCTGTGTGGGTTTCCTCCCACAGTCCAAAGACATGCAGGTTAGGTGCATTGACGATCCTAAATTGTCCCTAGTGTGTGCTTGGTGTGTGTGTGTGTGTGTGTGTCCTGTGGTGGATTGGTGCCCTCCCCAGGGTTTGTCTCCTGTGTTGAGCCCTGTGTTGGTTGGGATTGGCTCCAGCAGACCCCCGTGACCCTGTAGTTAGGATATAGCGGGTTGGATAATGGATTAATGGATGGATGACATACGTATAAACAGTGTTGAAAGTAACAGAACATAATCTTTAGTAAACACACAAAACCATTCAAAGTTACTGTTTTGAAAAAGATGTCCAATTAGTGAAAAAACAGAAGATACACTCCTGAGTGTATTTGCACTGCAGTTATTTTAGAATTGAAAAGTTTTTTGGTATTGTATTTGTACAATAATGGATGTTACTCTCCCTAAATCTTTCACCTGCTGAATTGCTCCATTCCCAAAATCCTGGTGGGCTGGCAGCCAGTTTCTTTATTAATGTAAATATTTTTTTAAAAAATTTCTTTACAGGGCAAATGTAATATATTCTACCAAATATACTCAGCAAAAAAAGAAACGTCCCTTTTTCAGGACTGTGTATTTCAACAATAATGTTTTAAAAATCCAAATAACTTTACAGATCTTCATTGTAAAGGGTTTAAACAATGTTTTCCATGCATGTTCAATTAACCATAATCAATTAATTAAAATGCACCTGTGGAATGGTCGTTAAGACCTTAACAGCTTACAGAAAGTAGGCATTTAAGGTCACAGTTCTAAAAACGCAGGACACTAAAGAGACTTGTCTACCGACTGTGAAAGATGCCCAGGGTCCCTGCTCATCTGCGTGAACGTGCATTAGGCATGCTGCAGGGAGGCATGAGGACTGCTGATGTGGCTAGGACAATAAATTGCCATGTCCGCACTGTGAGACGCCTAAGACAGCGCTACAGGGAGACAGGAAGGACAGCTGATCATCCTCGCAGTGGAAGACCACGTGTAACAACACCTGCACAGGATCGGTACATCCGAATATCACACCTGCGTGACAGGTACAGGATGGCCACAACAACTGCCCGAGTCACACCAGGAACACACAATCCCTCCATCAGTGCTCAGACTGTCCGCAATAGGCTGAGAGAGGCTGGACTGAGGGCTTGTAGGCCTGTTGTAAGGCAGGTCCTTACCAGACATCACCAGCAACAACGCCGCCTATGGGCACAAACCCACCTTCGCTGGACCAGACAGGAGTGGCAAAAAGTGCTCTTCACTGATGAGTCACGGTTTTGTCTCACCAGGGGTGATGGACGGATTCGTGTTTATCGTCGAAGGAATGAGGACACGAGGCCTGTACCCTGGAGGGATCATTTGGATCGATGGCTAGGGCCATTCCCCAGAAATGTCCAGGAACTTGCAGGTGCCTTGGTGGAAGAGTGGGGTAACATCTCACAGCAAGAACTGACAAATCTGGTCCAGTCCATGAGGAGGAGATGCACTGCAGTACTTCAAGCAGCTGGTGGCCACACCACATACTGACTGGTACTTTTGATTTTGAGCCTCCCTTCATTCAGGGACACATTGTGAAACATTTTTAGTTTATGTCTTATGGTGTTGACTCTTTTAGTGTTCATACAAATATTTACACATTAAGTTTACTGAAAGTAAAAACAGTTGAAAGTCAGAGGACGTTTCTTTTTTTGCTGAGTATATATGGCTACTTCATTTCATAATCTACACTGCATAATGTTTGGGACAAAGACACATTTTTCCCTGAATTTTCCCTACTGCTCCACAATTTTAAATTACAGATCAAACAATTTAGACATTATGATTAAAGTGAACATTGCAGAGCTTCATTTAAGGGGATTTGTGTACATTTCAGTCACCCCATGTAGAAATGACAACACTTTTTTGACAAGGTCCTCCTCATTTCAGGACACCATCATTTTTGGCATCCCAGGTGGGTTTCATTGCTTCATCAGATACCTCAGCCTGCTTCTACCCTTTAGAGTCTGTAGCTGCCAATATTCAACATAAGGAGAGAGCTGAGCCAATGAAAGTCAAAGAAGCCATTATGAGGATGAAAAACAAGAATAAATCCAATCTAGGCTTTGGTAAAACCTTAGGACGACCAAAATCAACTGGAATATCATTAAGAAGAAAGAACGCACTGGTGGGCTCAGTAATCACAAAGGGACTGGTAGGCCAAGGAAGACCTGCACTGCTGATGACAGAAGAATCCTCACTATGGTCAAGAAAAAGCCGCAAACACCTGCCTGACAGATCAGAAACAGTCAACTGGGGGCCAATGTGTGTGTGTCAGAGATGACTATCAGCAGAAGACTTCATGAACAGAAACACAGAGGACACACTGCAAGATGAACACCACAAAAACAGGATGGTCAGATTCCATTTTACAAACAAGGACTTCAAAGAGCCTGAAGAATTCTGGAAAAAGGTCTTATGGACAGACGAGTCAAAGATGAACCTGCTGCATCAAAGTGATGGGAAGATCAAAGTATGGAAAGCAAAAGGAAGTGCCCAAAATCCAAAGCAGACCACCTCATCTGTTAAACATGGTGGTGCTGGGGGTGTTATGACTTGGGCTTAGATGGTTGTCACACGTCCTGGCAAACTTCTCTTCATTGATGACGGAACTGCTGGCAGCAGTGGCACAGTGAGGTGTAGAGAAACATTTTAATTCTTCCAGTTAAGGCTTCCAAACTTATTGTAAGGCGCTTAATCCTACAACAAGATAAGAAGCCAAACATACTGCTGAGGCAACACGGGAGTTTGTATCAGCTGAAAAAATGGAAGATTCTTGAATGGCCAAGCCAGTCAACTGATTTAAATTCAATTGAGCAGATGTTTCATATGCTGGTGAGAAAACCTAAAAGGACAAGCCCCCCCGTAACAAGCAGGAGCGAAAGATGGCTGCATTAGAGGCTTGGCAGAGCATCACCAGAGAAGACCCTCAGCACCTGGTGATGTCTGCGAATCAACTGCCGACATCAAGCAAGTCATTGCATGTGAGGGATATGCGACAAAGAACTAAATAGGGCGGATTTAATAGACATGCCACTGCTGTGTGCCACACATTATGGCGCCCTGAAATGGGAGGACTGTGTACAAAAAGGGTTTGCATTTCTTCATGATGTGACCTGAAATGTCTCCACATCCCCTTAAAATGAAAGTCTGCAATGTGCACTTTAATCACAATGTCAGAATTGTATGATTTGCACATTTAAACTGTGGAGCGGAGGAGTAAATCATAGAAAAATGTGCCTTTGTCCCAAACATCATGCAGGGCATTGTATCCTTCAGTCATCATGCTGCATATACTGTTAAAGTGCCAAGGGTACAAATGGTGACACGTTTGACATTTTCATATTAAGATGTGAATAAAGGCTGTAGACCTTTAAAACAGAACTGCTTTAGACACTACATACTGCTTTTAATACTCAGCGGCATATTGCAATTTTTACTTCTGTACATTCCTATTCTGCATGGTGGTTTATTAAACTAGAACCCTCCAAAATATGTTTGTTTAGAATAATTAGGGCCATTTAAACAATACCTGAGATTTCAAGCAGACGGATTTTAAATTGCAATTGGAATTAACATATTCTTAAATACAAAAGCTAATAAAACAACTATGGAAAGCCACCTAAAATAATGGATCCATTAATGAATAAATGTGTCATTTTTGTAGTCATAAAAAGCTATCCACAGAAAATGTTAAAGGTCCACAGTAAATATACACTCAATATAAAATAACAGATGTTAAAATTACTGTACAGTATCTGTGGTTTCAAACACATTAGGATATCATATTTTACAGTTCAATTTCTCAGGCACAAGCCTTTTTATAACCCAAATACTAACACTACTGACATGGCGTCTTTAACAAATAAATGCATCGGCTTACAGTAATAGTTAAATTAGTAATAAATCTTACGGCAGGACTCGTGACTTCTTTTGCTTCCTTGATGTCATTGGACACAGCATCACGACCAGTGCATTTTCCGCTCCCTGAAGCAAAACAAGAGGTTATTTACGTGAAAATAAAATAAGGTATTGATTCTTCACTTTATTTTAGGGCATATTTCCAGCATCCAAGAGATGGTTTTAATATTGTAACAGAGACTCGGTGTTGTTTGTCCAGGTTCCCACATTCTTAATATAGTTTGAGGTGGAGAGGGCACCACACATTGTGACCAGCAGGGGGCCTTGTAGTACCCGAGACACACCTATACAGACGTAACTCCTGAGTTTAAATAAACATTTTATTAACACAAATACCTCACAAAAAGGCTGCAGATGTGACATAAACACAAGTATTTTCCTCAGTTTCTCCTTTCCCTCTCTTTCTACTCTTCTAGCTGAGCTTTTGTCCTTCTTGCACCCGACACCGACTCGCCTGGATGAGGTTGAGTGGCTTCTTTAATCTTAGAGCCGGGAATACTTCTGGTGCTAGGGAATAGCCCTACAAAATGGGAAGCCCAGATCCCTGCAGCACCCCCTGGTGGCACCCATGGAGCCCAACAAGGCTATCCTATGGGACTACATTTCCTGGCATCATGCCCTGCGGGTTCCCATACAGGTAGTGTCACCCAGGGATGCTGCCACCTAGCACAGGGGTGCCCACACTTTTTTGGATTGCGAGCTACTTTTGAAATGACCAGTTCGAAATGATCTACCTACATTAAAAATGTTTTATGTGTATATATATATATATATATATATATATATATATATATATATATATATATATATATATATATATATATATATATATATATATAGGTGTGGCAGAAAAGTAATGAGACTGATTTTTTATTTACCAAATGTTAACATCAATGTTATCCCCTTCAAAGTAGTTCCCTTGGGCAGCTACACACTGATGGAGACGTTGTTCCCACTGTTGGTAGCAGCGCTGGAAGTCTTCAACCGGTATGGTCTTCTTTTGGATGGCAAAATAACAATTCAATACATTTATGGTCACTACAGTATTTGGATTTAATAATCGTCATGTGGGAAAAGGCTGACTTGCATAAATAAGTAGAGTCGAATAATGCAGTCAAGGAGGTTCTGAATTCAGCCGAGTGAAAAATGACGGCTGTCCGATTAACTGCGGTTTTATTTCCCTCTCCTTTCCGATTTCTTTGATCGCTTCAGCATGTCCATTACACTCTTTTGGATGTTTTCTAAAGTCCAGAAATGACGTCCTTTGAGGACATTTTTCAGTTTAGGAAAAAGTCACACGGACTGAGGTCAGGTGAATAAGGGGGCTGGGGAACCACAGGAATGCCTTTTGAGGTCAAAAATTCTGTTATGGAGAGGGCAGTTTTTCGGCACCACTATGGCACAGACCTTTCGCATGTGCAAATGTTCAGTCAAAATTTGATGAACGGTAAATCTGTTCAAATTTAATTGTTCACTCAACATTCGTAATGTTAAACGACGGTCTGATCTCACAAGAGTGTTCACACGTTCGATGTTTTCATTGGTTTCTGAAGTTGAAGTCCTCCCTGAACGGTGTTCATCTTCAACGTGTTTTCTGCCTTCCAAAATGATTTGTGCCAGCGAAAAACTTGAGCTCGGGATAAAGAATGTTCCCCATAGGCCTGTTTTAACTTTTTAAACGTCACACTTGCCGTTTAATGGCACAATGTTGCTCCAAATTCCGCTGTTCCATTTTGCGTGACGCACAACCAAAAACACAACTTCGCTAATAGCAGTCACAAAAATCAACGTAGTTAACGGAAGGAGTTGAAACTCGCACTGAGCTATGGGAGGGTACTGATACATGTGCTCTATCAAGGACAACAGCGCAGCGTTGCCAGATCGCTTGCAGTGTTGCCAGTCTCATTACTTTTCTGCCACACCTCGTATAAGTCGAACCTCGAGATACGATCACCTCTGCATACGAGAAATTCAAGATAAGAGGAAAGTATGAGCGAAAAATTCAGATCTAAATATGAGCACTGGCTCGCTTAAAGAGCCACGAACCAGGCTGTGGGTATGCGTGACGCGTTTCCCGATCCGCCTCGATTCGGGGATTCACCCAAGCTGACGCTGCCCGCATTTAACGTGAAAATAATTATTCCATGATGCCTCTCAAGAAGATTGTTGCCAGTAAGATTAAAGAAGTGTTGGCAAAGTGGGAAGAAGTAAAAACTTTCTTTGCAGAAAGTCACCCTAATAAAGCAGTGTGTGGGCGCACCATGAACTTGTGTAATGACAATGTAGTGTCGCATTTTAGGGGCATCTTAAAAAGAAGACAGAAGCAAGTGTCATTAGATAAGTTTTTGGTAAAGCAACCTGCAACTAAAAGAAAGTTAAGTGATTCTGACCCAGAATCTGCTTCCAGTGGGGTAAAATTCCCAAGAAGAGAGAGCCTTCCTGAATCAGAGGGGGACTCTCCTTCCCCACAGTAACCCGTTTTATTTACCAGTGTTATTTATTAAAGGTAAACTTTAACTACTTTAATTAAAGGTAAACTACAGTATATATTATTTATCAGTGTTATTTGCTAGGAAAATTGATATTTTTGGGGGTGCGGAACGGATTAACTGGATTTCCATTATTTTCAATGGGGAAGTTTTGTTCTAGGTACAATACAAGAAATTTGCTATACAAGCTCAGTGCTGGAACGAATTAAACTCGTATCTAGAGGCTCCACTGTATATACATACTGAGTATATTTTATATATAAAATGTATGTTGTCGTACTTTGCATAACTGAATAACCTTTATGGCACAATAACAATTCAATACATTTATGGTCACTACAGTATTTGGATTTAATAATCGTCATGTGGAAAAAGGCTGACTCGCATAAATAAGTAGAGTCGAATAATGCAGTCAAGGAGCTTCTGAATTCAGCCGAGTGAAAAATGACGGCTGTCCGATTAACTGCGGTTTTATTTCCCTCTCCTTTCCTCTTTCTTTGATCGCTTTTTGGAAGGACATCAGTTTCGTAGTTTTTATGAACAGTTTGAGTTTAGTCGATATAAATTGGAAAGCTAACTAGATCACAGCTGGAGTTTTGCAGTAGCTCACGCATTTGATGGTGCGTGCGGGATGACCAGCGTGTTAGAAGAAAAGAGATCTCAGACTGGCCGCCCTGTATGTCAATCAAGTGGCAAATGCCATCGGGAGGATATATGATAGACTAACGTTTAAAAAAATTTTTTTTGAATGCAACGCGATCCACCTGCACTACCTTTGCGATCTACTGGTCGATCACGATCAACGCATTGGGCACCCCTGACCTAGCATGTCAGGGGAGCATGAAGCCCTGCCCGAGTGTCTCCCCCACCACCACCTCCTTCCATCACATTGGCCTCCCGGCTGAGTATTGATCCTCGATCCAAACCTACTGGGATGCCAGCATGCCCACTTGAATAAGGCAGGCAATACCCTGCCACTCATCCCGTCTACTTGCCACTTGAGCTTTCCAGTAAGGTAGGGGAAGGGAGTCCAGCCTGGCAGAGACGCTAGTCCATGCATGCTAACCATTACAACATTTACTCTTAAAACTGCTGGTTCTTTACTGGGTTGTGTGGTTTCTCATAGAGCTGTTGCTTGATCAAGTACAACTTCATTCTGATGTGGAAGGATTATGGGATGATTTCTTCCCACAGTCCAAAGACATGCAGGTGAGGTGCATTGGCGATCCTAAATTGTCCCTAATGTGTGCTTGGTGTGTGTGTGATGGTTGGGATTGGCTCCAGCAGACAAAGTGACCCTGTGTTAGGATATAGAGGGTTGGATAATAACTGACTGACTGACTTAATTTTGAGGAGTGAGGGTCTAGCAGGGAATGGCAGGAGCACAAAAGAAGCCTTTTTGATGTGGTTACAAGAAAGAGAAGAAATCTGACAAACGAGAGGAGACCATCAGCACTCTTAAGAAAATTGGTTCTTTAGTGGCACTTTCTGGTACTTTACTGGGTGGTGTGGTTCTTTGTTGAACCTTTGGTTGACTAAGCACCATTTTATCCTGGGATGGGTTCTTTAAATATAAAGTTGGTTCTTTATGCTTTGAAAAAGTCCTAATATTTAGAAAAAACTGACATGTTTAATGTATGGTAAGCAACCTAGCAGGACACTAAAGGCGCTTTTCCACTGCATAGTACGGCACAGTACGGTTCAGTACAGCTCACCTTGGTTCGGCTCAGTTCGGCTCGGTTTGCGTTTCGACTGCAGTTTAGTGCCACTTTAGAGTGGGCGGGATTATTCACGTGTCGTTAGAGTTGCGCCGCCTCTACTGCCGTGACACCGTGGAACTTTTACAACAACACGCAGACAACGACAACACTTTAGCTCGACGACGCAAGGGTAAGCATCTAAAAAAAGCACATCACTAGCTAACTTTTATCACTGTTGCAAAGCATAAAATGAACTTAACGGCCAGTTTAACATTAAAATGCTGATTCTGTATATTACAGATCTTCCACATTTTGCAAAAAAGTCGCCGCAACAGACCATCTGTTTGGACATTTAACCGTGCTTCAGAGTGGTGGGATGTGATTGTTCCCGGTTTTACAAACACTCAGTGGCTGGAGAACTTTCAAATGTCTGAAGAAACATTCATCCACTTATGCAACAAACTGCGTCCAGCGATGGAGAGACGGGACACAAACTTCCGCGTGTGTGTACCTTTAAAGAAAAGAATGGCCAGTGAGGCAGTAATGACGATTTTCTCCGGCCAATCAGTGACCAGCAGAGTTTACACGTCACGTTTTGGTAACGGTTCGGCGCGCTTGGAACCTCGGCTGAGGTGGTACTAAAAAAAGGACCAGGTACCAGGTACTGTTCCCAGTGGAAAACCCCCCAAAAGTGAGCTGAACTGAACCGTGTCGTGCCGTACTATGCAGTGGAAAAGCGCCATTACAGATGAAGAAAACCTGAATTTAGTGCATGTTATTGTATCTGGCAAGAGTCCTTTAAACATTTAAGACCCTTTGGGGTTTCACGAATCAGTTATCATCTGTTCTTGTTCTTTCTTAAACCTTCATGTTTATTGGCCTTTTGGGAACCCAATGGAGTAACTATGAAGAACCACTCTGGCACCTTCATTGTTAAGAGTGTGCGTCTTGAGAACCCTGCCTATGTTTTACAAACCCCATATTGTGTTTTTTGTGTTGTTCATGATAGTCTGATGTCAAACTGTACTCTAATTAGGGTTGTACAAAACGGCTGTCCCACCATCTCCAGATAGGGCCTGCTTGTTTGACGGCTCCAACACCTCAGCAGTGTTTTTACCCCACTAAATAAAGATGTGCTGCAATTACTCCATCGAAGACATTCCCTCTGTACCGCTAAATTCAAGGAGTAAATTACTAACCTTCGGGACATATGGAAGCATGGTTCTTGCAGTAAAGTCTGCAAAACAGAAAGAAAAATAGCAGAATTAAATAGTTTTGAGTATGTCTGTATAATTTTAACCATCTCTGCTTCTGCGCTCCAAACATATATTGAGTGAAGGGCACATTAAGATTTGAATAAATCAACATAATATTCGTCAACTCAGTCGTAGTTCTTGCCCATGGTGTCTATGTGAGTCGCGACAACTACAAAACACACGCAGTCACACACCACAGTTTTGATTAATCCCCAAAGGGGAAATTGTCTTTTCACATGACCTTTGGGGGTCAGAGTGCAGGGTCAGCCATTGAACAGCACACCTGGACCAATTTACAGGTTAAGGGACTTTCTCAAGGGCCCAGCAGAGTAGGATCCCTTCTAGCAGTAATGGGATTTGAACGTTCCAGACACCAGCACAGTTCCTTACAAGAAAGATAAAAAAATCTGAGAAACGAGAGGAGACCGTTCAGCCCATCAGCGCTCTTAAAAATCCTGGTTCTTTAATGGCGCTTTCTGGGTCTTTACTGGATTGTGTGGTTCTTTGTTGAATCTTAGATCCTTAGCCAAAGAGAACCGTGAACAAAAAGTGTTTTCATTTCTTCATGCTGTGACTGAAATGCGGCCAGAGCCACCACTCTGCATTTCAACAATTCATTTTTTCAGGGCCACAGTACCTACATATTGAACAGTAGCGGCGCCAAGATTTCATATTAGCCTGAGCCTAATGTTATGTTATTACTGTTAAATATACTGTACATTCATTTTAATAAAAAAAAATGTAGAAATCAGGTCATACCGACGTAAATGGCATTTTTTTGATTTGTTTTTTTTATTTTTTGCATGACTATTTAACACTTCAACACTAATTTAAATCCACCTAAAAATGAAGATAATTGACTGCCTACCATTTGTTGATATGTAAGACATACAAGCCCATCGCAAGGCACAGTCAAATAATATCTGTTATAGTTTTGTCTAGTAGAGCAGGATATTGCATTAAACCGTCTGATTAGTGTTTTGCCATTCTTTGCCATTTGTGCCTACATATCTGATACGTGCGTTTCCAGTCTCTGAATACACGAGTGAATCATTCCTCAATTAAATTATTACAAAAATCCCAAATCCATCCATTATCTAACCCGCTATATCCTAATTACAGGGTCACGGGGGTCTGCTGGAGCCAATCCCAGCCAACACAGGGCGCAAGGCAGGAAATAAACCCCAGCCAGGGCACCAGCCCACCACAGGGTGCACACACACCACCAATTTAGGATCGCCAATGCACCTAACCTGCATGTCTTTGGACTGTGGGAGGAAACCCATGCAGACACGGGGAGAACATGCAAACTCCACGCAGGGAGGACCTGTGAAGTGAACCCGGGCCTCCTAACTGCGAGGCAGCAGCGCTACCCACTGCGCCACCGTGCCGCCCAATCCCCAAAATCGTGTACTCTAGCCATGTACTGTTACCTGTTGTATCAATGAGCCACAAAGCTGCTGGCCTTCACCTCCCACCTTTTTCTATTCCAGAAGAGATATTGATCAGCCTGGGGGACAGCATTTCTATAATATAGCAGGTATCCCAAAATTCATGCAAGATTTGAATTTGGCACCATTTGTGCGGTAAAGTGTTGCCAACGAAAAAAAAAGACAGCGTGACAGCTCACAGTTCAGGGTTATTAAAAATGGAGCACTACACGAAAGAACAACGCGTTTTCATTGTTGAGTAATATTTTAAAAATAATGAAGGTTTGGCAGCTACAGTTCGCATATTTTGTACAACTTCATCAACTTTTTCGAACAAAATCATCTTCAGTGATGAGGCTCATTTTCATCTTAATGGCTTCGTTAATCGTCAAAATTGTCACATTTGGGGTTCAGAAAATCCACAAGTGATTGTTGAGAAACAAATGCATCCACAAAGTGTCACTATTTGGTGCGGATTTTGGGCTGGAGGCATCATCGGAACATTCTTCTTCGAAAATGTGGCTGGTCAGGCAGTAACAGTTAATGGTACTCGCTATCGCGACATGATAATCCAGCTTTTTGTGCCTAAATTGCAAGATATGGATGAGGCCGACATGTGGTTTCAACAAGACGGTGCCACATGCCATACAGCCCGAGAAACAATTCAATTACTACATGAGTCATTTCCTGGTCATGTAATTTCCCGTTTTGGTGATCAAAATTAGCCGTCCAGATCATGCGATTTAACGCCGTTGGACTTTTTTCTTTGGGGTTTTTTGAAATCTAAGGTTTATGCCATCAAGTCCACGACCACCCACGCCTTGAAGGAGGAAATTGAGCGCTGTATCAACGAAATTCAGCCACATTTATGCAAAACGGTCATGGAAAATTTCGACAAAAGAGTGCGTATGTGCCAGCAAAGCCGTGGAGGCCATTTACCCGATATGCTATTCCATACATAACCCTATACTGTATACTTTATGAATCAATTAAAAATTTACAATTTTTAATTAAAAACCTGTGTTCTCTATCAAAATTACTTCTTGTGTGAATTTTGGGACAACCTATATAAAAACCAGTAATGGCACACTGCATAATAACATGCAGTAAATACACTTGACGAGCATTCCTAGTTTTCATTCTCTTTCTCTGTACGTTTATCATTCACTAGCAAAATACCCGCGCTTCACAGTGGCGAAGTACTGCCTTAATATTTTTATTAAGAACAAAATTAAACCTTTTTAAACTGAGGGAAAATATACCAATAATTATTTGTTAAGGATCTCTTTCTATACCACATTGTGAGTTCGGCCCTCCAGTTGTAATATGACCAAGCTGTGCGCTGAGCTTACTCTTGAGCATGCAACGTACAGTTGGCCATGTGAACAGTAATCTTGTTTCAAATCTCACAGCTTGGATTGCTGCTGTCATCATCGGTTTGAGTTTCATGGTTTGTTTCAATTACGACAGTATTTGTAGGACTTGTGTTGAAGAGACATTCAGCATCTGTCAAGCGTTGTAAGTATACAACCGGTTTCATCGATAACTTCACATCCAGCTTTTGAGAGTTTAAACGTTCATAAACATCAAAGTGTCCACTACTGAAATCGTCACCTGTGAATCTAAGATGTTTAAGAGGCATTGGCGGTTGTTTAAAGGTGTAAAATATTTGGCCATTTCGGTACACTTAAAAGCGACAACCGAACAATTCAGCGGCCGCCATCAACTCACATGCAGAACCATAGGTGAAGGGCTTAAGCATTTCACTCTTCTAGTGCTCCTGTGTAGTATAATTATCTCCTGTACCGTCATCAGTCCACACCTTGAACCTGTGCCAGTCATTCAATACATAAGACACAATGGATATCAAGAGTGAGCCTGATATGGCCGTGCAATATGTAACACAGAGAATGGAAAAGGTAGGTGCCATCTCCGGGCATGGAAACCACTCAGTAAGTGACAGTTCTTTGATCGATGGTGATCACCTCGATAGACATGTTAATGGGGGTACGGTTGGAATGATAAAGGAAATGGGTACCTGAACAATGTACAGTAAGTCTAATATACCTAAACAATAACTATAATCATAATAAAATGGATTAAATAAAAAGGCTGTAGTTATCAGCAGGGAGACGTGAATCCCGTGGCGAAGCAAGGAAGGGAATGTAGAGACTGGAGCGACGGATGGCCTCATATAGGCAGGCATCCAACAATGTGGGAGGCGTTGGGATGAGGGACCCAACGCCGCCTCACACGGTGACCGAGCTGCAGGCTATGGACGTATATATGTACGTAAGTAGGATTCAGTTAGAGTTGGGAACCCGCGTACAAAATTTCTTGAAGATGGGCCCATAAGTAACAAAGACAATTGGAAAGTTCAATATGGCGGCCGACAGTGGCGTCATACCACCGAAATAAGTACGTACATTGGTTTCGGTTAGCACAGGGAAGCCGCCTACCAAATTTCGTGAAGATGAGGCCATAAATAAGAAAGTTTAACATAGTGGACGTTGTCGACCGTTATGACCGTTATGCATAGAATTTCAAAATGAAACCTGCTTAACTTTAGTATGTAAGCTGTAAGGAATGAGCCTGCCAAATTTCAGCCTTCTACCTACACAGGAAGTTGGAGAATTAGTGACGTTTGAGTCAGTGAGCACAACAAAGACAGTTGGAAAGTTCAATATGGTGGCCGACAGTGGCGTCATACCACTGAAATAAGTACGTACATCAGTTTTGGTTAGTGCAGGGAAGCTGCCTACGAAATTTCTTGAAGATGAGGATATAAATATGAAAGTTTAACACGGCGGGCATTGTCGACTGTTAAGACCGTTATGCGTCGAATTTCTAAATGAAACCTGCTTAACTTTTGTAAGTAACCTGTAAGGAATGAGCCTGCCAAATTTCAGCTTTCTACCTACACGGGAAGTTGGAGAATTAGTGATGAGTCAGTCAGTGAGGGCTTTGCCTTTTATTAGTATAAATTAGCTGAGAGGTTGATATGCTTGCTGCTTCCTGAGCAGCTCTTCTTTTCTCAACCCTAACGGCCCGCTTCTTCTCTTCTTTCGTCTGCATTTTTCACGTTAAAACTGATTAAGTCAGTGCTTGTGTTGCAATTACTTTGTAAGTTTTTCTTAATTTTTCACTTAAGCTGGCACTTAAGTCTTCAATCTGCCTCAAGAATGATTTAAGATATGAAGAGGTAGGGGAAGTGACGGCGAAGGTGGTAGGGATGAGAACGGCACCCATACGCATGCGCCGCACGGCCACAATGCTGGCCAATGCCGAGAGTTAATTCTGCAATAAAATAAAATAAAAATATAAAGAGGAATAACCTTGGAGGTCAATCATCACCCCGAAAGCGGATAGTAGATGTCACGTAGTATGTATGTACCAAATTGCGAGTTACAGGTGATTTAAAATCCTGGACAGACAAACGGACAGCCACGGTAGAGTATTATATAAGAAGATATTTTAAAGTCCCTTCCTTTTAAAGATCCCAGAGAAGAGTGAGAAAAGGATCTCTTACTCAACATTTCAGAAACAGAGTGGAAGGTAGCAATGCACAGAATTCACTCGCGCTCCATATGTGCAAAGCATTCAATTATTCAACTTAAAATAACACGTTGAGCACATCTGACTCGTTTACAATTGTCCAAAATGTTTCCAGGGCAAAATCCAACCTGTGAACGTTGCAATCGAGCTCCAACTTCACTGGGCCACATGTTTTGGGTGTGCAGCAAATTAACATCATTCTGGACCAAACTCTTTAAATGGCTATCAGACAGCCTTGGGGTCTCAATCCCTCCTAATCCACTAACAGCTGTGTGTGGTGGACTCCCAGGTGGGCTTAAGGTGGAGAAGGACACAAACTGTGATGGCCTTCACTACACTATTGGCACTCAGACTTATCTCGCTCAACTGGAAGAATCCTAACTCACCTCTTTTAAGTCAGTGGGGAGCTGATGTTATATATTATCTGAAATTGGAAAAAATCTAATTCTCACTTAGAGGATCTGTGCAGAACCTTTTTAAAACCTGGCAGGATCTGATCAATGATATTTTGGAATACGCATTTAAAATGGGGGGGAAAAGACTCCTTTCTTTTTTTACTACTCAAAACAGTTTTCCTCGGGCTGTTGGAACTTCCACTCTTTCTCATGGGTGGGGTTTGATTAGAATTTAGTTTTGTTAGGTTTGACTTGATTGTAGAGAAACATCATATGCTTTTAATAAATTCCAATTCAAAAAGATCCCAAATAAAAAAAAAGCTGCTGGCTCTAACAGAAGTTGAAATGTTCCCATGGATATCAGACAAATCTGTGAACAGACCCATCCTTCGTCTTTTGGTGCCTGAATGGTTGAAGATTTCCCAGCATACTCACTGGTTGCATTGGTAGCACAGCCATGGCTAAGTGTCTGTACTCTTATGTATGACATACTGGGCTCATAATTGATAATGTGCTTCGTAAGAATTAATTTAATTAAGACTCAAATGAATAGTGAAAGGAGTAAAAATGGAATTTCGGGCTACCCTGCTTTAAAGTGTTGTCTTTCAAACAGATGTATCCTTTAGTGCTCACGTTATTGTGCTAAGATTAGTCTAATCTTACAAATAAAACAATTAAGACAGTCTCTCAGTATTCATATTCAAAAAAGTTAGTTCATTGTTTCATAGGTAAGTGGAACTTCCTCACACAATGCTACAGTCCTGAGGCTGTTCAAATGGGGTCTGTGTACTTTTTGGTATTTAAAATTTCTTTTTAGAAGCAAACATGAAAAAACGAAAATGAAAGGAATTTTCAGATTTTGATTTTTGATTAAAGAATAAAATGAGGGAAAATAAGGTATTTTGTAATTCTGTGGTAACAAATAGCAGTCATAAACTTAAAATTACACATACTTTTCTGGATTTATTTGTGATTCAAATAATGAAAGTGTTCTAGCTCAAAAACAACAAAACCAACGCATTTTCGTTGTCTGAAAACGGAGGTACTCCTTCTTCTGCGCGATTTTTGAAGACACGTGCGAACCTCCCAACGTATTCCTCACAAGACATCGACCGACGGCCTTGAAGTTACACTGCATGGCATCAGCAGAGGATGGACCGTTACGTTGTTTTTCAGAACAGTAACAGAGTGACTCGAGGACGAGGACACTGAGTTGCACCTTTTAGGTAAAAATACAAGCTTTGCAAACTTTGCTTCATTGATGTAGCAGCTCTTTTATGAACATTATTGTTATTACTTACTGTGAAACAGCCAACATTTGGTGATTTCATTTACTAAGTCTGGCAATTTTTATTGTGTTAGCATTTTGAATGGTTGCTCATTGACTTTTACCGGCTACTATAGCTAGTAAACGTTTGAAGTATTAACAGTGCGCACAAGTGTAACACATGTTAGGAGAGCAAAGTGATTTACAGAAAGTTTTCTTAACATGTGTTACATTTGTCAATGAGGAACCATTAACACATTTACACACATTCAAAATTCTAGCACTATAAAAATTGCCAGACTTAGTGTTAGTAAATGAAATCACCAAATGTTAGCTGATTTGCAGTAAGTAACAACAATAACGTTCATAAAAGAACTGCTACAAAGTTTGCAAAGCTTGTATTTTTTACCTGAAAGTTGCGACTCAGTTTTTCTTCAGTCATGTCCTCGTCCCGGAGTGTCACTCTGTTACTGTTCTGAAAAACGTGATGATCCATCCTCTGCTGATGCCATGCAGTAACTTCAGTCGTCGTCGATGTCGAGAAGGACGTTGGGAGGTTCACGTGTCGTCAAAAATCATGCAGAAAAGAAGAATATTACGATTTCAGACAAGGAAAGTGCGTCTGTTTTGTTGTTTTTGAGCTATTACAATTTCATTATTTGAATCACAAATAAATCCAGAAAGGTGTGTGTAATTTTAACTTTATGACTGTTATTTGTTATCACAGAATTACAAAATACTTTATTTTCTCTCATTTTATTCTTTAATCAAAAATCAAAATCTGAAAATTCCTTTTTCGTTTTTCATGTTTGCTTCTAAAATGAAATTTCAAATACCAAAAAGTACACGGGTATTTGAAATTTAATTTTAGAAGCAAAAACAAAAAAAAACGAAAACGAAAGGAATTTTCAGATTTTGATTTTTGATTAAAGAATAAAATGAGGGAAAATAAGGTATTTTGTAATTCTGTGATAACATAAAACTCATAAACTTAAAATTACACAAATGTTTCTGGATTTATTTGTGATTCAAATAATGAAAGTGTAAAACAACAAAACAGAAGCATTTTCGTTGTCTGAAACCGGACGTACTTCTTCTTCTGCGCGATTTTTGATGACACGTGCGAACCTCCCAACGTCCTCCTCACAAGACATCGACCGACGGCCTTGAAGTTACACTGCATGGCATCAGCAGAGGATGGACCATCACGTTGTTTTTCAGAACAGTAACAGAGTGACACTCCGGGACGAGGAAATGACTGCAGAAAAACTGAGTCGCAACTTTCAGGTAAAAAATACAAGCTTTGCAAACTTTGTAGCAGTTCTTTTATGAACGTTATTGTTGTTACTTACTGCAAATCAGCTAACATTTGGTGATTTACAGATATAATTTTCAATGACAGACCTTGTTTTGCCATCACTAAAATCACGCCTGAGTACTGTTCCAACGTCATGATGATGGTCCAGTCTATACACCAGTGACCAGGGTTTGCTGCAAGTGGCGCATTACCTGACCAGGTTGTTGAGCTACAAAAGCTTCCGCTTCAGACAAAATAAATAAAGGGTGTTTTCTCATTCTCGTTTATTGCATTTTTCTTTTCTGATGTGCAAAAGAACAAAAGGAAAAAAGTAATTATTTTGAGTTTTTCATTTTTACCTTTTAAGTTGAAAATCAAATAAGTGTCTCTTTTTCTTTTTTAAATGATATTTTCTGAAATGAAATTTCAAATACCAAAAAGTACACAGACCAAATAGATAGATAGATAGATAGATAGATAGATAGATAGATAGATAGATAGATAGATAGATAGATAGATAAAGATATAGATAGATAGATAGATAGATAGATAGATAGATAGATAGATAGATAGATAGATAGATAGATAGATAGATAGATAGATAGATAGATAGATAGATAGATACTTTATTAATCCCAAGGGAAAAATTCACATGGTTCAAATGGTTCAAGAAATTCAAAATGTATCCAAAAAAAAGCTTGAGGTCTTAAAACACAGATTGACTCCCAGTTGCGTTTTGTGCCCATTTCACAATCGTCTTTGTGACATTTAACATGTGTCCCACCTTTGGCACACTGGCTGCTGTGGTCAA
Source organism: Polypterus senegalus (assembly GCF_016835505.1). Taxonomy (NCBI): domain Eukaryota; kingdom Metazoa; phylum Chordata; class Cladistia; order Polypteriformes; family Polypteridae; genus Polypterus; species Polypterus senegalus. The sequence goes on from NC_053155.1 coordinate 307,924,458, forward strand.
GTTATTCCACTTGGCTTTGGAATAGAAAATCAACATAAGTAGCAGAAACAGACGAGAAACCACTTACAGCAATCAAAAGTTGATTTACTTAACCACGGTGAGAAAAACCAAAGTGCTCCCTGGATTAGCTAAAGCAGGACACATGTAGCTTTACCAGCTGATATGCTGGTTTTATCGTATAAAAAAAGGACATAGGAGCAAATCTACAAAATACGCAGGAGTCTGTGAAGCCTGTTGCTACAGCAATCCTCATTGGGAGAAGTTCAGTAGACGTAGAGTGTGTGAGCTGCTGATGCAACTCCCTAAAGAATATCTACACTGCTGTGGCCTTCAATAATAACAGCGTGTTGTTTTGCACTACCATTTGTTAATATGTTAAGACATACCAGCCCATCACAAGGTACAAACAACCAAATGATACACGTTATGATTTTATGAGGACATTAGAGTGTCAGCTCATGTTGGACAGTTTGGAGACAAAAATCAGAGAGGCAAGATTGAGTTGCTTTGGACATGTGCAGAGGGGAGATGCTGAGTATATTGGGAGAAGGATGTTAAAGATAGAGCTGTCAGGAAAGAGGAGAAGAGGAAGGCTTAGAGAAGGTTCATGGATGTGGTGAGAGAGGACATGCAGATGATGGGTGTAACAGAGCAAGATGAGGAGGACAGGAGGATATGAAACAAGATGACCCGCTGTGGCAACCCCTAACGGGAGCAGCTGAAAGACGAAGAGATGAGCAGTGCAGACACGGGTGCAAATGGCACTGAATGTTAAAGCAGAGCTGCTAGTTGAATGTCACATTCATTTGTGTGCTAATTAATAATTAAAGTCCTCAGGTTCAGTCCTATGGACCACCATTAACTTTCTGCGTGGTTCTGGGTGGCTCTCTTATTGTTGCAATGCTCATAAATGTAACTAATACACACCAACTATAGAGCACTTTGACTTATGAAGACCATAGCAAGGCACTATATAAAATGGCAAGTTTTAAACCACTCTACAACATAATATAGAATTTAATATTAAGGCAATTGTACTCCTTGGAATAATGTTTACTATAGGAAAGGCACTATAAAAAATGAAATAATTCCCACCATGGGCTTCCTGTGTGACCCTAGGTGGCTCGCTTATTATGACAGCACTCATTCTGTAACTGATATGCTCCCCTTGTAAAGCATCATGAATTTTGATGGCCGTGGCAAGACACTATATAAAAGAGCAGGTCTCAATCTCTTCCACTAATTGCAGGTTTGACCCTGAAGGAGTTATCTACAGGGTGGTCCAGATCTAACTATGCAGATCCAGATCGTCTGGATAACTTTGATTTATGCGAGGACGATTCCAGTTTGGTACAAAGGCGATTCTTCATGTCGTCACTTCACACACTTCTCGATGGGATTTTTCGGGTGATTTTCTATGTAATAAACTTAATAAGTTATAGCGTAATGAAAATTACATAATTAGATCTGGATTAGATTCTGGTTGTGGTTGAACACAATGTAGAAAATCCATCCATCCATCCATCCATTCTCTTCCGCTTATCCGAGGTCGGGTCGCGGGGGCAGCAGCTTAAGCAGAGAGGCCCAGACTTCCCTCTCCCGGGCCACTTCTTCCAGCTCTTTCGGGAGAATCCCAAGGCGTTCCCAGGCCAGCCGGGAGACATAGTCCCTCCAGCGTGTCCTGGGTCTTCCCCGGGGCCTCCTCCCGGTTGGACGTGCCCGGAACACCTCACCAGGGAGGCGTCCAGGAGGCATCCTGATCAGATGCCCGAGCCACCTCATCTCAATTTACCAGTCGATCTACCTTCCTACCCTCACCTATGGTCATGAGCTATGGGTAGTGACAATGTAGAAAATGTAGAATGTATATTGGGAAAAGGATGTTAAGGATGGAGCTGCCAGGGAAGAGGAAAAGAGGAAGGCCTAAACAATGTTTTAAGGTATCTAAAAGTATTTTAAGGCTATTTTAGGAATAAGAGCTGTGCCGGGGAGGAAAACATAGAATTATACACACAGGAAGTGTACCTGCGCATCGTGCCTCTTCGGTGGCACACCATCTCTACAAACCCCAACCTAACCCTACCCCTAACCCACCTCACTGCTCTTCTTTGCAAGTCACATATTTTACATAACAGGTTACACTTCCTGTTCTGCAGTGGGAATGCAACACACGAAAATTGTGAAGGACCACAAGTGTCCCACGGTTTACAGCGTGCAGGAAGTCACTGGTTCCTGAACACAAAGTTTCTGCTGTGGGAAAACATTTTATTATGCCTTTTTTAGGATTCAGTGCTCTCACCTGCTCTAAGGCACTGTGCTGGTATCTGGAAGGTTGCTGGTTCACATCCTGTCACTGCCAGAAGGGATCCCACTCCTTTGGGCCGTTTAGCAAGACCCTTAACCTCAAATTTGCTCCAGGAGTGTTGTACAATGGCTGACCCTGCCCTCTGACCTCCAAAGGTCCCGTTAAAAAGACAACTTCCCATCAAAAATCAATACAGCATACCGAAAAAATGCATACAGCCTTTTTTTTATTAAAAGGACTGTGTAGTTACTTTTGCAGTTTCTGAAATAGTGGTATAGAATATCTAAATTAAAAGGTGGCAATATATTTCGCTGAAAATAGCAATCCAACCATAGATATGGTATTTGCTGGAAAGAAGAATTAAAGCAAGAAAAGGCAAAGGGAAGTGGAGCTTTTCCAGAATAAAACAGAACACTCACAGACTCCTCCTGGTAATGAATTGATTCTAGAATGCCGTAAACAGCGGTCTCTTATTTTCAGCATACAATCCGCTGCCACAAAAGATCACGACTTCGAGATGTATCTCAATGTATTGACACACAGGAATATCCAAATACTAAAGGGCTGCTGACGGGTCCCTGTGCTGCGGTATCAGATCTCTTAAAGAAGTGAGAATACTGTTGAGATTAAGGAATATCTGAGTAGAAGTAAAAATACTTACTTAAAAGTGCCCTCGACTTTGTTTTCAATCATTGTAGCTTTTTGTTTTTTTGCACATAGGTAATGATAAGATTTTTTGCACTTCTTAATTTCACAGCCAATAGTCGCTCCAGTCCGCTTACATGAGGGGCAGCACTGTTAAAGAATCCATAAAAAAAACATTAAAATAGGTTTTGTTCCTTACTTAAATAAAAGCATTTTAGCTCTACAAAAATCTTTAGTGACATAACAACCTCTGCTATCTATGAAGAATCATTTACTCATTCAGTTTCTGTGTCTGCTAATTTCAGTATGGGCTTGAGAGGGGTGAAGGTACAAGGCAGGCACCAACTCTGGGAGGGCCGCCAATCCATCACAGGGAAAACTCACACACACACACACACACACCCTCTGGACTAAGTTCAAAACACGAATAAGTCTAGATTGTACATTTTGGTACATAGGAGGAAAGTAAAGGACCAAAAGAAAGCCCACATTTAATCTGAAATGTGAATTAACGAGACAGTGAACAAAGAGATCACTAAGAGGGAAAAATAAACGGCATCATTTTGTACTGTTCCATGCCATTATTTTTGGGTTAGTGAACTATAAAATGCATCATACAGATAATGGTGTTATACTATTTTAGCTGTAACTGACTGTGACGATGTGGGTTCTGGCTCCACACTCCCTTTGCTATTGGAAGCACTCGAACCCAACACCGTCGATAATGTTGCCGAGTGAGCTAGTCAATGGAGGCAAATTAAGCATCTGAGCAAGGGGAAGGTAAAAAGTGCAAAAGTGCTTTTATTTAAAACAGTCAACAAATCAAAAACAGTGTTCCAATAAATAGTGCAGTTTCAAACAATAAATAATCCACAAAATGAAAACGTGGAGTAAAACCAATAAATAGAAAAAACAATCCTTTAAAACCAGAGGTTAAAATGATCAGGAAGCAGTCTTAAAACCATCAAACAAATCGTTGCTCTTCTGTTAGTGTCTCACCTGCTAATCCCGTTTGGGCATCGCAGCAGGCAAAGGCGGCTCTCTGCAGCTGCCCTCCTGAAACACACGCGCGAGACTGGAGACCTCCCGATCCCTGGCGGTATGGCACTCATCCCAGTCCCGGAGAACTTGGTTTCCCACAGCGGCCAGGTCGCTCGCGTTGGGGATTCCCACCACCAAGTCTCCCGACTTCCGCTGCCTTTCCATGGCCTTTCCGCGGCCAGTCGCCTTCCCTGGTCACTCCCGCTACCTGATCGCTCAGCGGGAGCGACATCAACACCAACACGTGGGTGTCGGCCTAACACCCAGCTTCCATGCAGCTGTCCTGGCGCTCGATCGTAGCGCTCACCACACTCACGCACCGTCTGCTTCCTCTCCTGCTCCCGGTAACCTCCGTCCTCTCCTTTCCTTTCTCTCTCCGATCGTTTCTTTCTCTTACCCCCACAACCGATTTCTCGCTTCTTTTTAAAGCGTGAGGGGCCATCACAGCTTCTTAGCATTAGCCGCGGGACAATCACAAATGTGGGCAGTTCCTCACCTGTGCACCGCGGTGAAGCGCCCACATCGACCCGCCATGACTCGCTACAACGCGCCCCCCTCACGAAGCCGCCTCGAGTGCGGTGATTATTTATTAAAATGAATGGCCTTTACTCAACGAGCTGTGGACCCATAACACCACATTCCACCCCCCATAAAACTCCAGTTGCATTGGGTTGGCAGTGGAGTGGAGCCTTCCCATGCAACTGGAGTTTTATGGGGGGTGGAATGTGGTGTTATGGGTCCACAGCTCGTTGAGCAAAAGGCCATTCATTTTAAATAGATAACCACCGCACCCGAGGCGGCTTCGTGAGGGGGCGTTGTTGTAGCGAGCCGCTGGGCATTTGCCGATGTGGGCGCTTCTCACCGGTGCACAGGTGAGGAACTGCCCACATTCGTGATTGCTCCCGTGGCTAATGCTACAGCTGTAATGGCCCCTCACGTTTTAAAAAGAAGCGCGAGTCGGTGTGGAGGGAAAGAAAGAAACGATCGGAGAGAGAAAGGAGAGGACAGAGGTTACCGGGAGCAGGAGAGGAAGCAGGTCGGTGAGAGAGAGAGAGAGAGAGAGAGAGAGAGAGAGAGAGCCGCGAAGAGCGAGCGAGCGGACGGGCGAGCCGGGCGAGCCGTGGGCAGCTGCGCTTGAAGCTGGTGTTAGGCCGACACCCACGTGTTGGTGTTGATGTCGCCCCGCTGAGCGATCAGGTAGCGGAGTGACCAGGGAAGGCGACTGGCGCAGAGAGGCCATTGAAAGGCAGCGAAGTCGGGAGACTTGGTGCTGGAATCCCAACGTGGGCGACCTGGCCGCTGGTTGGAAACCAAGTTCTCCGGACTGGGATGAGTGCCACACCGAAGCCAGGGATCGGGAGGTCTCCAGTCTCATGCGTGTGTTTCAGGAGGGCAGCTGCAAAGAGCGTCTTGCCTGCTGCGATGCCCAAACGGGATTAGCAGGTGAGACGCTAACAGAAGAGCACCGTATTTGTTTGTTAGTGTTTTAAAACTGCTTCCAAGAGAAGATTTTAAACCTCCGATTTTTAAGGATGTGTTTTTTTTCTATTTATTGATTTTTAACCTCCACATGTTCATTTAATGGATTATTTATTTATTTATTGGAGTACTGCACTATTTATGGAACACTGTTTTTGTTGTTGGTTTTTAATAAAAGCACTGTTTTCACTTTTAACCATCCCCTTGCTAAGATGCTCAATTATTGCCTTCACTGACTAGCTCTCTCGGTTTCATTATCGACGGTGTTGGGTTCAAGGGTTCCCAAACATCAAAGGGAGTGTGGAGCCAGAACCCACATCGTCACACTGACCACTTGCCTAGCATGGAGCACAAAGATATCCATCCATTATCCAACCCGCTATATCCTAACTACAGGGTCACAGGGGGTCTGCTGGAGCCAATCCCAGCCAACACAGGGCACAAGGCAGGAAACAAACCCTGGGCAGGGCGGCAGCCCATCGCAGGCACAGAGATATTTTCAAATGAATGTTTTATATACACAATACGAGCTGTGCTCCCCGACTAAGACAGGCTGAAATCTAAGGAATCAGTGCAGCCCTCAGTGCCAACGTTTGCAGTGCACCACACAATGCGTATGTCTCTGTGATGTGCCAGTTGGTATATGAGCAGTGTTGATGTCTGTGATGTGCCATCTCTTGGAAAGACAAATGCAATGCATTTTATTATTTCAAATTATCGTGATGCACCATGTTCTGGAAAGACCGAGACGTAGTAACCAGACAGACAAACAGACACACAAACTCCTATCCCATTACTAGCTGTGCTACCTGTCAACTGTGAGTTGAAATCAAAGTAATTAATGAAGACCTCAGCAGGAACATTTGCAATGCACCATCTATTGGAATTAATTTTGTAATGCATGTAGTAATGAAATGCATTGCATTTGTTATTACAAATGTTTATGATGTGCCATCTGTTGGAATGACATGTGCAATGCATATGTCTCTGTTATATGCCATTTGGAATGGAATTTGTAACATCAATGTTAACCCTCAAACTGCCACATACTTGGGGATTAATGCACCCCTGGATACCAAATACTTTTTTGCCGCACTTTTTAAGTAAATGTCACAATTCACAAAGAAAAAGTGAAATTTTAATGGATCATGTATCTTTTTCATGCAAAGAGCATCACAATTACTGCAAACATCATCATTTTACACACTGCCAATGAACTATAAAAACTATTTAAAAAAACTACTGGAACAATATGTACAAGGTACAACTGACGCCATTGATGAACTAAAGAGCCAACTGTGCTTGAACTGGCTGCACGCAGGCACACAGAGGCCAACGCTGACACCTGCAGGCTAGTCTAGTGCAGAGGCTGAATCCCAGGGACAGTGATGCCAGTCAGTCAGTAGGAGATGCCAGTGGTCATGAGCTGGCTGCTCAGCCAATGTACGGCACAGACTGATCAGCTCCAGCGTGCTGGCAAATTGCATTGGGAACCGACCATAGCCAGTTATGATGGGTTAAGGGTTAATGTTTGTGATGTGCCATCTGTTGGAATGATATGTGCAATGCATATGTCTCTGTTATATGCTATTTGGAATGGAATTTGTAACAGCAATGTTTCCTCCCACAGTCCAAAGACATGCAGGTTAAGTGCATTGGCGATCCTAAATTGTCCCTAGTGTGTGTTATTGTGTGTGTGTGTGTGCCCTGCCCTGGGTTTGTTTCCTGCCTTGTGCCCTGTGTTCGCTGGGACTGGCTCCAGCAGACCCCCATGACCCTGTAGTTGGGATATAGTGGGTTGGATAATGGATGGATGGATGGATGTTAATGTTTGTGATGCGCCACCTGTTGGAATGATATGTGCAATGCATATGTCTCTGTTATATGCTATTTGGAATGGAATTTGTAACAGCAATGTTTCCTCCCACAGTCCAAAGACATGCAAGTTAAGTGCATTGGTGACCCTAAATTGTCCCTAGTGTGTGTTAGTGTGTGTGTGTTAGTGTGTGTGTGTGCCCTGCCCTGGGTTTGTTTCCTGCCTTGTGCCCTGTGTTTGCTGGGATTGGCTCCAGCAGACCCCCATGACCCTGTAGTTGGGATATAGTGGGTTGGATAATGGATGGATGGATGGATGTTAATGTTTGTGATGCGCCACCTGTTGGAAAGACTGAGACATAGCAACCAGACAGCCACACACACGTTTATCCTTTTCCTAGTTGTATGACCTGCCTAAGATGGGTTGAAAACTATATAATCCATAATGTAGCCCTCAGCATTGACATTTGCAGTAAACCATCTATTGGAATATATTTTGTAATGCATGCAGTAATAAAATGCATAGTATATGTCATTCCAAATCAGAGTTACCTTGTCCCTAAAAAAAATAATGGCCCAATGACGCTTACAAATATCAAATTTGCCCAATGCCTGAGGTAGACAAAATGACACACCAGACCAAAAGCATTAGTTACATACCATTAAAGTCTGAATGGGGGGATACCTTCACTGGTATTTCTGAGAAATAGAAAGAATACCCACCACCATCACCACACAATGGGGGGTGGAGGGGTTGGGACGGTGATTCCCATCAGAGATTTAAAAACATAAACAAGTGCGACTAGCAGGGGCAGGGGTGCCAGATGGGTAATGCAATGGAAGGGGGCTGAAAAATAGCCCAAAATACCACATTGTTGTTAAAAAAAATAATAATAGAGCAAAAAAACAGCGAATGCCCATTTCATTTCTTCCTGAGAACGACAATCAAAAATAGTCCAGTTTCTTGAGAGAACTCCAGACCTGAAATGTTTGTGATGCTCCAACTGTTGGAATGACAATTGCAACATATTTTATTACTAAAAATGTTTGTAATGTGCCACCTTTCGGAATGACAGACACACAGATGCTTCTTCTTTTACAAGCTGTGCTAATCAACGTAGACCTCGGCATCAACATTTCCAGTGCACTTACTGGAATGTATTTTGTGACACATGCAGTACTAAAATCCCTTGCACTTGCCATTCCAACAGCTGGTGCATCAAAAGCATGTGCTGTAATCCATCCATCCAGTGTCTAACCCGCTGAATCCGAATAGAGGGTCATGGGGGTCTGCTGGAGCCAATCCCAGCCAACACAGGGCACAAGGCAGGAACCAATCCTGGGCAGGGTGCCAACCCACCGCAGGACACACACAAACACACCCACACACCAAGCACACCCACGGGCCAATTTAGAATCGCCAATCCACCTAACCTGCATGTCTTTGGATCGTGGGAGGAAACCAGAGCACCCGGAGGAAACCCACGCAGACACGGGGAGAACATGCAAACTCCACGCAGGGAGGACCCGGGTCTCCTAACTGCGAGCCAGCAGCGCTACCACTGCGCCACCGTGCCGCCCATGTGCTGTAATGCATTTGTTTAAATAAAAATGTTCGTGATGCGCCATCTTTTGGAAAGACAGAGACATAGCAACTGGACAGACACACAGAGACTTATGCTTTTATTAAGGTGGACTATACGCACAAGAAATTTAAAAAGTTCAACTGCCAAAATGATTAAGAAACAATCGTCACAACAGGACTGACTCTGATCTCACTGGAGGAAGTCTGATGACAAAATTAGAGGCCATCATGACTACAACCGCTTGTTCCAAGGATGGCACTGTTTAAAGTTGGGATTGGGCTAGCAGCTCGTCCCTGTTATACCCCTGCCCACCACAATCAAACCTGATGTCAATTGTATTCAACCACAGGGCAACGCTCCAAGGACAACTTCAGAAAGGTGTGCTGCATATGAAGAAACGTTCTGAGGTGAAGCCTGCGGGACCCCCTAGTCCATATTGTTCAGTTCTCTTATTGAGACAGAACAGCAAATCAGACAGCTGATCTCCTTCCTTCATCCAATTTGCAGCCCAAAGACCAGCTTGACACAGCTTGTACAAATCGGCCATTTTATTAATAAAGAGTCGGTCTGAATGAATGTGGAGTGTAAAAGTTACATTTTCTACCTTTACTCTGCTAGAAGGTTTTGATTTGTAAAGTTCATGTTTTACATAAGAAAACAACAACTTGCACAATCACAGGCCATCACAACTTTTTTTTTGTCATACCAGTTTTTCTCCTCTCTTCAATTCTCTTTTTACATCTTCAATCAAAAATCCAGCAAAATCATCACCTTCAGGGTCTTTCTTAGTAATAAGATTAGATGAATATAGCTTTGAAAAAAGAAAAAGAAGACAAGTTAAAGGCTGCACAAAACTCAAAAAACTGGTGTTTACATTAAACCGAACCAGAATCACCGTTGTCTGCCAGTATTTAGTGTACAGAAATGTAACTTGTTAGCTTAAGAGCTGCTCATGGCATAACACAACATCACATATGGTGCCCTCCGTAATAGTGTTTGGGACATCCATTCATTATCCATCCTGCTATATCCTAACTACAGGGGCCTGCTGGAGCCAATCCCAGTCAACAAACCCTGGGCAGTGTGCCAGCAGGGCACACACACACACACACAAAGCACAATTTAGGATCGCCAACGCACCTAACCTGCATGTCTTTGGACTGTGGGAGGAAACCCACGCAGACACGGGGAGAACATGCAAACTCCACGCAGGGAGGACCCAGGAAGCGAACCCAGGTCTCCTAACTGCGAGGCAGCAGCGCTACCCACTGCACCACCATGCCACCCTACAATAAATTGCTGTTGCTAAAACAGCATTTAGTTACATTTAACTCTTTCAGTGTGGATGTTGACTTTTGTCAAAATTCAAGGGTAGAGGGCGGTAATCAGCTATAAACTGCGACAAAACTCGCCATTGCATTTTAGTTTGACACTCTTTGCTAGAAGCAAAGTTAGCTTCATTGATTTGACTTTGATTCCTTGTGTGTGCAGTAGTGAAGAACAAACAACCTGTAAAATGGCAACGACATCTGATGAAAGACCAAAGTGAATGTGCAAAGCAAAATACTCCCTGGACAACATTTTGTGTATTATCACTGAATTGGACTCTGACTTGTTGGACTCCAATTTTGATGCAAGTAATCTGGAGTAATCTGGGACTCAGGTCACCAAAGGGGGTCAAAAAACTCCTTGGTGCCAGGGCCCCGGGGGTGGATGAGATACGCCAGGAGTTCCACAAGGCTCTGGATGTTGTAGGACGGTCTTGGTTGACACGCCTCTGCAACATCGCATGGACATTAGGGACAGTGCCTCTGGATTGGCAGACCGGGGTGGTGGTCCCCCTCTTTAAGAAGGGGGACCAGGGGTGTGTTCCAACTACAGAGGGATCACACTCCTCAGCCTCCCTGGAAAAGTTTATTCGGTTGCCCTGGATAGGAGAGTCCATCAGGTAGTCGAACTTCGGATTCAGGAGGAACAGTGTGGTTTTCGTCCTGGTCGCGGAACAGTGGACCAGCTCTACACCCTTAGCAGGGTCCTGGAGGGTGCATGGGAGTTTCCCCAATCAGTCTACATGTGTTTTGTGGACTTGGAAAAGGAGTTCCACCGTGTCCCTCTGGGAATACAGTGGGTTTGCGACATTATGGGGTACCGGACCCCCCGATAAGGACTTTTCAGTCCCTGTACAACCGGTGTCAGAGCTTGGTCCGCATTGCCGGCAGTAAGTCAAGCCCGTTTCCAGTGAGAGTTGGACTCCACCAGGGCTGCCCTTTGTCACCGAATCTGTTCATAACTTTTATGGACAGAATTTCTAGGCATAGCCAGGGTGTTGAAGGGGTCCGGTTTGGTGGACTCAGGATTGGGTCACTGCTTTTTGCAGATGATGTTGTCCTGTTTGCTTCATCAGGCCGTGATCTTCAGCTCTCTCTGGATCGGTTCTCAGCCGAGTGTGAAGCGGCTGGGATGAGAATCAGCACCTCCAAATCCGAGAGCATGGTCCTCAGCTGGAAAAGGGTGGAATGCCCTCTCAGGGTTGGGGGCGAGATTCTGCCCCAAGTGGAGGAGTTCAAGTATCTCGGGGTCTTGTTCACGAGTGAGGGAAGAATGGAGCATGAGATCGACAGGCGGATCAGTGCGGCATCCACAGTGATGCAGGCTCTGCATCGGTCTGTCGTGGTGAAAAAGGAGCTGAGCCGTAAGGCAAAGCTCTCAATTTACCAGTCGATCTACGCTCCTACCCTCACCTATGGTCATGAGCTATGGGTAGTGACCGAAAGAACGAGATCGTGAATACAAGCGGCTGAAATGAGTTTCCTCCACAGGGTGTCTGGGCTTTCCCTTAAAGATAGGGTGAGAACCTCAGTCATCCGAGAGGGGCTCAGAGTAGAGCCGCTGCTCCTCCGCATCGAGAGGAGTCAGATGAGGTGGCTCGGGCATCTGATCAGGATGCCTCCTGGACGCCTCCCTGGTGAGGTGTTCCGGGCACGTCCAACCGGGAGGAGGCCCTGGGAAGACCCAGGACACGCTGGAGGGACTATGTCTCCCGGCTGGCCTGGGAACGCCTTGGGATTCTCCCAGAACAGCTAGAAGAAGTGGCCAGGGAGAGGGAAGTCTGGGCCTCTCTGCTCAAGCTGCTGCCCCCGTGAGCCGATCTCAGATAAGTGGAAGAGGATGGATGGATGAGTGAAACAATTGATTTGTGCATTTTTTGGAAAACAGAGTTTTTTGGAAAAAATATTCAGCCCTCAAAGAGTTAATTATGATAATGATGGCAGAAATACAAAAAAATATCATAAAATGAAATGTATTACCAGGAACACGACGAGGACGTAGCAGCTTATTGTTCCCGTTATATCTTTATATTTACATGGCATGTTCAATGTTTAAACGTTATTAATATAAAATTAATAATAGTTATTGAAAGACTATGCGTTATATTGAACAACATTTTCAAAATCGTGTACACATTTATATTTCTATTATACAAAAATTTTGGATGGTTGCTGAAATAAAATGCTACTTCCGGTTGAGTAATTTTTCTCAAATTTCATATCTGTTTGCTTTTTATCATTATAAATATCTATAAAAATTTGAATCATCTATCTGTAATTATAACCATAGTTATAACGCGAAAGTATTCCGTTAAAGTACCACTTCTGGTTGCCGGAAGTAGCCCAAAAGTTGATAGAATTCCTTATTTTTGATATAAAGCAGGTGTACAAAATCTCATTGACCGAGGGCAAGGCGTTTGAGTTATCGTGTTTACACACAGACAGACGTCATTTCAAAAATGGTATTTTCAGACTCAGGAAGGTCTAAAACGTCAAGATTCATCAAAGTCTCGAGGTCGAATGTTTTCACGATTCCCATAATTTCTCTATACTGTGTATACGAGAGAGTGGAAAAAAACAGTTCTGTGAAGTGAAAGAGTTGGAGAGACTGCGGCTTTAAAGAAATGTCGAAAGAGAGAAAGGAGCAACCACTATAGCTAAATAGGATCAGGGCAGGAAGGAGCAGCGTACAGTAGAATTAAAAAGATGTTATCATCTGCAAGGAAATCCGACAGTTTATGTTGCTTTGGAGTGGTTTCATGCGGCCTTATCAGCAAGTCATTTCTTTTAAGAAACATGACTACACTTTTGAAATTATGGTTTGTTAATGGCACTTTAATAGTTCTTTACTGGGTTATGTGTTTCCTTGTAGCTCCATTGCTTCACAAAGCTTTCACCATTTCATTCTGGGTCAGGCTCATTGCATATGAAGTTGGTTGTTTGTGATTTGAAAATCGCTCTAATATGTAGAAATAAAAGATGGAAACCTTTAATGTATGGTAGCAGGGCACTAACAGATTAAGAAAATCTTAGCTTGGCCTGTGTTATTGTAAATAGCCAGAGTTCTTTTAAAATCAGGACCCATTGGCATTTCCCAGATTTGTTACCATCTATCCATGGTTACGTACCGTATGGCACCTGTTACAAATCTAACTAAATAAAGGTTCTTCTTTAGTAGTTCTCTAGTAGTTCTTGATTTTAGTTGGGGTTCTCAAAGTGTGATCTGTGGACAAAGGTTATCATCGTTTTGCTTTTTTATATTATTTTTTATTTTCATATTTTTTCTGACCTTACTTAGAAATTCAGTTTAGTTTTAGTTTTTCTTCATCATGTATTTTTAGTTTTAATTTAGTTTTTATTTCACAAAGACATTTCTATTTTATTTTAATATCTATTAGTTTCAGTTTTAGTTTTAGTAATTATGGTACAGTTAAAGAGCTACTATGGAGTTTAGTTTTGTGTCACAAATCAGACAGATCTGTACACTTAACAGGCTAGGATATGAGTTTAAAAGCTTACTACGCTACATCGTTTAGTACTTGACATTGTGGTCAGCAGCACAGGAGCGCCGCAGGGGTCTTTACTTTTTTTTCCGGTCCTGTTCAGCCAACATACATCAGACTTCCAATACGACTCGGAGTCCTGCCACGTGCAAAAGTTCGCTGACGGCACTGCTATCGTGGGCTGCATCAGGAGTGGGCAGGAGGAGGAGTATAGGAACCTAATCAAGGACTTTGTTAAATGGTGCGACTCAAACCACCTACACCTGAACACCAGCAAATCGAAGGAGCTGGTGGTGGATTTTAGGAGACTCAGGCCCCTCCTGGACCCCGTGATCATCCGAGGTGACTGTGCAGAGGGTGCAGACCTATAAATACCTGGGGGTGCAGCTGGATGATAAATTGGACTGGACTGCCAACACTGATGCTCTGTGTAAGAAAGGTCAGAGCCGACTATACTTCATTAGAAGGCTGGCATCCTTCAACGTCTACAATAAGATGCTGCAGATGTTCTACCAGACGGTTGTGGTGAGCGCCCTCTTCTACACGGTGGTGTGCTGGGGAGGCAGCATAAAGAAGAAGGATGCCTCACGCCTGGACAAACTGGTGAGGAAGGCAGGCTCTATTGTAGGCACAAAGCTGGACAGTTTAGCATCCATGGCAGAGCGACGGGCGCTGAGCAGACTCCTGTCAATCATGGAGAATCCACTGCATCCACTGAACAGGATCATCTCCAGACAGAGGAGCAGCTTCAGACAGACTGCTGTCACCGCCCTGCTCCACTGTTAAACATTAACATTATACAAAGTTATTGTAAAAAATATTTTCTATGTCATGTTTTCTTTTATTGCCCAGAATGGGCCAATTTGTAATGAAATTTAGGTGAATTTTAAGGTTTGAGGGTTTGTTTTTTTTACTCTAAATGACTATACCACACAACATATCCTGCTCCAAGATAATGTGCTTATAATTAATTCCTTCAATATTGCATTCAAAAATCTCCAGCCATATTGATCTCTGATTCCATCTCAGGCACATTACTTTTGTAAAACAAAAATGATTGGTCAGCAACAATATGCTGATCTTGTATGATGCCCTAGTCAGTCTTTCGATCAGTACCACTTTATTTTCAGAAAGGATTTCTCCTATGCGAAGTGGCAGGTGTATTATTGTCAACAAAGCAAATAAACTGAAACGTTACTCACTCATGATTTTTATGTCCATACGGTAAAGGTTTTGTTGACCAGCACACTCCGATTACAGGCGTTTTAAATTACATCTTCATATACAACAAGGGCAAAGAAAGGTGGCACAGTAAATCGCTTTCTATTTCACACATATTACATGCCCGTAGTCAGCTCACTCTGTCACCACAGATGCTGTGTGAACAGCCGCCCTCCGCCACCAGCTGCCGCTCACTGGATGAATATATGTGGGCAGCTCATGGTGGATTTCTTTCTGTTTTAGAGTTAAAAGTTGCAATGGTTAAAGACTAATGCCAAGAATATTCATTCAAAAACGAAAACTAAAAATATTTTTAGTAAATTATTGTTTTATTTCAGTTAGTCTTTCCAGCTACTTTGATGGTTTAGTTTTAGTTTTTCATATTGACTTTGTTAATTATTTTATTTCAGTTTATGAAAATGTTTTTTTAATAATAGTTTCAGTTTTGATTTTAGTTTTCGTTAACTATAATAACTTTGCTATGGACGACTGGTGATTCACGAGCATGTGACAGGTGGTCCGTGGGCTGACGTACACTTTTAAAAATGAAGGCGCCGATGGGGATCTTCAGAGCAATGCCACAGAGGAACCATTTTTGTTTCCCATCCTCATGAAGGCTCCAGAAAGAATTTGTATTTATTTACATCTACAACAGGCTCCATTATACCCATGACTAGACGATAACAGATTAGTGAAATACCAGTGGGTGATGATTTTTAACGGACTGTCACTGCATATGTACAGTGACAGAGGAGAAGTGCAGGTTTTCTTCATCTGTTAGTGTGCTGCTACCATACATTAAAGATCTCAAGTTTTTTATTAGGAAGTTTTTCAAAGTACAAAGAACAAACTTTATATGCAAAGAACCCGATCCAGAATGAAATGGTGCTTTGCCAAGCAAAGGTTCAACAAAGAACCACACCACCCAGTCAAGAACCAGAAAGTACCACTAAAGAACCATTCCTTTTAACAGCACTTATGGACTGAATGGTCTCTTGTCATTTGTCAGATTTCCTATCGTTCTTGTAACCATACAGAAAAGGTTTCTGTTGCACTCCTGGCATTCCCGGCGAGACCCTCACCTCTCAAAATGATATCATAAGAACCAAATCCTCTGGCTTTTCCAATACTCCTCCCACATCAGTCTACACTCTTTGTGTGCAAAGCACATGTCTGGTCACCTCCAACCGGGCACAGTCTGGACTCGGACACGTCCTTGTCGGTGTTAAGTCTCATCTAAACATCCTCTCCCTAACACATCATCTCCACTACAGCATCATCCAGCTGAAGTCCTTCAAAGCCGTACCACCGTTGTCAAACTCTGATCCGCCTCCCCTCCATTGTACGCCTAACAGCCTTGTGTTTGCAGAGCAAAGCAACATCTGCAAATTCTCTGTACGTCTTTATGCTTTGTTGATATACAACAAATGGATATTTGAGTGTTTACTGCTCTCCATTTTTAAAAATTTAAATACAGCAGGGAAAATAACTTTTGAACGCATTGTTTTTCTCAGTAAATACATTTCTAATGGGGCTATTGGCATGAAACTTTCACCAGATGTTGATAGCAACCCACGTAATCCACACATACAAAGGAATCAAAACAAATAAGTTCATAAACTAAGATACAGTGCATCCAGAAAGTATTCACAGCGCATCACTTTTTCCACATTTTGTTATGTTACAGCCTTATTCCAAAATGAATTAAATTCATTTTTTTCCTCAAAATTCTACACACAACACCCCATAATGACAACATGAAAAAATTTTACTTGAGATTTTTGCAAATTTATTAAAAATAAGAAAACTGAGAAATCACATGTACATAAGTATTCACAGCCTTTGCTCAATACTTTGTTGATGCACCTTTGGCAGCAATTCCAGCCTCAAGTCTTTTTGAATATGATGCCACAAGCTTGGCACACCTATCCTTGGCCAGTTTCGCCCATTCCTCTTTGCAGCACCTCTCAAGCTCCATCAGGTTGGATGGGAAGCGTCGGTGCACAGCCATTTTAAGATCTCTCCAGAGATGTTCAATCGGATTCAAGTCTGGGCTCTGGCTGGGCCACTCAAGGACATTCACAGAGTTGTCCTAAAGGCACTCCTTTGATATCTTGTCTGTGTGCTTAGGGTCGTTGTCCTGCTGAAAAATGAACCGTCCCCCAGTCTGAGGTCAAGAGCGCTCTGGAGCAGGTTTTCATCCAGGATGTCTCTGTACATTGCTGCAGTCATCTTTCCCTTTATCCTGACTAGTCTCCCAGTTCCATCCCCACAGCATGATGCTGCCACCACCATGCTTCACTGTAGGGATGGTATTGGCCTGGTGATGAGTGGTGCCTGGTTTCCTCCAAACGTGATGCCTGGCATTCACACCAAAGAGTTCAATCTTTGTCTCATCAGACCAGAGAAGTTTGTTTCTCATGGTCTGAGAGTCCTTCAGGTGCCTCTTGGCAAACTCCAGGTGGGCTGCCATGTGCCTTTTACTAAGGAGTGGCTTCCGTCTGGCCACTCTACCATACAGGCCTGATTGGTGGATTGCTGCAGAGATGGTTGTCCTTCTGGAAGGTTCTCCTCTCTCCACAGAGGACCTCTGGAGCTCTGACAGAGTGACCATCGGGTTCTTGGTCACCTCCCTGACTAAGGCCCTTCTCCCCCGATCGCTCAGTTTAGATGGCTGGCCAGCTCTAGGACGAGTCCTGGTGGTTTCGAACTTCTTCCACTTACGGATGATGGAGGCCACTGTGCTCATTGGGACATTCAGAGCAGCAGAAATGTTTCTGTAACCTTCCCCAGATTTGTGCCTCAAGACAATCCTGTCTCGGAGGTCTACAGACAATTCCTTTGACTTCATGCTTGGTTTGTGCTCTGACATGAACTGTCAACTGTGGGACCTTCTATAGACAGGCGTGTGCCTTTCCAAATCATGTCCAATCAACTGAATTTACCACAGGTGGACTCCAATGAAGCTGCAGAAACATCTCAAGGATGATCAGGGGAAACAGGATGCACCTCAGCTCAATTTGGAGCTTCATGGCAAAGGCTGTGAATACTTATGTACATGTGCTTTCTCAGGTTTTTTTTTATTCTTAATAAATTTGCAAAAACCTCAAGTAAACTTTTTTCACGTTGTCATTATGGGATGTTGTGTGTAGAATTCTGAGTAAAAAAATGAATTTAATCCATTTTGGAATAAGGCTGTAACATAACAAATTGTGGAAAAAGTGATGTGCTGTGAATACTTTCCGGATGCACTGTATCTGTAATAAAGTGGAATGACACAGGGAGAAAGTATTGAATGCGTGAAAAAAAGGAGGTGCAAAAAGGCCTGGAAAGCCAAGAAAGCAGCTGACATCTGTCTGGATTTAGAAAGCAATCCTTATAGCCCCCTGTCAGTGCAAATTAACATCAGCTGGTTTAGTCCGAATTGATAGCCTATAAAAAGGTGTCTCATTACCAAGGGGTCACACAAGAAGCATCTCATGGTGGGTAAAAGCAAAGAGCTCTCTCAAGACCTTCACACACATACTGATAGCATTGGTGACAGACGTATTTCTAAACTTCTGAATGTTCAAGTGAGCACCATTGGGGTCGTAATCTGGAAGTGGAAAGAACATCATTTCACCATAAACCGACTACTGCCAGGTGCTCCTCACAAGATTTCTGACAGAAGAGTCAAAACAATCATTGGAAGAGTTGTCCAAGAGCCAAGGACCACGCGTGGAGAGCTCCAGAAAGACCTGGAATGAGCAGGTCCAGTTGTTTCAAAGAAAACAATCAGTAATGCACTCAACCACCATGGCTATGCACACTCACTGTGCAAGACTTCACTTCTGAAGAAAAAGCCTGTTAAAGCTCGTTGAAGGTTTGCTGCACAACATTTGGACAAGCCAATGAAATACTGGGAGAGCAAAATTGAACTCTGTATATGTCATTGCACATGCCATGTTTGGAGGAGAAATGGCACTGCACATCATCCCAAAATACTGGCAGACTTTGTAGAATTGAAGGAAGGGTGAAGCAGGACAGTCTTGATAAGAATCTGCTGCTGATGGATGCTGAAGATGAAACGAGGAGAGACATTTCAGCAAGACGAGGATCCCAAACACACAGCCAAGGGAACTCCCAATTGGTTTCACAAAAACAAAATCAAGCTGCTAAAATGGCCCAGTCAATCACCCGACTGGAATCACATTGAAAATCTATGGAAAGAACTGAAGATCAGAGTTCAGAGAACAGGCCTTCCGGAACCTTCAAGATTTGAGGACAGTTTGTGTGGAGGAATGGGCCAAAATCCCACCTGAGCAATGCATGCGACTCGTTTCTCCATACAGGAGGCGTCTTGAAGCTGTCATTACCAATAAAGGCATTTCTACTAAGTATTAAATAAGTGTCAGTAAGCGTGTTCAATACTTATTCCCTCTGATATTCCTATTTATTACACATAATTTAATTTATTTGTATGTGGGGATTACTTGGGTTGTTACTGACATCTGGTGAACATTTCAAGTCAATAGCCCCATTAGAAATAGATTTACTGATAAAAACATAGACGCATTCAATATTTATTTTCCTGCTGTAATTATTTCTGAATTAATCTCTGTGTAAATTAACTAATGTCATTATGTTAATATAAAAGCCATAACTATATTTCATAAACACAACATATTACTTCAAGTAGAACTTATTATTTATATGATTACTGAATTTATTTAGGTGGAAAAACGAGACAAAGTTAATGAAATCCTAATTTTTGCCTCTTTTTTTTTTAAAGTTGCAGTTTCATAACAAATTCTAGTAAGCTCTATTGAAAATCATTAAGCTGAGATTACTAAACTTAAATTGAAAATAAAACCTAATTTTAAATCTGTGGGTTTATATGAAAAAAAAATCATGCAACCCCTCGTACCTAAACAAAATTCATTTGAAATAGCCATTTATTTTTTTTGCAGTGTAAAACCTACTATGAAGACTGAGCAGGCACATGAATGCAAGTTTAGAAATATGACCTCCACTTTCCCCGACAGGTGGCAGGATGTACCATGCAAAGCAGGAGACGGTCCTGGACGGGCCATCAGTTCGTGACAGGGCGCACTTTCTTATATGAGTGTGACAGGTGGGCCGCACTGATAGCAGTCACCTAACTCCGATTAAGGACTATAAGACCAGCAGACAGAGGGGAGATACGGTCTGTTGCCTGGTCATTTGGTAAGATGTTAGTTAATTAACTAAAATTGATAAATAAATACATAAATATTTTGCAGTGGCTTGGCGCCCTGCACGTTATTTGTTCCTGCCTGTGTTGGCTGGGATTGGCTCCAGCACACCCCGTGACCTTGTAGTTAGGATACAGCGGGGTGGATAATGGATGGACGGATATTTTTCATCAAGCGGTTGACTTGCTAGTAATTTATTTAGCTTTTCTTTTACTTTGTCAGCTGGTGCTTTATGGAGGAATATTTCGGACAAAATGAAATAAATAAATAAATGCTTAAATAAATAAAAGTACTGTGAAATGTGAGCATAAATATATAAATGTTTCATGAAATGAGAGCCTTAATAAATAAATATGTAATGAAATGAGAGCATAAATAAATAAATGTGTCACGAAATATGTTTTTCGTTGCTTATTTATTTATTTCATTTTGTCCGTAACATTCCTGCAAACCGTCATGAAATACGGCTTGAAATAAAACTGTCACTTTCACTCGTCAAAGTTGAGAGGGTGGGCTCTAACCCGCCCTCTAGTTACTGATTGGTGAATCGATAGCACAAGAATTAATTAGAAAAATGCTTACTACTGCCGATTAAATGGATTCTGCCGAAGATATTACGTATTTCAGAGAGAGAATTGAAGATTTATCGGAAGAAATTACAATGTTTCTTCAAGGTGTTCTATTGACTCAGCTGGAATGTCAAAGGATGGACGTCCAGAGCAGGGTACTGCATCACCTGAACTGGAGTGTAGTAGAGTCCGTTCCACCTGTTCTTCGATAATTTCAAAAACAGTTCCATCTATATCGGAGTCTAAAAGGGCCGCCAACATTGTAATTTCTTCCGATAAATCTTCAATTCTCTCTCTGAAATACGTAATATCTTCGGCAGAATCCATTTAATCGGCAGTAGTAAGCATTTTTCTAATTAATTCTTGTGCTATCGATTCACCAATCAGTAACTAGAGGGCGGGTTAGAGCCCACCCTCTCAACTTTGACGAGTGAAAGTGACAGTTTTATTTCAAGCCGTATTTCATGACGGTTTGCAGGAATGTTACGGACAAAATGAAATAAATAAATAAGCAACGAAAAACATATTTCATGAAACATTTATTTATTTATGCTCACATTTCACAGTACTTTTATTTATTTACGCATTTATTTATTTATTTCATTTTGTCCGAAATATTCCTCCATAGTGCTTTACTGTTGTTGTACTGTTTTAATTTTTTATACTATTGACTGCCTCCGTTTTAAAGGCTGTTTCGTGTTATTTATTTTTCTGCCGGTGATATTTCAACCTTGTATGTATGTGAATCCAATGTGACTGGGAGAGTCGGTTGTTCGGTTTTTTCTATTTATTTTTTACTAATGTATTTTTGCTTTTTTTCAATATCACTTATATAATTTGATTGGTGCCTTCACTGAAAAAAGGGAAATGGCAGATTGTTACATTTACAAAAATGTATTTACTTTATAGTGCATGTATCGTTTATGTTCCACTTTGGAACATAACTCGATCATGTCTGATGTATTGAATCTTGTGGGATGTGCAATATACTAACTTTAGTCATTTAGACAGAAGTCAGAATGGTTATATTTAGTGTTCACCGGAAATTAATACACACCAAGCAGATTCATCGTCCGCGGAGGTTGGAAAGTCATATGACTTTCAAAGAAGCAACAGGTTGTGGGTTTGATGAGTTATTGTCCCTGGTTAAAAGCAAAAGGTTAGTGAAAGAAAAGTTAAAACACACACAGATATTCAGATATTCATTTAAACACACAGACTAACGTTACTCCGTTTTGCGTTTTTTCTTGTATTCTCTTTTAATATTTTATCAGACTCACTAACTATATATTACAACTCAGTAAATACACTGTTAAGTTACCTAGATTTACTCGTTGAGGAGTACAAGTATCTAGGGGTGCATATGAACGATAGATAGATAGATAGATAGATAGATAGATAGATAGATAGATAGATAGATAGATAGATAGATAGATAGATGTGAAGAGCACTATATAATTCTATTAATTCAATAGATAGATAGATAGATAGATAGATAGATAGATAGATAGATAGATAGATAGATAGATAGATAGATAGATTATTAATCCCAAGGGGAAATTCACAATAAAATAGACTAGTTCAAGAACTAGCTGGCCATATACAAGAAGGGTCAAAGTAGGCTTTAATACGCAAGCTCAGATCTATTAGTGTCAGCAGCACTATGTTCTATGACAGCGTGGTTGCCAGTGCCTTTTTCTTCACTGTGGCATGCTGGGGGAGCAGCACGAAAGTGGCAGACATCAGGAAACCAAACAAACTAATTCAGAAGGCTGCCTCTGTAGGAGAGAAACTGGACAGCTTGGAAACTGAGGCAGATCAGAGAGTGTTGTCTAGGCTTCGGTCTATCATTGAAAATGCTGACCACCCTCTTAATAGTGTTGTGGTGGGACAGAGGAGCGTTTTCAGCAGTAGACTGACTAGCATCAAATGCTCCACTGAACGTCACAGGAAACCCTTCCTCCCCACAGCCATCAGACTCTAGAACTCTTTTTTCCGATCACTCACCCGCACTTTGAGTTATTACCCTTTTTCTTTATAGGATATCCAGGTACATTTTTTCAAGTACTTGAAATGTGTAACAGACTATCTGTTCTGTCCAGTAAATTCTCTGCTCTTCACATGTGAATAACCTTATTTGTTCTCAGATTGTGCAATATTAACTAAAGGTGCAACACTCTAGTTTGATACTTACATTTATTATACTTAATTTATATTTACATGATTACTTTATACTTGCTCTTAGTGTAACATGTCCCTTGTCTGTTATTAAGTTGTAATATAAGTAATTTCCTTCAGGATTAATACAGTTTTTCTGATTCTGATTTATAACCATATCATGTTGTTTCAGGATATATTAATTTAGTGCATTAAGAATCATTAAATTATTATTGATAAAAACAATTTTATTATGTGCAACCGATGTACATATTTTTTTATTTTAATCTGACATGCTATTTTTTTCAGTGTTCCATTATTGCTTGTTGCAAAGTTTCCCGTTGCACTCGTCATGGTTGGAGTTATAACCGGCCGTAATAATAAATAATTCTGTTTCATACTCCGGCCCTCCTTTTGTCCTTCCAGTAACAGCAATAAACTTATTTCATCGTGTAAATAGAAGACCTTAAATATATTAGCAAACGCAACATATTACTTTAAGTAGAATTTTCTTAATATATTTAGATATATTTGCAATAAATGAACCTGCTTTGGGCAGAATCATTAGTTAATTCTTAACGCACCTAGTCAAAGTTACCGGCGATCACCCTGCTCTTCGTGACGAATAAAAAACTTGAAAACCCGGAGAAATTACAGACGCACAAAAGAAGGCACCGCTATAATCAGTAACAATCCTGAATTTAAACGGTAGGTTATATTTCGAACCCAACAAATTTATAATGAAAGTAATCAACACTTACCAATAATCAAAAAATACATGACACGTAAAAACCGAGACAAAGCTGATATCCGTGAAATCACTCCGTTAGAATTTAGGAAGCTGCTTTCGTAGTTAACAAAAAAAACACAACCATACCATACACAATTCGTGTGCACAGACGTCCTCCTTTTCTAGAAGTGGTCCCGTCTTCTTAGACTCGCAAAAGAGTTTGCAAAATCCACATGCGCGCTTCTTTCTCCCCATCCTGACAGCAATGCAAAACTACAAAAATGACGAGCGCGCCTGGCGCTCTCTCAGCACGCGACGGCGAAAGTGGAAGTGTGACGTCACGATGGCTGCGCGTGCCTGCGCGATTTTCACGGGAGCGCGTCACACATTTTTTCGGTTTGTGATAAAAGAAACGAAAACGCAGGTAAGTTCACCTTTGGAAGGTATGAATTTTATTTATATATTCATTTTATATGTTTTACTCGGCAACATTATCGCAATGTTAAAATTGAATGCTTTTTATCCGATCCTAGAATGTTATCTGAGACGTTATTATCAAATAACCATTTGGGAATCTTTAAATAACTTGCTGTGCGCACATGTTCGGGGGCTACCAGCTGCCAGGTTTCTATAACTTGGATTTTGCTCCTAGGACTGCAGGAATGTGCTCAGCGATACTGTGAATCTGCGCTGGAGGCGGCAGAGCTAGAGAATTCCGAATTGTTTTACTGAAAAATCAAACATATTGAAATTCTGGCACCTGTTTATGCGACTTAACGTTCATACAGTACAATACAATACAATTTATTTATGTATAGCCCGAAATCACACAACTAGTGCCGCAATGGGCTTTAACAGGTCCTGCCTCTTGACAGCCCCCTAGCCTTGACTCTCTGAGAAGACAAGGAAAAACTCCCAAAAAAATAGGGAAAAAATGGAAGAAACCTTGGGAAAGGCAGTTCAAAGAGAGACCCCTTTCCAGGTAGGTTGGGCGTGCAGTGGGTGTCAAGAAGAAGGGGGTCAATACAATACAATACAATACACAGAACATTCATTATACAGTATAATACACAGTTCATTCATTTTCTTCTGCATCTTCATCGTCAGCCGCTTGAACATCTACCCTGGGTTTCTTTCATCTTACCTAAACAGAAAAAAAAAATGTAAAAACACAATATAACAAATTTCATTATTTATAAAATAAACGGTACTAAAATCAAGTCGAGTTTAGAAGAAGTCCTACTGTCTACCACACTCCTTGGTCACTTATTCCATGTCTTATATATCGGATTGTCATCTGTTGGTGATGTCTGCCCCCAACAGCTGTTTTGATTAGATATGCCTATAGGTGGGGGTCCCGTCTGCTCCCTCTTCTTCCTAATAGTAATGGAGGTATTTTATAACTGTTCTTGTGGCTCCCGCTTCTTTATCTTTATAAAAAGATAAGACAATACACCACATGTCTGTGGTTCTCTGTGTGGAGAAAAACGTAATGTTGGTTTATCAACAGTGATGTTAGTTTTATTAATAAAAAAAGAACTGTTATGTATTGGTAAAGTAATTTAAAAATTAGTTGTGCTTTTTAAGCAGTCAGATCTGTTAAAATAAAAGTTCCCCACCAGGGAATCAAAGTAATCTTACTATTATGTCAGCTGTTTGCTGGGTATTCTCCTCCTCTCTATCACGGGGGTCTTCAAGTTCAGTCCCGTCCCCCACACTCTTTTCACCCAAACCAATTTCTTCTTTTATTTTTCCGCTTAAAGAAGTAAACTGTCGATTCCCAGTTTCTTTTGTTACTCCAGAAGTTACCAGCCAGTTATGATTGATCAGTTATGATTGCTAGGTGAAGCCAGGATTCATGTGTGTTAGATGGGGATGCATTTGTTATTTGTTAAATGAGGCCATTATGTGTTAATAAGTACAAAAGTGAAGAACACGGACGTAGCTGCTGGCCATTAACATTCAGTATCATTTGCACCCGTGTCCATTCTGTTGTTCATTAATTGGCAATATTCAGATCCAATTAAGAAAACTGTAACAAGAACGTTTCAAGGCAGAGTTAACTATTTAAAGCTGGCAATGTATGAAAAGCAGGCATTGTATAGAATACCTATAGGCAATAAATAGAATGCCGAAAATTGGACGTCAAAGTATGAAACGATTAATATTTCACACATTTTCTAGGCGGGCAGCACGGTGGCACAGTGTTCGCGCTGCTGCCTCGCAGTAAGGAGACCTGGGTTTGCTTCTCGGGTCCTCCCTGTGTGGAGTTTGCATGTTCTCTCCGTGTTTGCGTGGATTTCCTCACACAGTCCAAAGACATGCAGGTTAGGTGCATAAATTGCTTGGTGTGTGGGGTGTGTGTGCCTTGCGGTGGGCTGGCTAGGATTGGCTCTGACAGACCCCCGTGACCCTGTTTTAGGATATAGCGGGTTGGAAAATAATTGACTGACTGACTGAGTGGCTGCAATGCCAAAGACAAACCGGCAAAGTATAAAATACTCCCGCAAATGAGGTTTCTAATGTCACGTGACTTTCGATGCTCGCCTCAGATAAAGAATTCTCCATTTGCATTCCAGTCTTTGTTCAGCAAAGACTTTAGCCCATACTGTGCTGTATGAAAAATGGAAGAGCAAGGTGTAGTGTCCGAGAAAGAATCATGGCATGTTGACATGCAACGACGATTCTACCGTGAACTGTCTAAAGTGCGAGTCAATGCTGCAAAAAACTGTGCTTTCCTAACCGAAAGTACTTACCAGAAATTAGTGAGCAATGTGAAAAAGGCCAAGTTGACTACTAACAAGGAACCACGGGACTATTGGCTGCTGAATCGCTATGATGTTATGTTAGTGAATAACAAAACTAAAATGATTTATCCTGTTAAAGAAGGCATTAGAGTTATTTAACGTACTTCATGACGCTCATTTGGCCATTGGCCACGGAGGACGTGACAGAATGTTGAAAGAACTTCCACCCAAATATAAGAACGTTACTCGTCATGATAATTAAGTGCAATTTAAAATATTTTTTTTTTCTTTCATTGTTGTAACAAGTAGGTTCATATTTTATTTTCTCTTGTTTTTCTCAATAAGAAAGTCCTATACTTTATTTTGTATTTCTTTCTTTTTCATATATGTCTTTTCAATAAAAGCCTTTTCATGACTCTCTTTTAATACTTTGCCTAAATAGCATTTGTCATTCTATATACAGCAATGCCTAGGTAATTACATCCAATGCCTAGGGAAAGTATATATCCATCCATTATCTAACCTGCTATATCCAAACTACAGGGTCACGGGGGTCTGCTGGAGCCAGCACAGGGCGCAAGACAGGAAACAAACCCCAGGAAGGGCACCAGCCTACCAAAGGGTGCACACACACACACACACACCAAGCACACACTAGGGACAATTTAGAATCGCCAATGCACCTAACTGGCATGTCTTTGGACTGTGGGAGGAAACCGGAGTATCTGGAGGAGACCCACGCAGACACGGGGAGAACATGCAAACTCCAGAAAGTATATTTAATATTAAAATAATTCGGATATTTCATACTTTGCCCAAAAATGCCAGGAATTCTAAATATTGCCTAGACATTCTATACAATGTGTGCTTTTCATACATTGCCAGTAACATTATAATATAATATAAAAATTTACACTGAGAAGATCGTTCCTCCCACACACTATGCGACTCTTCAATTCCACACGGGGGGTAAACGTTAACATTATACAAAGTCACTGTCTGTTATACCTGCATTTTTATTACTCTTTAATGTAATATCTATATATATAATTCACTAAGGCAGGACACCCATGGAAAGCATGCCAGAAGAGGCGTGGATTCACTAAGCCGCCGACAAGTAAGACACCTATGGCGCATGCAGGGAGGAGCCACGCCCACCAACTCCAAGACCATTGGATACGACGACAACTCGCAGAGTCACGCCCACCAACTCGGGAGCGACGACACAGAAAGAATGCCGTCATTTATATTCGTCTGTCGTAGAGGCCTCATGTACCTCCGAGCCACCTTGACTGTTCATAGAGGCATGTTTCTCGCGGAGGTGAGTCGCCATATGCAGCGTGTAAAACAGTTTGCGAGGGGTATCCCATGGGATCCTTAAAACAATCCTTTACAACTGAGGTTAAAACACAATGAAGTAAGCAGTCTTTAAAAACCGAGTTTTCGGTTACGACGCACGACCGCATGCACCATAGCAAACTGTTTTACACGCTACAAAGAGCAATTCGCATCCGCGACAAACATGCGTCTTCTTCACTCACGGACAATTATATGTTGCTCTCTCCAGAGTTTCATCTTTTCATTCACTTTCTGTTGTATGCGCAAACCCTCTCTTTTTAGACAACTGTGTCTTTCCAGAAGTGTTCAACCATTAATAAATAATTATGCGCCGTTTGTAATGCCGCGGCTTCACTATTGTGTTGTACTTTGCTCTCTCCAGAGTTCCATCTTTTCATTCACTTACTGTTGTATTCTCACACCAACCCGTTTTAGACAACCGTGTCTTTCCAGAAGTGTTTAGCATTCAATAAATAGTTATACATGAGATTGAGCGAGTGACTACCCGGCGCAGGGAGGCGTGGTTAAGCAGTTGAACCCCATTCGGGCTGCAAACCATGGAATTCCCACTAAGTGCGACTCATACGCTCCCACTGATTGCGTCCCAACCCTTTGTACACACCCCCCTCCCACCTCGCTACTACCGTGGTCAGGTGTCTTGGTGGATTATATATAGAAAAGCAGCCAAAACCACACAGAGCAATGAAACGTCTACGTGAGCACAGGTACATCTGGGGCAGTCCGCCAGTTTTCAGTCACGGACAATTGTGTGTTGGTTCGTTCCGTGCATTGTTACAATGTTGCTTTTCTTGCTGATTTATTACATTACCAATTTTTCAAATGTTAATTTTCTCCCTGTGCTTAAAAATCATTAAAAAACCGGCCTGATTATGCGGTGTATGGTACGCTGCGGGTTGGCTAGTATATATATATATTTCTTTTTTTTTTAAATCATCAGTATGCTGCTGCTGGAGTATGTGAAGTTCCCGTTGGGATTAATAAAGTATATATATATATATATATATATATATATATATATATATATATATACTCAGCAAAAAGAAACGTCCTCTGACTTTCAACTGTTTTACTTTCAGTAAACTTAATGTGTAAATATTTGTATGAACAGTAAAAGAGTCAACACCATAAGACATAAACTAAAAATGGTTCACAATGTGTCCCTGAATGAAGGGAGGCTCAAAATCAAAAGTACCAGTCAGTATGTGGTGTGGCCACCAGCTGCTTGAAGTACTGCAGTGCATCTCCTCCTCATGGACTGGACCAGATTTGTCAGTTCTTGCTGTGAGATGTTACCCCACTCTTCCACCAAGGCACCTGCAAGTTCTGGACATTTCTGGGGGGAATGGCCCTAGCCCTCACCCTGCGATCCAACAGGTCCCAGACGTGCTCAATTCCTTCGACGATAAACACGAATCCGTTCATCACCCCTGGTGAGACAAAACCATGACTCATCAGTGAAGATCACTTTTGCCACTCCTGTCTGGTCCAGCGAAGGTGGGTTTGTGCCCATAGGCGTTGTTGCTGGTGATGTCTGGTAAGGACCTGCCTTACAACAGGCCTACAAGCCCTCAGTCCAGCCTCTCTCAGCCTATTGCGGACAGTCTGAGCACTGATGGAGGGATTGTGTGTTCCTGGTGTGACTCGGGCAGTTGTTGTGGCCATCCTGTACCTGTCACGCAGGTGTGATCTTCGGATGTACCGATCCTGTGCAGGTGTTGTTACACGTGGTCTTCCACTGCGAGGATGATCAGCTGTCCTTCCTGTCTCCCTGTAGCGCTGTCTTAGGCGTCTCACAGTGCGGACATGGCAATTTATTGCCCTAGCCACATCAGCAGTCCTCATGCCTCCCTGCAGCATGCCTAATGCACGTTCACGCAGATGAGCAGGGACCCTGGGCATCTTTCACAGTCGGTAGACAAGTCTCTTTAGTGTCCTGCGTTTTAGAACTGTGACCTTAAATGCCTACTTTCTGTAAGCTGTTAAGGTCTTAACGACCATTCCACAGGTGCATGTTAATTAATTGATTAGGGTTAATTGAACATGCATGGAAAACATTGTTTAAACCCTTTACAATGAAGATCTGTAAAGTTATTTGGATTTTTAAAACATTATTGTTGAAATACACAGTCCTGAAAAGGGACGCTTTTTGCTGAGTATAGATCTATATATATATATATATATATATATATATATATATATATATATATAGTACATGTATATACATATATATAGACATATATATACACACACACTCAAAGTAAGGGAACACTTTGAAAACACTTTGATCTCAATGGGATATCTCTACTGCTATGGACTAGGTGATGTGTTAGGAACAAAAGGATGGCACATTGTGTGATGGAAATGAAAATGATCAACCTACAGAGGGCCTGAAAATCAAAGGGAAAAAATGATGAGGCAGGCAGGCGAGTCCATTTTGCCAAAATTTCATTGCAGCAACTCCAAATTGTACTCAGTAGTTTTTATGGAACACCCCACGTGCTTTGTATGCATGCCCGACAACGTCCTAATGAGACAAAGGATGGTGTGTCCTGGGGGATCTCCTCCCAGATCTGAACCTGGGCATCACTGAGCTCCTGGGTCCAACCTGGCGGCATCAGATGTACCCAAACATAATGTCCAACCAACGTGTTCTATTGGATTGAGGTCAGGCGAGTGAGTGTGGGGGCAGTCAATGGTATCAATTCCTTCATCCTCCAGGAACTGTCAGCATATTCTTGCCACATGCGGCCAGGCATTGTCGTGCACCAGGAGGAACCCAAGAGCCACTGCACCAGCATACGGTCTGACAGTGGGTCCAAGAATTTCATCCCGATACCTAATGGCAGTCAAGGTCCCTCCATGGATATGCCTCCCTAGACCATCACTGACTTACCACCAAAGCGGTCATACTGAATGATGTTACAGGCAGCATAACATTCTTCACGGCTTCTCTAGACCCTTTCACGTCAGTCACATGTGCTCAGGGTGAACCTTCTCTCATGTGAGCACAGAGCCCACTAGAGGACGTTGGGCCCTCAGGGCACCCTCATGAGGTCTGTTTCTGATTGTTTGGTCAGAGACATTCACACCAGTGGCCTGCCTGCTGGAGGTCATTTTGTAGGCTCTGGCAGTGCTCATCCTGCCCCTCCTTGCCCAAAGCAGCAGATACCAGTGGGTCATGCTGATGGGTTGAGGTCCTTCTACGAGGTGCCATGTCCAGTTCTTCTAGAGTAACTGCCTGTCTCCTGGAATCTCCTCCATGCCCTTGAGACTGTGCTGGGAGAAACGGCAAACCTTCTGTCAATGACACGTATTGATACGCCATCCTGGAGAAGTTGAACTACTTGTGCCAGCTCTGTAGTTTCCAGGTATGGCCTCATGCCACCAGTAGTGACACTGACCGTAGACAAATGCAAAACTAGTGACAAAACAGATGAGGAGGGAAAAATGTCAGTGGCCTCCCTCCACATGTTAAACCATTCATTCCTGTTTTGGGGGTCGTCTCATTGTTGCCCCCTCTAGTGCACCAAAGCAGCTGAAACTGATTAACAAGCCCCTTTGCTACTGAACTGACAGATCAATAGCCCAGAAGTGTCATTGACTTGATGCTGTACTCTCAATAAAAAGTGTTTCTTATATATATATATTGTCACAAAACTCACACAGAGTCATAGAAAGGTTTGGGGCAGCCACCCGTATAATTTGGTTTCCTGGCTGCAAAAGTCGTTTAAATGAATACTGCACTGATGTGCACACAACCGAGTCCAAGACAGAACTGAGGGACTAGGGAAAAGGTGTAGGTATTTAAAGGGGAAGACAGGAAGTGAGATCGTAGGGATCGGGCTCATGGTCTTCAGCCACTGGTTTGAGTCTGGACGTGACATCACAGGGGCCGGGGCCGGCAAGGTCTTCTTCCATTGGTTCAGTCCCAGAAGTGACGTCAAGAGAGCCAGGTGGGATCTCCCGTGAATGGTCTACAGAAAAGGGAGAAAAAGAGTCAGTGCACTATGCCACATCCCAACACGTTTTGGAACCACCCTTATTCAAGCCCTTTAGCTGCCTCCCATGTGCACGTGTGTGACACACGTACCAACGTGGACAAAATTGTTGGTACCCTTCAGTCAATGAAAGAAAAACTCAAAATGGTCACAGAAATAACTTTAATCTGACAAAAGTAATAATAAATAAAAATTCTATGAAATTTAACCAATGAAAGTCAGACATTGCTTTTCAACCATGCTTCAACAGAATTAATAAAAAAAAACTAATGAAACAGGCCTGGACAAGAATGATGGTACCCCTAGAAAAGACTGAAAATAATGTGACCAAAGGGACATGTTAATCCAAGGTGTGTCCACTAATTAGCATCACAGGTGTCTACAATCTTGTAATCAGTCAGTGGACCTATATATAGGGCTCCAGGTAGTCACTGTGTTGTTTGGTGACATGGTGTGTACCACACTCAACATGGACCAGAGGAAGCGAAGGAAAGAGTTGTCTCAGGAGATTAGAAAGAAAATTATAGACAAGCATGTCAAAGGTAAAGGCTATAAGACCATCTCGAAGCAGCTTGATGTTCCTGTGACTACAGTTGCACATATTATTCAGAAATTTAAGATCCATGGGACTGTAGCCAACCTCCCTGGACGTGGCCACAGGAGGAAAATTGATGACAAATCAAAGAGACGGATAATACGAATGGTAACAAAAGAGCCCAGAAAAACTTCTAAAGAGATCCAAGGTGAACTTCAAGCTCAAGGAACATCAGTGTCAGATCGCACCATCCGTCGTTGTTTGAGCCAAAGTGGACTTCATGGGAGACGACCAAGGAGGACACCATTGTTGAAAACAAATCATAAAAAGCCAGACTGGAATTTGCCAAACTACATGTGGACAAGCCACAAAGATTCTGGGAGAATGTCCTATGGACAGATGAGACAAAAATTGAACTTTTTGCCAAGGCACATCAGCTCTATGTTCACAGACGGAAAAATGAAGCATATCAAGAAAAGAACACTGTCCCTTCTGTGAAACATGGAGGAGGCTCTGTTATGTTCTGGGGCTGCTTTGCTGCATCTGGCACAGGGTGTCTTGAATCTGTGCAGGGTACAATGAAATCTCAAGACTATCAAGGGATTCTAGAGAGAAATGTGCTGGCCAGTGTCAGAAAGCTTGGTCTCAGTCGCAGGTCATGGGTCTTGCAACAGGACAATGACCCAAAACACACAGCTAAAAACACCCAAGAATGGCTAAGAGGAAAACATTGGACTATTCTAAAGTGGCCTTCTATGAGCCCTGACCTCAATCCTATTGAGCATCTTTGGAAAGAGCTGAAACATGCCGTCTGGAAAAGGCACCCTTCAAACCTGAGACAACTGGAGCAGTTTGCTCATGAGGAGTGGGCCAAAATACCTGCTGAGAAGTGCAGAAGTCTCATTGACAGTTACAGGAATCGTTTGATTGCAGTGATTGCCTCAAAAGGTTGTGCAACAAAATATTAAGTTAGGGTACCATCATTTTGTCCAGGCCTGTTTCATGAGTTTATTTTTTTAAATAATTCTGTTGAAGCATGGTTGAAAATCAATGTCTGACTTTCATTGGTTAAATTTCATAGAATTTTTATTTATTATTACTTTTGTCAGATTAAAGTTATTTCTGTGACCATTTTGAGTTTTTCTTTCATTGACTGAAGGGTACCAACAATTTTGTCCACGTGTGGGTACCCAGCCGGGACGCCCAGGAGGACAGGAGGAGGGCTTGTGCCTCCTCCAAACCACGAGGGGGCGACCGCCCTGGTTGTGTTGGGGGTGTTTATGTTGCGGGTAGAGGGCTTGGAAGCCCAACCCTGTAGGGGCCCGTGGTCAATGCCAGGGAGCACCCCAATGCCTTGGGAGCCCTGGACCTCAGCACTTCCACCACATCAGGAAGTGCTGGGGGGGGAGAGGAACAGGGACACCCGGAGGACTTCCGGCTACACAGCTGGTGCGAGACTCCTCAGGAAGCACCTGGAGCTTATCCAGGGGTGTATAAAAGGGGCCGCCTCCCTCCATTTGAGGGCTGGACGTGGGTGAGGAGAGGACTAAGCAGGAGAAAAGAGTGGAGGCGGTCTGAAGGAGAAAAGGCAGTGTGAGAAGGGCCTGGACTTTGGGGAAAGTGGATTGTGTGCACTTTAACTGTAAATATTAGTATTGTAAATAAACATGTGGTGGTGAATTTGTCTTCCTGTCTGTGTCCGGGGCTTAGTCCACTATATATATATATATATATATATCTATCTATCTACTCCCTATATGTAAAATCCTAAGCCTAAAAGTGCAATGATTTTGTCATGCTTTTTGTCACGCTTTAAATCAGTCTAATTTTAAAACCTGGTATCATTCTTTTCAGAATTTATCGAACTTTAATGTGATGTTGTTAGATTTTCAGATTCTTCAGTTTTTAAATTATAAACTAAAAAATATCAAGAAGTCACATCCCACGAGACTAGGCTTTGTGTTAACAGATTTAACCACGCTTGGGGCCGGAAATAAAACGCAAGCAAAGTGGAAAGAGGAGGTAAAAAAAAAAAACTGTTTCCCATTGTATCACCATTTAAGAGGGGGTTTCGGAAGGAGCGACTGCGTCTCCTTGGGGTGTGTTCAGCCCCCCTCTTCACAACTTGATGTGAAGTGGCTGGCACATAGCACAGGCCGGGGGGGATGGAGAGCGAAGTGAGCAGGGGGTAAGCCTCGTAGTATATCCACCTATCCATTATCCAACCCGCTATATCCTAACTACAGGGTCATGGGGGTCTGCTGGAGACAATCCCAGCCAACATAGGGTGCAAGGCGGGAGACAAACCCCAGGCAGGGCACCAGCCCACCGTAGGGCACACACTCACCAAGCACACACTTGGGACAATTTAGGATCGCCAATGCATCTAACCTGCATGTCTTTGGACTGTGGGAGTAAACCCGCGCACACACGGGGAGAACTCCATGCAGGAAGGACCTGGGAAGTGAACCCGAGTCTCCTAACTGCGAGGCAGCAGCACTACCCACTTGCCACTGTGCTGCCCCCCATAGTATATACAGTGATCCCTCGCTATATCATGCTTCGACTTTCGCGGCTTCACTCTATCGCGATTTTTTTCTCATACACGCTTACGTCACTTCGCATGCACTTTCTGAGAACTTTTATCTAAGCCCTACGATGGCTCCTAAACGTGCTGCTTTTTCTAAGCCTTCTGACAATAAAACTAAGCACCGGAGGAAGATGCTTACTATCCCGGAGAAGGTGAAACTCTTGGATATGATTAAAGATGGCAATACCCTACAAAAGCCTCCTCACGCATATGAAAAGACAGCGCCAGCAACTGCCTATCAAGATGTTCTTCAGCCGCGCACCCAGACACCCACTGCCTACTCCTAGATAGATAGATACTTTATTAATCCCAAGAGGAAATTCACATAATCCAGCAGCAGTATACTGATACAAAGAAACAATATTAAATTAAATAGTAATAAAAATGAAAAAATGAAAAAGCAGACAATAACTTTGAGTAATGTTGGCATTTACTCCCCCGGGTGGAATTGAAGAGTCGCATAGTGTGGCGGAGGAACGATCTGCTCAGTTTGTCAGTGGAGCAGGACAGTGACAAAAGTCTATCACTGAAGCTACTCCTCTGCCCGGAGATGACACTGTTCAGTGGATGCAGTGGATTCTTCATGATTGACAGGAGTTTGCTTAATGCCCGTCACTCTGCCACAGATGTTAAACTGTCCAACTTTACTCCTACAATAGAGCCTGCCTTCTTAACAAGTTTGTCCAGGCATGAGGCATCTTTCATCTTTATGCTGCCACCCCAGTACACCACCGCGTAGAAGAGGGCACTCGCCACAACTGAGCAGGATTGTGAGAATGGTTACAGACAGCCCACAGATCACCTCCAAAGACCTGCAAGAACATCTCGCTGCAGATGGTGTATCTGTACATCGTTCTACAACTTAGCACAATTTGCACAAAGAACATCAGTATGGCAGGGTGATGACAAAGAAGCCCTTTCTGCACTCACGCCACAAACAGAGTCGCTTGTTGTATGCCAATGCTCATTTAGACAAGCCAGATTCATTTTGGAACAAAGTGTTTTGGATGGATGAGACAAAAATGGAGTTATTTGGTCATAACAAAAAGTGCTTTGCATGGCACATGAAGAACACCGCATTCCAAGAAAAACATCTGCTAACTTCTGTCAAATTTGGTGGAGGGTCCATTATGCTGTGGGGCTGTGTGGCTGGTTCAGGGACTGGGGCCCTTGTTGAGGGTCGGATGAATTCAATCCAATATCAACATTCTTCAGAATAATGTTCAAGCATCAGTCACAAAGGTGAAGTCACGCAGGGGTTGGATATTCCAACAAGACAAGGACCCAAAACACAGTTCGAAATCTACAAAGGCATTCATGCAGAGGCAGAAGTACAATGTTCTGAAATGGCCGTCACAGTCGCCTGACTGTCTATGGGATGATTTGAAGCAGGCTGTCCATGCTCGGCAGCCATCAAATTTAACTGAACTGAGATTTTGTATGAAGAATGGTCAACAATACCTCCATCCAGAATCCAGATACTCATCAAAGGCTATAAGGAGGTGTCTAGAGGCTGTTAGATTTGAAAAGGAGGCTCAACTAAGTATTGATGTCTATCTCTGTTGGGGTTCCCAGATTTATACACCTGTCTAATTTTGTTATGATGCATATTGCATATTTTCTATTAAACCAATAAACTTAATGTCACTGCTGAAATATTACTGTTTCCATAAGGCATGTCAGATATTGAAAGGAAGTTGCTACTTTGAAAACTCAGCCAATGCTAAACAAATCCAAAGAATTAAGAGGGGATCCCAAACTTTTTCATATGGCTCTATAGACAGGGGAAACCCCTCCTCACTATTTCTGCAACTGCCATTATACGTAGGAAGCCCAAATTTCCCATGCTTATCCTTCACTGTACTTACAAACATTAAGTATGTTTCATTTTGCACCGTGTCCCGTAACAAACTTTAGAAAATAATGTCTTCTTTTTGGTGGTTCTCACCATTATGCCGTAAAGAAACTTTCTAAACTGACCTCTCCTTTTGGCGGTTTCATTTCTTATTTCCGTTAACAGAGGATTCATTTCATGGCAGAGACTCACAAGGGCCGTCCCCGGTCCCCATTTCTTTTTCCGCGTGCCTGCCACGTGGTTGGTTCCCTGCCTACAGTGGTGTGAAAAACTATTTGCCCCCTTCCTGATTTCTTATTCTTTTGCATGTTTGTCACACAAAATGTTTCTGATCATCAAACACATTTAACCATTAGTCAAATATAACACAAGTAAACACAAAATGCAGTTTTTAAATGATGGTTTTTATTATTTAGGGAGAAAAAAAATCCAAACCTACATGGCCCTGTGTGAAAAAGTAATTGTCCCCTGAACCTAATAACTGGTTGGGCCACCCTTAGCAGCAATAACTGCAATCAAGCGTTTGCGATAACTTGCAATGAGTCTTTTACAGCGCTCTGGAGGAATTTTGGCCCACTCATCTTTGCAGAATTGTTGTAATTCAGCTTTATTTGAGGGTTTTCTAGCATGAACCGCCTTTTTAAGGTCATGCCATAGCATCTCAATTGGATTCAGGTCAGAACTTTGACTAGGCCACTCCAAAGTCTTCATTTTGTTTTTCTTCAGCCATTCAGAGGTGGATTTGCTGGTGTGTTTTGGGTCATTGTCCTGTTGCAGCACCCAAGATCGCTTCAGCTTGAGTTGACGAACAGATGGCCGGACATTCTCCTTCAGGATTTTTTGGTAGACAGTAGAATTCATGGTTCCATCTATCACAGGAAGCCTTCCAGGTCCTGAAGCAGCAAAACAACCCCAGACCATCACACTACCACCACCATATTTTACTGTTGGTATAATGTTCTTTTTCTGAAATGCTGTGTTCCTTTTATGCCAGATGTAACGGACATTTGCCTTCCAAAAGTTCAACTTTTGTCTCATCAGTCCACAAGGTATTTTCCCAAAAGTCTTGGCAATCATTGAGATGTTTCTTAGCAAAATTGAGACAAACCCTAATCTTCTTTTTGCTTAACAGTGGTTTTCATCTTGGAAATCTGCCATGCAGGCCGTTTTTGCCCAGTCTCTTTCTTATGGTGGAGACGTGAACACTGACCTTAATTGAGGCAAGTGAGGCCTGCAGTTCTTTAGACGTTGTCCTGGGGTCTTTTGTGACCTCTCGGATGAGTCGTCTCTGCGCTCTTAGGTTATTTTGGTCGGCCGGCCACTCCTGGGAAGGTTCACCACTGTTCCATGTTTTTGCCATTTGTGGATAATGGCTCTCACTGTGGTTCGCTGGAGTCCCAAAGCTTTAGAAATGGCTTTATAACCTTTACCAGACTGATAGATCTCAATTACTTCTGTTCTCATTTGTTCCTGAATTTCTTTGGATCTTGGCATGATGTCTAGCTTTTGAGGTGCTTTTGGTCTACTTCTCTGTGTCAGGCAGCTCCTATTGAAGTGATTTCTTGATTGAAACAGGTGTGGCAGTAATCAGGCCTGGGGGTGGCTACGAAATTGAACTCAGGGGTGATACACCACAGTTAGGTTATTTTTAACAAGGGGGCAATTACTTTTTCACACAGGGCCATGTAGGTTTGGATTTTTTTTTCTCCCTAAATAATAAAAACCATCATTTAAAAACTGCATTTTGTGTTTACTTGTGTTATATTTGACTAATGGTTAAATGTGTTTGATGATCAGAAACATTTTGTGTGACAAACATGCAAAAAAATAAGAAATCAGGAAGGGGGCAAATAGTTTTTCACACCACTGTATATACATTAATGACATCTCACACTCATGTGCCTCCTCACTCGCTTCCTTACTTTTCTCAGCTGTTCATCGTGCTCACTGCTCCCTTCTTCTTTACTCCACCGCTTCAAGGGTGGAAGGACTGCTCATTCATATTTCAAGCTACCTCTAAACCTCACCCAAACTGATTCCAATTCAAACGCCTCCCATTTCTAGTAAGGGTCTGCTTCGCTATGACAATAAATAAGTCACAGGGCCAGACTCTAAAAAAGGTCGCCATTGACTTGACACAAGATGGCTTCTCACATGGCTGACTGTACGTTGCATACTCAAGAGTAAGCTCAGCAGACCAGCAGCTTGGTCATTTTACAGCCCGAGGGCGTCGTTTACAAAGAGATCCTGTGCATTTCTCATACACAACGTTTATAATCATAACTAAACTCTTTACAGTCATCAAATTCACTCTCAATGCTAAAATAGGCCTACGACAATTATATTGACAATCATGTTACAATATTTTTAAAATTTTTTCTTTTCATTTTTATAAGTTCTTTAACAAACTACTTCTCTGCTGCGAAGTGCGGGTATTTTGCTAGTGTTACAAAATTTTTAGTTTGGTAAATTTGTGTGCTTTATCATTATTTTACGGAACACCTTTAGAAATTGTCAGAATAGTGAAGAAAATACAATGAGGAGGAAAGACAAACTACATGAAGAATTAAAAAAACACACCAAAAAAAAAACTATCAATAATCCCTTATTAAAATTTAAATTAAATTAAAATGTGATATTAGGAAGGCGTGGACTACAGAAATGTCCCCTTTAGTTGTGCCTAGTGTCACATGCGTGTGCATGGGAGACAGCGTAAAGGCTCGAGTAAATGTAATTACCCGCCGAGCCAGGGGTTGGCACTGTTTTCTCATCCTTTCTCTCTTCTTCTCCGTCCGCAGACCGGGAGATTGACAGCTGTCACAAACTCGAACAAGAGCCATAGCAAGGTTTGGGCAGCCACCCGTATATTGTGTATCCTGGCTGCAAATTTGAAAAAACAAGTGATAGCACTGGTGTGCACAGTTCAGAGTCCAAAACAGATCTGCCCTCCTGTGGAGGGGAGTGACTTTTTATAGGGAGTGACGTCGTCCTCAAGGCCGGGGACAGGAAGGGACATGCTCAGTGGAGTCGAGGCACGGGAACCTTGCGGGATTTCCCGGGAAAGGTCTACAGGGAATTCAGAAAGAAAGTTAGTGCACCCTGCCACCCGCTGGTCGGGTGAGTCAGTACTATTCTCCAAGCCCTTTAGCTGCCTCCTACTCGCACGTGTGTGACACAGCCTTCCATCACTGATGTCATCTCCGGTGTCCATCCTCCTGGACCTGCCCCTTCCTACCATCTTGCTTCTTAACCCAGAAAGACAGCCACCAACCTCACTTCTGTTTTGGATTTGTGATTGTAAAGACGTCTGTGCAACTAACTGTGTGTTTATTTACACAAAAAACTGTCAAATTATATGGGGTTACCAAGATGGTACCCCCAACTCTTTACCTGTGGCCTTTGTGTCATTTCACATTAGTAAAAGTTCAGTACTTAACAATTAAGATTCAAAAAATGGTGGTGTATCCAGCATAGGGCATATGCTTCCCAGTAACAGAAATTACACCTTTACTAAACCAAAAATGTCTTTACTTTACATCTCTCTATTATAAAAAAAAATCTTGGGACGGAGACGATACGTGATCTTCTCGGAAGACACTTTGACGTCACGCGAGACAAGGCAGTGAGACAGAAGGACAGCTGCTGCACAGGCTTTTAAATGATCGACGCACAGCACGACAAGCAGAACAAGCAGCTCAGCAGCAACAGCTCATCCGACCGCAACTCCTTAGCATCCGTTCAAAATCAAATCAAAAGCAGCTTTATACGTCCCGTGAGAAAGACATTTAACCACACTCGGGTCTGGAAATAAATGGCCAAAGAGTAGATGACAAAGTAGAATGTCGTAAAAAGAATTCAAAAATGTTGGCGCGGTACACATGCATAGCAGGTCATCTCGGATCTTGTCAGAAGACACTTTGAAGTCCCGCGAGACCACTTGCACATCACACCCTACTTACAAACAATTTCTCGGAGAGGGCACCTCAGTGGCTGAAGGCCATATACATAGTGACAGTCCCTTCTCTCTGGCCACTGATATTCACAATAGCCCAATGACCAATTATAAGCCTCCCTCTTCAAATTATTTGGTTAAGTTAAATCCTGCTTCATCAATAAAGATGAGCTCATGAGGAGCAGGTCAGCCAACAACCTTAAAGATTCTCTATAGAGACACAGTAGAGTACTGTACACATTGCAAGAGGAGAAGACTCAAATACTTCATACAATATGAAAACTCATACTTGTACATACTCCTGGTGCTGGTCTTGGACCCTCTCAGAATTTATTTTCAAGGGACTTGGTAGGCTTGGTCTTTCAGAAGATGCGGTCAGTTGTCGAGATTCTGACGGCATTTATCCCTCTAGGTATGTGTTGGTCTTCAGTGACTCCCAGTTGAATCTCTCAGAGGTGGATTGCATTGATGGGGATGACCATATTCACAAGCTCCCTCTCTTGATCCTCTGAAAACAGCATTCGCCTGCCTCCACCAGGTGGTCGTCTCTCAGTCCTACAGAAACAGAAGTACGGATGGGATATTGTAACTGGGTTACTGTTACAGTAAAAGAGGCAGTGGTAGCTCAACAGTCAAGGCACTGGGTCAGGGGTTCAAACCCCAGCAGCACCAAGCTTCCACTGTTAAAACCTTGAGCAGGGCCCTTAACCCTCTCTGGTCCAGGGGCACTGTATCATGCCTAGATACAGTTATTCCTAAGGGCCTGAACGAAAAATATTAAGTGTTTTTAGGCTTCTTGTACAATTAAGTCAGGAACGATGCTAATTATAAATATAATGCTTGGATTAGTGGACCAGTGTGTGGCTAATTGTAGCCAATATCCCCTACCCTAAGCCTAACTTCCTAACAAGCTGGGATCAGCAGTGTGTCTGTCTGCAGAGAGAGTGTTGACCGCGTCAAGAGGTTTACTTACCTTGGCAGTGACATTCAAGTCTCTGGTGACTCTTCCTATGAAGTCAGTAAATGGATTAGGAGGGCATGGGGGGGTCATGAGGTCACTAGAAAGGAGTGTGTGGCCCTCCCGATATCTGCAAAAGGATGAAGGTCCGAGTCTTTAGAGCCCTGGTGCTTCCTGGTTGTGAGACATGGATGCTCTCCAGCGATGTAGACTGCACTCCTTTGGTACTGTGTCTCTTCAGAGAATCCTTGGATACTGCTGGTTTGACTTTTTGTTGATCATGTGAGGGAGTATCAGCTACGGTAATATGGCCATGTGGCGCAATTCCCTGTGGGTGATCCAGTTCACAGGACCCTCATTGTTGAGGACCCGGCCAACTGGACCAGGCCAAGGGGACGCCCATGTAACACCTGGCTGCAGTAGATAGAGGGTCATTTCCTGAGGGTGGGACTGGACTGTGTGTCTGCCTGGGGGTTTGCCAACCAGGATTCCAAGCTGTTTCATCATGTGGTGGGATCCCCAACCTGACTTGACTGTATATGTGACAAATACAGTAAAGGTTGCTTCTGTAAAGCATCCATATTACAAAATAGGAGCAGACAGTAACTCCATATTTCTGTGACTGTATATGAGATAGTAATTTCTGACAGCACATACTGTAGTGAACAGAGCAAACAGCTACAGTACAA
This sequence comes from Polypterus senegalus, assembly GCF_016835505.1. NCBI lineage: Eukaryota > Metazoa > Chordata > Cladistia > Polypteriformes > Polypteridae > Polypterus > Polypterus senegalus. The sequence continues at coordinate 307,966,733 of NC_053155.1, forward strand.
GTATGTGTTGTAACAGCACAACATATGACACTTTGGAGTAGAGAGCAGTATATAAAACACATACCTCATTTTCCTCTCTGGAGGTTCATACTACAGAGGTGACAGTGAAGCGGCTCAAGTTTGACTGCAGTCGTTGCCCATTTTCTCTCATTGACATCCCGTGGAGTGACACAAATTTCATCTGACAATACTCGTCTCCATGGCCTTTCCCTTCCACATCTTCCTCTCCAGTGTCCTCGTCCTGTTTCTTCACGTCTTTCTTGAATCCATTGTTCCAAAACTAAGTGAACTGACTGACCCAGGGCCCTTTTATCTATCTATCTATTGAAGGTTCTGGACAATTTTGACTTCTTAGTGTTTCCACCTGGATAAGTGTGTGCTAATTGGGTTCAAGCTGTGCTGACGTGAGTGAATGATATGGACAGCTAGTGCTTTTGAAACAAACATCTGTTATAGGCAATGATGTATGAAGGGATTTGTGTTCAACAAATCTGAATCATCTGTCAAAACAGGGGGAATAGCAGTTATAGTTCAGGGAAATTCAGGGTGTTTTTTGGTAGATGGCGTTATGGTTTTGAATATTTAGCTCATACACCTGATAGTGTGTAAGTGATCAAGAAGAACTGTAACATACTTTTTCAATTCTACTTCGACATTTACTTATTTGGCTGACGCATTTATCCAAGGTGACTTACACCATTTATGATACAATTGATTCCATTTCTTTTTGGTTTTCCAATTGGAGCACAAGCAGGTCAAGTGACTTACTCAGGATCACACAGGTGTCAGTAGTGGGATCTGAAGCCACCACCTCAGGGTTTGCAGTCCAAAGCCTTAACCACTACACCACACTGCCCACAATACATTTTATTATTACTGATGTGTTGTTGATCATCTATTCCCGTTTTATTTAAAGTTCACTTTCTTTTTAATTAAAATATGTAAGCCTTTTTCCTTAACATACTATACATGAAGGAATAGAAGAGAAATCGGTGTGGCACGATATGGCGACAGTCAGAGCCTGTCGACACGTTCCAGACTTTTCACTGAACCTCTTGACTATTCCAGGCACTGGTCCTTTTTTTTTTTAAAATAAAATATTGTCTTATACGAGACGTCAAACCCGATTATACTTGCATAACTAATCAGTCTTCAAGGAAGATAATCCTGAAAATGAATGTTCTTTAATCTAAATTTGGTAAGCAAACATTCACCACCGATCATTCTAATTCCTTTACCCAAAACTTCTTTTAATACAACTTGTATTTCTGATATCTGGCATGTTCCATCCTTTGGCCACAGATTTTCACTTAATAGTGGGCAGGGGGGCACAATCTATAGTTTTGCGGTCTTTCTGCATATATATTAGAATTCAATAACTCCTCTTCTTACTAACCTCTGCTTGCACCCGCTCTTTGAAAGGACCTTCGTCTTTCTTCTTTTTTTTTTTCCTGACGTTTTATTTACAGCAGCTTACAGAGAGCAACAACTGCTTGCTGTCCTGAGGGCTGATGTCACTGCGGAGACTCCGACGGGGTCAGTAGGTCGCTGCCTTCTTTAAAACTGCACCTGTTTGTACATTCTTCAGGGTTTAAAAAATGAATGCCAGGTTTAAATTTTTTTGCTTGAGCATTACTTTAGGAAAAAATCAAATTTATTATTATTCACATACAGGCTTTATGTCTACGATTTGAATATGCCCTTTCCTTAATGATTAGGGCATTCACCACTTTTGGGATCTGCTTAAAATTAATAATTAGTCAGTTGACACGCATTAATAAGAGCTCCCAGTAATCTCTCTCTCTCAGTCTCCCACCATACAAATACAGTATGTACTTGCACTGTGGTGGACGGACGGGACGCCTTTGTAGTGGAAGGACCAGGGGAGAATGTGTGCACGGGGCATTATCTCCCTTGGATCGCTAGGTGGCAGCCCCCCCTGGGTTGCTACAGCACCTTGAATTCCCACAGGGCATGTTCAGCCCTGCTGTGTTCCTGGGGTGCCACCAGGGGGTGCTGCTGGGACTGGGGACCTCACCTGGATCACATTAAGGGGCCACTGGAAGTACTCCCAGGTGCAGCATGAAAGAAGCCAACGTCCTCAGCTCTGGGAGCCAGAGTCGGGAGGGAGAAGATGAAGTTTGCTGGGAGGAGGCAGAGGCTGAGAGAGAAGAAGAGAGAAGAGAGTGGCAGAGTGCTTTATTATCCTACTGTACTTTTTTGTACTTGTGCTTTGGTGGTGGGAAACGATTGGGAAGAGTTTCTCACCAAATAAACCCATGTGTGTTGCTGTACTTGTGCCTTTATGTGTCTGCGTTGGGTGTTAGAGAGCTGGAGTGCCCCCTACCCACCACAGCACATACTGTACATAGACACACATATACATACCGTATATACTCACGTTTAAGTTCTCCCGCAGATAAGTCGGGCCTTGATTTTACCATATAATTTCCAGTATTTTATAATGTCGGTCGTATGCAATCTTTTTGTTCAACCCAATGAATTAAAGCTGAAAGTCTGCACTTCAACTGCATCTGAGTTTTTTCATTTAAAATCCATCCATTATCCAACCTGCTGAATCCGAACATGGGCGGCACGGTGGCGCAGTGGTAGCACTGCTGCCTCGCAGTTAGGAGACCCAGGTTCGCTTCTCGGGTCCTTCCTGCGTGGAATTTGCATGTTCTCCCCCGTGGGTTTCCTCCGGGCGCTCCGGTTTCCTCCCACAATCTAAAGACATGCAGGTTAGGTGGATTGGCGATTCTAAATTGGCCCTAGTGTGTGCTTGGTGTGTTTGTGTGTGTCCTGCGGTGGGTTGGCACCCTGCCCAGGATTGGTTCCTGCCTTGTGCCCTGTGTTGGCTGGGATTGGCTCCGGCAGACCCCCGTGACCCTGTATTCGGATTCAGCGGGTTAGGAATTGGATGGATGGATGAATCCGAACACAGGAAACAAACCCCGGGCAGGGTGCCAGCCCACCACAGGGCGTGCACACACACACACGGGACAATTTAGGATCGCCAATGCACTTAACCTGCATGCCTTTGGATTGTGGGAGGAAACAAACGCAGACACGGGGAGAACATGCAAACTCCACGCAGGGAGGACCCGGGAAGCGAACCCAGGTCTCCTAACTGTGAGGCAGCAATGCCACCCTACATCTAAGATGTTTAACTTTAAGTTTTCCCAATGCTGTATCTATCCTGGTGTCTTTATAAACACAGGGAATTCCTGAAGAAGGGGCCTGAGTTGCCTCGAAAGCCTGCATATTGTAATCTTTTTAGTTAGCCAATAAAAGGTGTCATTCTGCTTGACTTCTCATTGAATCCATAATGGCTAACACGGTACAACACCCTAGTACTTGAAAAAGGGGGAAATGTAATAAAATATGCAGGAAGAGAAGAAAAAGGAATAAAAAAAGAAAATGGACGGAGGGGAGTGAACTACATAGGACAAGAGAGACAGGAACAAACTGAAGAGGAGATGTGATGGAGCAGAACAAGGAGAGCAAAGCAGAGAAAAGGGAGGAGAAGAAGCAACACCATGGAGCAGACGACAGAGGAGAGGAGGACGTACAAGCACGGTTTCGCTGTCCTCACACTGCACCTCAGATCTGAGTTTTTACCTCATACATGTCACAGAGCTGATCATTATAGGGACAAGTGAACAACAACAAAGTACATGGAATGAGAACCCTTCTGACTGGATTGAGGACACTTTTGTATGCGCTACTAAACAAATGAAACTTTCTTCGTCCCCAGGGGGAAATTTGACTTTTCACAAAAGCACAATAAATACAAACCCCATTTCCAAAAAAGTTGGGACACTTTCTAAAAATGCAACAGGAACTAAAATCTGTAATTTGGTAATTCACTTGAACCTTTATCTAACAGGCAAAAGGGACAAAGAAAAGATTTTCAGTGTTTTCGCCAACAAACTGAATTTTATTTGTTAAATACAAACAAATTTAGAAAGTGATGTCTGCATTGCACTCCAAAAAAGGTGGTACATAGACGAAGTAAGACTCTGTAAGGTTCCTCACATACCAGGTTAGCTGGTAACAGGTGTGGGTATCAAAATGGGGTATAAAAAGGAGCAGCCACCAAAGGCTCAGTCTTTGCAAGCAAAGATGGGTTGTGGCTCCCAACGTTGTACTGAACTTCATGAAGAGAATTATCTGTCCATTTAAAAACTGTGTTTCGGTCACCATCTACAGTTAATAACATTGTGAAAAGATTCAGAGAGTCAGGAGAAATCTCTCTGTGTGTAAAGGCCAAGGGCGGAAACCTCTGCTGAATGTGTGTGACCTTTGAGCCCTTATGCGGTATTGCATTAGAAACTGTCATGCTTGCCACATGGGCTCAGGAGGACTTTGGGAAATCATTGTTGGTTAATGCATTCTGCCACTGCATCAAGAAATGCTCCCCGAAGCTGTATTACGCAAAGATTTTGTGCAGAAACATTTGCGAGTTCTCTCGGCCCGAATTCATCTGAGATAAACCGAAAGACAATGGAAAAGTGTTCTGTGACGAGTCCACGTTTCAGCTTGTTTTTGGGAAAAACGGACGTCAGATACTACATGCCAAAGATGGTAAATGACCATCCACACCAGACTGTTTTCAACAAAAGGTGCAAAAACCAGCATCTGTGATGGTATGAGGGTGCATCAGTGCCCATGGCCTGGGGGGAATTTGTATACTATATATGTGAAGGCCCCATTGACGCAGAGGCTTACATTGGAATTTTTAGAGAGACATAAGCTCCAGTCAAGGCGACGTCTTCTCCCAAGAACTCCATGTATATTTTAACAGGACAAGGCCAGGTCTCATTCTGCGCACATTATAAAAGCGTGGCTTCGTAGACACAGAGTTCATGTGCGTGAGTGGTCTGCCTGCACTTCATATCCATCTCCTACTGAAAATATCTGGCACATAATAAAGAGAAGAATCAGACAATAGTAACCACAGACTGTCGAGCAGCTCAAGTCTTGTATACCGCAAGAAAGGGCAAAAATTCCACTTGAAAAATTGCAACAGTCTCCTAAGAAAGAAGAGCCCTATCTTCTAGAGTTCCTTGTTGTTCTCAAACCACTTCAAACTGTTATTGATGTGGACACCTAAGTACTTGTAGGAGTGGACCACCTCTACATCCACTCCTTGAATAGAGACCGGACACAGAGGCACAAAAAATCAATAAGCAGTCCCAAAAGTCCTTCACTCAACTTCTCTCCTCTGTCTCATCCCTCTTATCACTGCAGAAAACCTTGTGAGATGTTCGAACTCACAAGTAGCTGCCAGAAGGTGGTGTTCAGACAAGGACCGGTACACACATGCCAGGAAAGGCAGAATATTATGGAAACGCTGAACAACAATGAATTTGTTAAAAGACATCCATTTGACACGGATGAAGTAAAACTTTATAACAAATCTTTCACAACTGCTCCATTTACTAAGAAAACTTTTTTGCGTAATGGAAAGTGCTGGTAACGTTAAGGGTAAAATGAAGCTTTGCAACAGCGATGACCACAAAGTTGATTGGCACAGGCCTTAAGAACTTGACGGCCGACTCCATCGCCACCTGCCAATCGAGCACCATTGTCATGTGTTTCGTGACAGAAATAATGAGCTTTTATATATGATAAAATAATTATAAATTATTTAACAATTATAAATAATGATTCTTCCAAAAGACTCTTGCAGATTGACTTTCTATTTTACAATTGTAGTCACCTCTGTTGTTTGCTCTGAGGGTGTTGATGAAGAAGTATAGAGATGGCCAGAAGGAGTTGCACTGCATCTTTGTGGACTTGGAGAAAGCATATGACCGGGTGCCTTGAGGGGAGTTGTGGGATTGTATGAGGAAGTCGGGAGTGGCAGAGAAGTACATAAGAGTTGTACCGGATATGTATGAGGGCAGTGTGACAGTGGTGAGGTCTGCAGTAGGAGTGATGGATGCATTTAAGGTGGTGGTGGGATTACATCAGGGATCGGCTCTGAACCCTTTCTTATTTGCAATGGTGATGTACAGGTTGACAGACGAGATTAGACAGGAGTCCTCGTGGACTATGATGTTTGCCATTGTGATCAGTAGCGATAGTAGGGAGCAGGTTGAGGAGACCCTGGAGAAGTGGAGATATACTCTAGAGAGGAGAGGAATTAAGGTCAGTAGGAGGAATTAAGGTCAGTAGGAAAGACAGACTACATGTGTGTGAATGAGAAGGAGGTCAGTGCAATGGTGAAGATGCAGGGAGCAGAGTTGGTGAAGGTGGAGGAGTTTCAATACTTGGGATCAACAGTACAGAGTAATGGAGATTGTGGAAGAGAGGTGAAGAAGAGAGTGCAGGCAGGGTGGAATGGGTGGAGAAGAGTGTCAGGAGTAATTTGTGACAGACGGGTATCAGCAAGAGTGAAAGGGAAGGTCTACAGGATGGTAGTGAGACCAGCTATGTTAGATGGGTTGGAGACGGTGGCACTGACCAGAAAGCAGGAGACAGAGATGGAGGTGGCAGAGCTAAGATTTGCATTGGGTTTGACAAGGATGGATAGGATTAAAAATGAGGACATTAGAAGGTAAGCTCAGGTTGGACGGTTGGGAGACAAAGTCAGAGAGGCGAGATTGCATTGGTTTGGAAATGTGCAGTGGAGAGATGCGGAGTACATTGGGAGAAGGGTGCTAAGGATAGAGCTGCCAGGCAAGAGGAAAACAGGAAGGCCTAAGAGAAGGTTTATGGATGTGGTGAGAGAGGAAATGCAGGTGATTGGTGTGAAAGAGCAAGATGACGAGGACAGAAAGATATGGAAGAAAATGATCCACTGTGGCAACCCCTAGCGGGAGCAGCCGAAAGAGGAGGTCACCTCTGTTGTCAGATGGCCTTAGTTACTCAATCAACTAATGGACAGATATTGTTAGTTTCTGTTTAATAAGTTTCTACCTAAATATTTTAACAAAGCTGTATTTATATGTATACCAGTTCTGTATTTAATATAATCTATATTGTATTTCAAATAGAATTGTTCACAGCACTCTGCACCTGCACTCTGTTGTATTGTATTGCATTGAGGTCTTTGTCATGGAGCTAACATGATAAGTGGGCATTACTCATTTGAAGAACAAATGGGACATCTCGATATTCAAAAGATATAGATGCATTAAAGATCCATTTATCTTTATGCTGATTGGTGAAAACTGATGTGTTTCCTAACTGAGTTATGCAAATAAAACATAAGGTCATTGGTTTGTTATTGTCTCCTTCCATGTCATGCTGAACTGACCTGTGCACATGACAGGCTCCATTGAAGCTTGTTGTAATAAAGGATGTCTATCTTGGAGATATCTGTAATGCTGATCTCATCTGCTCTTTATTTAAGATTTAAATTAGTTATTTAAGTTAAATTCCCTAACAATGCCTATGGTCAGTAACGTGGTCAAGTGCCACTTTTGCAGGAACTGTGATAACCGCTCATGACTGCAGATTCAGAGTCTCATTTGTTCTGTGTGTCAAAGGTGTCTATCAAGTTGTGACAGCCGCATAAGAGCAACTGACCTTAATGGCTGCAGTAGTTCTTGTTTTCCCATTTTTATTGTGTTGCTTTTCTGTTGTTTCAGCAAAGTTTGAAATTTCCATGCATTACTGTGCATACAATACATACTAGAGGTTTTATATTGGATGTGGTAGGCACAACACAGCACAGATTTCAATGTGTGTATGACAAAGCAAAGGAAGACATATGTGCGTAAACCAAATTTCTCAGTATGCCATGTTCAGCATTCCCCATCTGTTGTTGGTCATCTGGTCTGTGGGAGACATACAAGAATCTCATTGCCAAGTGGACAATACACTGGAACAAGAAGCCAGGCAAACGCAACAAACTCATCATTAAAGTGCACTTTAGTTTTATTTATTAAAATATCATGTTACTTTTCAATCGAGCAATACAAGTCATAATAATGTGTAAATATGTTATAGAATACACAAAATAAGGTGCCCAATGCAAATTTAACAAAGTTTTTTTCTCCATTCATTTAAATACATAATCACTGTCCTATCAGTTGTAAGTGGGACTCACCACAAACAGCCCACCAACCAAGTTAAGTGAAGCCCAACAGAAGCGTCTCACCTGCGGTGTTCACTCGGCCCTTTGTGCTTTTGTAATTTTAAATTTGATGCCATAATACAAGCAGTCCCCTTTAATTTACACTGCATTTGTGGTATCCTGCGACAGTGTACCGAGCACTTTGAGATGGTGCTTGAAATGAGCCAAAAAGTACTTGACAACTGTTAGTATAAAAATAGCCATCAATGAGGCCTAAAGTGACATGATATGACATGTGTGTAACAGAGCAGGTCAACATGTTTATAACAGGAATTTCTGTTCAAAAGCTTTAAAAAGTGCCCCCTGCTGGGCACATTACACAAATCATTTTGCAGCTACTTGTGGCAAAAAAGGAAAAGGCCAATCATTCACACAAGGTCAGATTTGAGCTGTCATCCTACCAAAGAGTCCATTGAAAATGTAAAACATGATTGCTTTTGATTATTTCTATTATATGCAAAAACTGTGAAATCTAATAATAATTTGCTCAATTGCTCTACTAATAATTGTATAAAGCATTAAAATAATACCAAGATATCATGATTAATTATTTAAAGCATGTCTTGAGTGATATGTAAATTAATATAAAGCATAAAAAGTCCTATTAAATTTTGCAAATGAGATAAACATTCACTTGATAACACATTTCCTTTCATGCAAAGAACAGATTTTCAATTTAAAAAATGCAAAACTAAAAGACGCTGCATCCACTGGCCCACACACTGTGGCGCTGTCTACTGGGAGCTCTTCTTCCAAGTCTTCCATTTGCTTCATTCCTGAACTTCAAATTAAAGCAGAAGAGCTACATACTCAGTACCTGCTAACATGTAGGATTAGTGCAGATAGATAGATACTTTATTAATCCCAAGGGGAAATAAAAGTATCTATCTATCTTCTTTTTTAATGAAGCACTAATCCAACATGTTAGCAGGGATGCAATATTGAAATTATTCTAACCATTCTGATCCTATGTTGTGATTTCAGCCTCATATTGAAGGCAAACAACAGCTTTTAATATTAAGTTCTCATCTAAAGTCCTTTACAGTCCGATTTCTACTTATTGATAATTGCTGACTGATAAAGGAGTTAAACATACATAGATGAATGATTTTGTAAAAGCTTGTTAATAATAAAAAAAAAAAATAATGAAAGTATTCATTTAGGGTTTTTTCTGAAATTATATCATTAGGATCTAGACAGGGACAGGCCATTCAACCCAGCAAAGCTCGCCAATCCTAGCCACTTAATTCTTCCAAAATAACATCAAGTAGAACACCACACTTCTTGGTCACTTATTCCAAGTGTCTATGGTTCGCTGTGTGAAGCAAAACTTCCTAATGTTTGTGTGAAATTTACCCTTCACAAGTTTCCAGCTGTGTCCAAGTGTTCCTGATGAACTCATTTTACATTCAGAGTCTTGATCGCCTGGACTAATTCCCTTCATAATTTTAAACACTTCAATTATGTCTCCTCTCAATCTCCTATAAAGGCTCAACTCAATCTTTCAATCTTTCATCATAATTCATCCCCTGTAGCCCTGGAATCGGCCTAGTTGCTCCTCTCTGGACTTTCTCTAGTGCTGCTATGTCTTTTTTTGTAGCCGAGACCAAAACTGCACACAGGACTCCAGATGAGGCCTCACCAGTGTGTTATAAAGACTGAGCAGAACCTCCTTTGACTTGTACTCCATAATCATGTTACATAACCTAACATTCGGATAGCCTTCTTAAGGGCTTCTGTTTAAAGTCTGGATGTAGATGGTGGCAAGTCGACTATGACTCATTGTGCATATTCCGTTTTACTATTGATTCAATCTTGGTGGCAGGATTTTATCTTTATGTGCTGGACGATGCAACATGCATGCATCTCTACCTTGAGAACAATTTAAACCTTGCATTCAAATTAAAATCATACAAAGACTCAGAATTGCCATGTTAATGACAATAATGGTCATTGTTTCTAAAATGTTTCAACTGTATTATTATTTAATTGAAAAATACTTAAATATACCAAGTACTAAATTTTATATACATATATAACATTATACATAACATTTAAAATATTTTATGTTTGATAAAATTATGATTGCTGCAGTTTTTAGAGAATTATGGGTTTAATATCTAGAACTTGGTCGTACTGGCAATTGTAACACCATGATGACCCATAAACTCCGGGTTCTTTCTTCTTTACTCAGATTTAAGGCACTGTTTTGTCTTCCAGAGACAACAGGCTATGCACCTTAAAAGCAAATGAGGTAAATTTCAATAGAGAATGTCCACTTTTAAGCAATATTTTTCAACCTATTTTCTCTTTGTTAATTTCTTGCGTTTTTATCATTTAACAGTAAAGATCATATCCATAGGAATTTATCACTGAAAAGTTTATGGACAAAATGAAATGTCAGTGACACTCTGAAAGAAATCTACACTTTGCCTACCTGTATTGTGTACATCCTTGAAAAATAAAGTCGTACCCACTTAAGGTAACTTTCAAATACATCTGGTCTACACAGTATGCTACAAGGTTGTGGTTCATTTACTGTTCTTTTCAGCAACACATTTCACTCTTTTCAGAATTCCTCTCAAGATGCTGCTATGAATCTGGATGATACAAATGGCATAAAATAAGTTGTACCAAAGAAAGAACAGCCCCCCCACATCACCATGCACCAAAGTGCCAATATCTGAAAGCTACTTACAGTAACATGGTTTTAAACTTGTTAATCACAAATCTTGGTATTGTCGGTACTTATCTTTGTGCAAAATGTGAAAAGAAACATTTTAAAAACAATTCAATGCGTCTCTAAAAAGTTAATCAATTGCATTTTTCTGATTCCAACAATTCTATGATTTAAAAACTGTGTATCTGGCATGACGTCAATTTTCTTAACAGAAGATACTTCAGAGTATGAAATGCAGATGAAAGATGCAGAGGATAAGTGAACAAAAAAATCAGTCAGCAGGCATAAAACATTCAGACATGATTTGCTGACACCTTAGCAGGAGCAAACTGATAAAACACTTCTGTTTTCAGGAGTAGCAAACAGTTTGTTGGAAAAAGTGCAGAATGCATAGTTAAAAGTAAGGGTTGCTATTAACACATGTGCAAAAAGTTAAAGAAAAGAAAAACACAAGATTGCATGGGAAATAGTTGAACTAATAAAGCTAAATACCCCAGAACAAATACATCTCGTGCATTTTTCAGTGTGTCATTGAGGATGACACTAGTACAGTATGTAAGCCATGCCATTCGACTCTACTCTAAAACTGACTTAAAATGTTGAGGAGAATCTGATGCAGCTTCTATGAGCAGAATGGTATTAGGACAGCAGCAGAGACAGAGGCAAAAATGCTCCTCCAATAGAAAGCAACCACACAAGATGAGGTAGATTAACAAGTTTGTGAAGGCAAAAGGCCAACAGAAACGAGACAAAGTGACAGTCAAGAGCCTAACAATGAGGCAAGAATGGGATAAAGAAATATAGAATAGAAGTAAGGCAAGCAGCTCCAAGGACAGTCAACAGGAATGCTCATCTGCAGACCTGTTTGAATCAAATCTCATCATTACACCGTTACATATACAAGTGTGGGTCTACAACTCCATCTGGATTAAGGCCGCTGTTAAGGTTGCCATTGATTCATCTTTGCATTCATTTCCTGCATTGCAGACTTTGCTTGTGTCAACAGGTTCTGCTCTTTCTGCATGTTTTTCAGTTTTTCTTCAATCTCTATTTGGAGACACAAAAGAAATGAAGTACAATTGTAAGATACAGTAAAGTACATTTAAAACAACCAACGTTGACCAAAGTGCCATACACTAAAATAAATAAGGTAAGTAGAGCTGCATTCTAAGAAAGGATAACGTTGTAGCGGGTGCCACACATGCTATTGTCCTGTTGTCAGTTTGCAGCTCCTTAAGGTGCACTTTAAGAAATGGGTCACTGATAATACACCTTTAAGGGAGGAAGACACAACATAGACAGGATGATTGGTGCTGAAGACTTTTTAACCAGAAAAGGGGGAGGGAGAGAGCGGGAGAGACATCGTGTGATGGAGCAAGGAGAAGCACAGAGTTAGCGCCAGGAATACACCTGCCGGAAGAAGTTTTTTATTTTCACTCGATTACAAGGGAGATGCGTCTCTGAAGAACATTTTTAGTTTCTCCAGGAAAATCAACTCTGTGTGACCGGTAGGACAGAACTTTGTTGTTATCGGCTCAGCTGCTGGCCTACTCCGGGAGGCTTCTACATTACATCTTGCTCGGGAATTGTAAGGACAATAAACCAATTTGGGGAAATATATATATATTTTCTCTTCTTCATTGTTGTAATGCTTATTGTCTTATGCTGATTTGGGGCATGTGGTGAGGGGGGTCAAATATAAGGACGGCGTTGGTCACGTTACCCTGAAACATTTTTAATAACGAACTGCTTTACCCTAGTGGTTTTCTGATCAACTAAACCCCGGGTTGCTACACGTTCTCCCCGAGCAGTGGTACAAAGTTAAGCACAAAAAATAAATAGAAAACAGTAAAAATATTAAAAGGAACCAATTCTAATTAAAAGCCAAAGAAAAAAGATGCGATTCCAACTTGGATTTAAAAATGGCCACAGTTGTAGCAGAACTGACATAAGCAGGTAGTTTGTTGCAAAAGCCCACTCTCCCTTCATTTCAAGTCCTTTACAGTCCGATTTCTACTTATTGATAATTGCTGACTGATAAAGGAGTTAAACATACATAGATGAATGATTTTGTAAAAGCTTGTTAATAATAAAAAAAAAAAAATAATGAAAGTATTCATTTAGGGTTTTTTCTGAAATTATATCATTAGGATCTGGACAGGGACAGGCCATTCAACCCAGCAAAGCTCGCCAATCCTAGCTACTTAATTCTTCCAAAATAACATCAAGTAGAACACCACACTTCTTGGTCACTTATTCCAAGTGTCTATGGTTCGCTGTGTGAAGCAAAACTTCCTAATGTTTGTGTGAAATTTACCCTTCACAAGTTTCCAGCTGTGTCCAAGTGTTCCTGATGAACTCATTTTACATTCAAAGTCTTGATCGCCTGGACTAATTCCCTTCATAATTTTAAACACTTCAATTATGTCTCCTCTCAATCTCCTATAAAGGCTCAACTCAATCTTTCAATCTTTCATCATAATTCATCCCCTGTAGCCCTGGAATCGGCCTAGTTGCTCCTCTCTGGACTTTCTCTAGTGCTGCTATGTCTTTTTTTGTAGCCGAGACCAAAACTGCACACAGGACTCCAGATGAGGCCTCACCAGTGTGTTATAAAGACTGAGCAGAACCTCCTTTGACTTATACTCCATAATCATGTTACATAACCTAACATTCGGATAGCCTTGTTAAGGGCTTCTGTTTAAAGTCTGGATGTAGATGGTGGCAAGTCGACTATGACTCATTGTGCATATTCCGTTTTACTATTGATTCAATCTTGGTGGCAGGATTTTATCTTTATGTGCTGGACGATGCAACATGCATGCATCTCTACCTTGAGAACAATTTAAACCTTGCATTCAAATTAAAATCATACAAAGACTCAGAATTGCCATGTTAATGACAATAATGGTCATTGTTTCTAAAATGTTTCAACTGTATTATTATTTAATTGAAAAATACTTAAATATACCAAGTACTAAATTTTATATACATATATAACATTATACATAACATTTAAAATATTTTATGTTTGATAAAATTATGATTGCTGCAGTTTTTAGAGAATTATGGGTTTAATATCTAGAACTTGGTCGTACTGGCAATTGTAACACCATGATGACCCATAAACTCCCGGGTTCTTTCTTCTTTACTCAGATTTAAGGCACTGTTTTGTCTTCCAGAGACAACAGGCTATGCACCTTAAAAGCAAATGAGGTAAATTTCAATAGAGAATGTCCACTTTTAAGCAATATTTTTCAACCTATTTTCTCTTTGTTAATTTCTTGCGTTTTTATCATTTAACAGTAAAGATCATATCCATAGGAATTTATCACTGAAAAAGTTTATGGACAAAATGAAATGTCAGTGACACTCTGAAAGAAATCTACACTTTGCCTACCTGTATTGTGTACATCCTTGAAAAATAAAGTCGTACCCACTTAAGGTAACTTTCAAATACATCTGGTCTACACAGTATGCTACAAGGTTGTGGTTCATTTACTGTTCTTTTCAGCAACACATTTCACTCTTTTCAGAATTCCTCTCAAGATGCTGCTATGAATCTGGATGATACAAATGGCATAAAATAAGTTGTACCAAAGAAAGAACAGCCCCCCCACATCACCATGCACCAAAGTGCCAATATCTGAAAGCTACTTACAGTAACATGGTTTTAAACTTGTTAATCACAAATCTTGGTATTGTCGGTACTTATCTTTGTGCAAAATGTGAAAAGAAACATTTTAAAAACAATTCAATGCGTCTCTAAAAAGTGAATCAATTGCATTTTTCTGATTCCAACAATTCTATGATTTAAAAACTGTGTATCTGGCATGACGTCAATTTTCTTAACAGAAGATACTTCAGAGTATGAAATGCAGATGAAAGATGCAGAGGATAAGTGAACAAAAAAATCAGTCAGCAGGCATAAAACATTCAGACATGATTTGCTGACACCTTAGCAGGAGCAAACTGATAAAACACTTCTGTTTTCAGGAGTAGCAAACAGTTTGTTAGAAAAAGTGCAGAATGCATAGTTAAAAGTAAGGGTTGCTATTAACACATGTGCAAAAAGTTAAAGAAAAGAAAAACACAAGATTGCATGGGAAATAGTTGAACTAATAAAGCTAAATACCCCAGAACAAATACATCTCGTGCATTTTTCAGTGTGTCATTGAGGATGACACTAGTACAGTATGTAAGCCATGCCATTCGACTCTACTCTAAAACTGACTTAAAATGTTGAGGAGAATCTGATGCAGCTTCTATGAGCAGAATGGTATTAGGACAGCAGCAGAGACAGAGGCAAAAATGCTCCTCCAATAGAAAGCAACCACACAAGATGAGGTAGATTAACAAGTTTGTGAAGGCAAAAGGCCAACAGAAGCGAGACAAAGTGACAGTCAAGAGCCTAACAATGAGGCAAGAATGGGATAAAGAAATATAGAATAGAAGTAAGGCAAGCAGCTCCAAGGACAGTCAACAGGAATGCTCATCTGCAGACCTGTTTGAATCAAATCTCATCATTACACCGTTACATATACAAGTGTGGGTCTACAACTCCATCTGGATTAAGGCCGCTGTTAAGGTTGCCATTGATTCATCTTTGCATTCATTTCCTGCATTGCAGACTTTGCTTGTGTCAACAGGTTCTGCTCTTTCTGCATGTTTTTCAGTTTTTCTTCAATCTCTATTTGGAGACACAAAAGAAATGAAGTACAATTGTAAGATACAGTAAAGTACATTTAAAACAACCAGCGTTGACCAAAGTGCCATACACTAAAATAAATAAGGTAAGTAGAGCTGCATTCTAAGAAAGGATAACGTTGTAGCGGGTGCCACACATGCTATTGTCCTGTTGTCAGTTTGCAGCTCCTTAAGGTGCACTTTAAGAAATGGGTCACTGATAATACACCTTTAAGGGAGGAAGACACAACATAGACAGGATGATTGGTGCTGAAGACTTTTTAACCAGAAAAGGGGGAGGGGAGAGCGGGAGAGACATCGTGTGATGGAGCAAGGAGAAGCACAGAGTTAGCGCCAGGAATACACCTGCCGGAAGAAGTTTTTTATTTTCACTCGATTACAAGGGAGATGCGTCTCTGAAGAACATTTTTAGTTTCTCCAGGAAAATCAACTCTGTGTGACCGGTAGGACAGAACTTTGTTGTTATCGGCTCAGCTGCTGGCCTACTCCGGGAGGCTTCTACATTACATCTTGCTCGGGAATTGTAAGGACAATAAACCAATTTGGGGAAATATATATATATTTGTAATGCTTATTGTCTTATGCTGATCTGGGGCATGTGGTGAGGGGTCAAATATAAGGACGAGCGTTGGTCACGTTACCCTGAAACATTTTTAATAACGAACTGCTTTACCCTAGTGGTTTTCTGATCAACTAAACCCCGGGTTGCTACACGTTCTCCCCGAGCAGTGGTACAAAGTTAAGCACAAAAAATAAATAGAAAACAGTAAAAATATTAAAAGGAACCAATTCTAATTAAAAGCCAAAGAAAAAAGATGCGATTCCAACTTGGATTTAAAAATGGCCACAGTTGTAGCAGAACTGACATAAGCAGGTAGTTTGTTGCAAAAGCCCACTCTCCCTTCATTTCTAGGCGAGCCCTCAGCACTACTAAGTGTGTCTGATCAGACAACCTAAGATGGTGAGATGAACTATAAAGGAGTAAAATGCTGGAGAGATAGGAAGATGTTAACCACTTGATGCACTTAAAAACACACAATTAGTACTTTAAAATCAACCCCATAACAAAACAAAAGCCAACGAAGGGAGGCTAAAACAGAAATTATACAAAATGGTCAGCCTTACGTGTGCCTGTCAAAAGTCTATCTGCAGCATTTTGGACCAGTTGTAGCTGAGAAAGGTATGGCTGAGTAAACTCCATTGTATAATGGTTACAGTAGTCCAAATGCAAAGAAATAAAAGCATGAGTAACCTTTTTAAGATCAGCAACAGACATAAGGGACTTAATCTTACCTAACACTCGTAGTTGGAAAAAACAGGTTTTAACTAGGGAATTTTCATATTTATCAGACCTGAGGTTACTATCAGATATCACACCTAGGTTCCTAGAACAGGGTTTAATGTATGGTGTTAGTGGACCAAGATTACAATCATAGGTACTACGGGATGTCAGTGAGCCGAAATATCAGTTTTCTTTATATTAGAATCAAGAAAATGTAATGACATCCAAGACTTGATGTCTTCAATAAGGATTTATGGGATTTACCAGACTTCAGAGGTAAAAAGAATTGTGTGTCATCAGCATAACATTGGATTGGATTGGATTGGATTGGATTGGATTGGATTGGATTGGATAGATGGATAGATGGATAGATGGATAGATGGATAAGATACTTTATTAATCCAAAGGGGAAATTCACATAATTTATTTGTAATGTAAACTTCTACTTTATGTACAGATGTTCAAACAGAATGTAAAGTATTAGTTTAACATCAAATGGGTAATTAATAAAAAGATTTCACTCTACCGGCTTCATTTTCTGATGCGATCTGTGGAAGAAGACCAGAGGCCATTACTACTGCAAAGGCAAACTTGTAATCTGAGGAAAGAAGAAACAAGAAAATGCTATTCAACAAAGAGGAGTACAATGCCAAAGTTAATGCCAAATTTTTCCAAAGATTTTACAAATTGGGGCTGCAACAATATAGCAAAAAAGGTGTAAAAGCAGGAATAAAACCTTTAAACTAATCCTCATACAACTAACATTTCACACACCTAACTCTCTAAACAGAACAGTTCAGGGAAGACAAAAGTACAATTCTCTGAAAGCAACGGCCAGGAAAAAAGGATCTAAATCTCAAAATACATGAGACAAATAAAACAAGAGACACAGCATGTTTCCAGGACGTCCCACAAGGCAGAGTGAAATGCATCGGGCAAAACCTGAGAAACATTCTCTTCACAAGAAATCTCTCAAGGTATTAGATAGAACTGAAACAGAAATGCTTTCTTATTTGACTTGTATTTAGTAACGTGGGCCATTGTGACTGTAGTCATGTTTTATTTGCCTTATGCATTTAGCACATTGGAGTTGTTGCTAATAATAAAACCATCATCACTTACCATTCTCACTGGCACTGTGATTAGTAATCTTCATGGAAACAGTTGTTAGCTCAGCCGTGATTTTGGAAAAGATCTTCTCTACACATCCAGTTTTTTGGCACAGCTGCCAGAATTCTGCTTCTTTTGCTGAACAAAAATTAAAGAGTAAGTGAAGAATAAAACAATGGTGTCATGAAGAATAGATAACTGGCAGTTGACATATTATGAATAAGTTCTGACAATTGTGACAACAGATAACTCTTTAACTATTAAGCCTACTTCCACTATTTTGTGTGCATTCAGGCTACAACATATTGTATACCAAGAGATGCTGCAAGGTATTAGCAGTTCTTTTTGGGAAGCTCAATTTTTGACAATGCTGACTTTCTCTGCCTACTTGTTGTGGGGCTAAGGTGGAAATTTACAACAAAGACTGTTAAATCTACCATTCCATCAATGAATCAACATGTAAACTGTATTTGTTTCTATGTTGCATTAAATTTGTAAAAAGAATTTTAGGCCAATATGGATGAATCATCCACATCTGAGAAGTTGTCTTGATTTGATTTGCATTCAATTTTAAAGCTGCATGGTTAAAATCAATGTTTTTCCCCAGATCTTTTCAGGTAAATTCAAATGAAACAGGCTCACAAAATGTGGAGATGTATCCACAAAATCAGTTTAGATTTGCTTCAAAGTGATCCTGGTTTATCTAGAATGGGGAAAGAAAAACTTCAAAATTCACTTTAACAGATTATTTAGATTTTCATTAATACTACATTTATACTACATTTTTTCCCCAAATAAAACAGGTATATAACTCATTTGCCTTATTACTAGTATTGGATTATCATGGCTTAAAAATGCAACACTGGATACTAGCAAACTCTACCTTAGTTTGGCTACTATTTTACAAAAGAAAAGATTATCATTGCATTATTGAGATAGCCGAAGCCTACATTAAGCAGCAACAAACTCCACTAAGCGTAGATAAAGCCAAATTCCATAAATCTTGGGAGTACACCCAGTACAGTTTAGAAAACAGGAAAGCAAGTTTAATTTGCTGGTAAAATAAATGAGAAGTCTGCTGACTAATGAAACTTGCCAAGGCACCATATTCTGTGAACACCAAAAGTGATGCATATGGAGATGGTCTATGAAAAACACAGATCTGAGAAAGAATAGATAAAGCTACCAGGTAGTCACTTCTTACTCTTTGTTGGAATGAGTGCAACAAGGCTGTATTAATAAAGAATGACATGATCCAGCAAAAAATACTACTATGCCACATATGCCTTTGCTGCTGCAGACATTACTTAGAAATACACATCCCATTTTACCCAGAAAACTTACTTCATATTATTTGGACCCATTTTTCCCATACTGATATCTCGCCTTGTCTTTCTAACACTAGGCTTAACTCGGAAGGCAGATAATTTATTTTTTCTTGTAGTAATTGAGAATAACAAGGTTTGCTTTGGCCAACTGTTTGTATGCAAAGCAGATATAACAGGTGTTAACACCAAAGCAATCCATGTCAACAAGCTCCTTAATGACAACTGGCAAGTACAACAGCAAAACGTTTCAAAAGATGTTCAATGGTGCATTTCTGTTTCTATTGGCATAATCAAAGATAAATGCTTTCTTTTCAGCAATTGATCACATCTACCACAAAGAACCCACTTCCTGCTTGACTGCAACAAGATTGTTTTCCTCCCTACCTGTTACAGGTTGGACAGGTCTAATAACACATAGGGACTATATAAGAAAGGGCAGAGCAGAGTGTTTGAGTTTTGTGAGTAGTAACATCTACATCTCTGTGAAGACCAGTGCTTTTTTTTCCACTGTGGTGTGCTGGGCTAGTAACATCATTTCAAGAGAGGCCGACCAAATCAACATGCTGAATAAAAAGTCAGGTTTAGTTATGGGATTTACTCTGGACCCTCTGGAGGTCGTAGCAAAGGAGAGAGTTAAAACAAAACTCAGCACCATTATCAACAATGTTGCACATCCTCTCTCTGTAACACAACCACACTGAGATGTTTCAGCCAACGAATCATTCAGCAGAAGTGTTTCAAGACACTTGACAATGACAGTCTGCCATTACAGCGCCTCACTGAGACCGTCAGCTTTTCTTTCTTTTTAAATTTCCTTCCTTTTTTGTCATTCTGGTATGTGTTCAGAGTACTGTGTGTGTGTGTGTGTATTTATTTTTGTATCTACTTATGCATGTACTTATTTAAAAACAGAGCATATTTAAAAAGCCACATTTCACTCTGGGACAAAAAAATACTCATGTATCTGTACAGCAGCAATCCAAGTATGGCCCCTTATGTCATAAATGAGAAAAGCTGCTAAAGCTACCTGGTAATGGAGCTAAAAATCATTCTTCCCATTTCTTAAAAAAATAAATACATAATTCTTCTGTCAATATTAGTTGAACACTTAGTCACAGAATTAAAAATAAGCCACTCCGACATCTTACATTTCTAGCCTGATCTGGACATTGTACTTTTAATTTCGTTCACGTCTGACCTTCGAGCATTTAGAATAATAATTTGGTTTACTTTAAAACAACCAATTTATTCAATTGTTTAGGCTGGTATTTTTCAGAAAAATATATATACTGTCCATTTGATATTGTACTTACTAGCTTTTGAAAATAAATTCAAATGTTTAATTTGCCCACATTTTTTTTTTTTTTTAAACAAGTATTTTTTTTTTTTATCTGCGTGATGGTGGATCATAAAATTTACTTTTAAAAGAAGAATCTGCATTTTAAAGAATATTTTAGGAGAACAATTGACAAACTATATGCAAAATGGCTAATCTTAATTAATGCTTCCCATCAAAATGTAAAGAACCAGAAATGTATGAGGTAAATACAGTGAGTAGCAAACGTTACACCATACCATCTTCTAAGCCCACTTGTCTGTCTGATGGCCATTAATAGTATAGTGTTTTCATATACTTGATATGAGAGTTTATTTATCCACATGAGGACAAAGTTCAAATATGTTTTTTTTCACTTATTTTTAAATTATTCACAGGATTTAAGAAAACCTACAAAACGATCCATAAAACACCACAAGCTTGCATTGTGTTGTAGGCAATAGAGTTCCTTTATTCAAATCTCTTTAACTATCTGACATTTGCAATTTGCTGAATTCACACTCATTAGCCCAAACAAAGCACAAAACCCAGGCACCTGTTACCCACGCCACTTAACACAAACTGGATTGGTTTCACTTTTCTAACTTTACAGCGTGAACATTAATTTTGCACAAGTGTAAACTGTGGTATGTTTAAACTTTTCACACTGATATTGTTAATTTTATATATGAAGACATAATACCGGTGATCAGTTTTTAACCGAAAACTGTACAATATGAAATAAATGACATATATTTCACAAAAAATATTTAAATACTAGGCTGACCCGCCTGTTAAGGCGACCGACTTTTAAGTTGACCACTTCTTAAGGCAATTCAATATGTAGATCAATTTGATATTTTATACAAACTCATTAATTTGGTTATATTGCATTTGAGCGGTATTACTTTAATACTCGTAGTTTCTGTTATTTTTGTGATGAAATTTAAACTTTCTATATTGAGGTCGCCCTTTTGAACCCCCCTGATATTTACTACGCGGTGAGGCATTTGTACTCCATCAACATGAATTATTTTCAGAGACATAATTTTGTCTATTTTTCCAGCACATCGCGCACAAAAGCAAGGGAACGATGGGAGTGCCAGAACTCTGCTCACATCATGTCGCTTCGTACCGCAAGCTGCAAGTAGTACGTCTGTGATAAGCGGGAATACCACTACACTTTCCACTCACGGGACGGAAAGACAATCCCGACCGCTTTCATATAGTAAGAAAGAAAGAAGAAGAAGATATCGCACAGTCTGGAGTAGAAAACCATCTTTTACCTGGAAAAACGAAACTACAAATCCCATCGTGCATTGCAAAATGGACAGGGCATGCGTGAAACTCCTTGCCTGCGTAGCACTCACGGGACGGAAGGACAACCGACCGCTTTAATATAGAAGGACATTAGAAGTGTGCCACAGAGTAAAAGAATAAATTACCTATTAGATCAGTCACAGTGAGTTTACTTTATACCACCCAGCTATATCCATCCAGATTATTAATTGTGTGTAATGAAAGGGGATTAGGACCATAAACACAACATCTTGCCATGATATGTAACAACATTAAAACTTTCTTTAGATTCAAAACTGGTATTTCTTGATTTCTGAAGTTTAGTTTCTTGTGTGGGACAAAGTGGATTTGCCCATTCTGCTAGGATTCAGTGGCACACCAGACCTGTTAAAATAGCAGATTTAACAGGGATGCAGACATTTAGCTGCACCAAACCCTCACTTGAATTCTAAAGTAAGGGACTGAGCTCTTCATACCAAAGCCAGCCTGTACTTAATCACAGTTGAAATGACATATTGGCAGAGACTTCTTCAGACTAGAGGGCGCACGAGTAACAGACACTAAAGGACAAAGAGTTATAATCCAATGAATGATAATTCGTATGGACAAAATACCATATCTATAAGAAGACACCCATTTTGTAACTGTAAATTATTTTAATTCAATCACAAAAGGTTATTCATCTCTTTCAAAACTAGCTGCCCTCATCCCTTTATACACTTCTCTCTCTGCACACATTCAATAAAAATTTCATGGGAACACTTCTCTGCAAACTCTCCAAAATAACCTCTCTCTTAACCTGCTCTCTGAAACAAAAAAAATATGATGAGCCGCTCCTTCTCTTGGAAGCTGAAAGCTGACAGTCTCTTCCCTTTCTGGACTAGAAAGCCGAGATCCTGTCTGCCTGTGCAAGCAGTTTGAGAAGACTGAGAAGCAGATATTATTTCAAGAAGGGAACTTCCACATCTAAGCTCTTGTGCCTGAAAGAGTAACGCTAACGTTACAGATGACACAGCAAAAGCCTAACTCAGAAAAGCACAAGTCACTTGAACAAAGGACCACATTGCAAAGAGAATGGGTGCACTACAAGGCATGGATAATTCTCCAGTTGAACCTGGAACAAACTCCATACAACATCAGACATCATCTTTAAAGACTTGGTAATGTACTGTAAAACTGTTTATCTGAGCCAAGATAAACTAGAACTCTAAAGAGCCAATAAACGGCCAGCCTCTTCAGGGCTACATGTTTGTCTGCGTCCTGTCTTATATATATGCAGTTATCAAATTTCTATAAACATTTTTATCAATAAATTGTACTATTCTGTTTCTTAAAAATGACTGGTCTTCACTTACCTTGATGCAAGTCTAATGGCTGGTGACCGCCTCCTACAAAAGAGATAATAAACAAGAGATGGTAAATAAAGTAGGAGCCTTACCAAATTAATTTATTATTTACCATGCTAAATTTTCATACTCATATTCTTGTTTATAGAGAAAAAAAATTAATAATAAGACGAAGAAAAAAGAAAGGATTTCACTTGTTTACCTGTTGAGCGTTGGGTCATCAACAGCACTGGGTCCAAGATACTTTCAGAGCGGTTACTTTCAGACTGGTCTTCATTTTCGTCCATCTCAAAAAAAAAAAGCATCGATTATTCAGAAAACACTTAAGAATTCACATAAATAATTTTCTTTTACAGAACTGTCGTGGAGGGCAGGGCATTAGCTGAGAGTGTGAACAAGCAAGCTAATGAAAAGGATGCTATAATGAAGAAGCATGGTGGGTAGAGACTATGTAGACTGCACCTTTAAACATCATAACTGCTTTATGAAGAGTAGGAAAGAGTTATTCACAGCATGGGCCATGACTGATCAGAGAAATCAATGTAGAGTGTGGGGTACAGATCATCACTGCATAACATTTTGTTGTAGAGGGTATAGTATATAGCCAGAACCTTTATGAATAGTTTAAAATAGCCTAGAAAAGTTGATCATTTTTATATCCACCACATGCAAGAGATTTTGAAATCAGAATTTGAAGTGGGCATCACTGATCTATTATGGATATTTGAAACTATTCCTACCAAGTATGAATATTTAAACAATGAAACCCCCAATTTCCCCTACTTTGTGTCCTGTGAGAAACGGTCGTATTTACAAGACAGAAACATTTTATATCCAGCACTTTCCCTCCAACACCTTAACATCCTTTATAATCAGTTGCCACTAGCATTGGAACAAACAGCTACTATAAGTTCAACCCAAATCAGAACCAGTTAGGATGGTATGGAAAATGCAAAAAAAAAAATAAAATAAATTATTCCTGAACTGCTGGGATGGATGTATATTAACAAATGAAGCTGATCAGACAAAACATTAAATATCTTAGTTCCATATGGTCTGCAATGAAATGACTTAAAAGTCAATTTAAGAATCACTGCTTCTTTTTTTTGCATTTTCTATACTGTCCCAACCTTTTCTGATATGGGATTGTATTTTGTTTTGTATGAAATGTCCAATAAGCATTTGGAAAAAATGCACTGATGTTTACTGACCAGCACTAGGAGAAATGTGAAAAAGGGAAGTAAAAGGGGATTGACACTCTTACTACTAACAATACAGCAGAGCATGCTGGGTGCTTATAATGTTGACTCCTAAAATGAAAAATCCCCACATCTGAGGTTCCAAGGAAAAATACTGAGGTTAAATTTCAGCCAGTCCAAATACATTTCATAAATAGGACTGAAGCACGGTAATTCTTAACACACAAAGAAATCCAAGGTCCAAGCCAGTGCTGGTAACATCACTGAATCAATTTTGCATGATGCTGAAGGTGTAGTCATTATTACATGTCTCAAAATGCCTGCATAATTGGTCAGTATTCGGCCAGTTGGATTTGATTTCGGTAGCAATCAACTGGGGAAAAGAGGCCAGGAACGATGTTGAACATTACCCTGCTGCTTTAGACAGCTTGCACTGAAGAGTTCAAAAAGGTGTAGGTTCTAAGAAATGTTACATCCATCCCTTTCTCCAGTCTTGGGGGTATTCTACAAAGCAAGCTTAGGAGATTGAAAGTTAGCTGAAAAGGTCCCACCTGAGTAACTGAGTCTTTATTCCATGGCCATTTGTACTGGGAATGGGGAGAAAATCTGTAAAGAAGAATGGAAAGATTCCCAGGGGACAAACAATGGATGACTGTGTGTGTCTGTGGACATACCTTGTGGGAAGTGAGGAGGACAGGGCAGTGGCCCGCAGAGCCCCGGCCATTACAAAGAGAGGATTGCTGTCAGGGAAGCGACACAAATTACAGCCTCTGTAACAATATCAAGTGAAGATCAAGTTCAGAGGTATGTGCCACTAGAGTATTTGAGTCGCCAGAAAGGTATTTTAATTATTTTTCAGACTCCTGCCTCTTCAGTGCTGAAAATGCGGCTGTTAATTCGTTTTATATCCCACGTGGGCATGATGGCGACTACAAGCCGTCCAGTTAATCTAGTTTTACTAATCTTGGGACCCTATTCTACAAGGGCAGGCACGTGGATCATCCTAGGGTAGGCTTGGAAAATCAACATGGTGACTACTGGAACGATAAGCCTCCAGAGTCTGAATAATTCCAGGCTAAACCTCAAAGAAAAAAAAGATGGGCGAGTCTCTCTCAGATTACAAATAAGGGCAATTGGATGGTGCAAGACAAATGTTCTGATCCCAGCAACAAATTTATATCACCGAGACAGATCAGTCCTGTCCGCTATCGTCTGGAGCCATTCTCCCCGCCGGTAGTAGTGACGGTGCCTCAACCGATTGGTGGAGCCACTGTTGATTCTGCAAACTGTCCTGAGCAACCTAGAGAAGGCAATCAGGGCAGTCAAAAAGCTGGCAGAAGAACCAATAATGGCCATACAACAGTACCTTATGCAGATGGACTTAAAAGTAATAGATAAAATGGATTCAGCTATACAGTTGTGTGAATGCTGTATAGTAAATCATAAGGGAGTGCAGTGTGAATTGATCCCTGATCCAAGTGAAGGGAATCAAGTGACGCTCACTCCAACAGTTAATGTCTGGGATTGGAGAAAAATGTACCCTACCTGAGCTGCGAGTCGTGGACGTGGTTATCCAGACTACAGAGGTCAGGCTGGGAAAAAGAAAATGGACACCATCCGAAGGGTCTCCGGACAATGTGATTTGATGTCGAGTAGGATGTGCTTCCACAAAACACAAAAAAGAAAAGTGTAGGGTTAAAGTCACACAGACGGTGAGGGGCCCATCTTTAATTAATAGAGGGACCCAGACCATCCGAAGGCCGTATAAAAGGAAGGGGTGGTCGGTCAGTTGGGAATGACAACTGACGAACCACAGTCAACCAATCAGAGTTGTCATCCTGTACCAAGTGGGTGTGTATCCCTACCTAGACTGCATACTGTGGGGGACACTCTGACTTATCAAGAAGGCTCATGTGGGGGTGACTAGCAAGAAAAGGTGGGGCCTAATCGATTCCCCACCTGCTTCATTGATCACCATGGAAGTTGTTTCTTTTGTTCAAAGAGGAGGCACCAGTGGAGACGTTTCTCCAATATGTCACAGCCGCCTCTGGAGCACCAATGGACATTATATACTCCAATTTTTTCTTTGTTTTTCTTACAGAGGCAGTGCTAGAGATGTTGATTCTGGAGACACGCCTCTGCACTGTGTTGACCCCCTCACAATACTGGTCACTGCAACCAATAGGTCTCTTCTGAGGGGGGAGATATGTACATACCACATGGGCTGGACAGGCATTCCAGCCAGAAGAGAAGATGGTACCTTACCCGGACGGGAGGCTCCGAACAGGTAGATAGGCATCCCGGCAGGGGATCAGACCCAGAAGGGAAGATATCACTGGGGACTTTTTATTCCCGCAGCATTCTAGATGGCAGACGCCCCAGATATCAGAGGCTTCCTCCATGACAGCTTCTTCTAATTTATAAGGATTATCTATGCCATTCTTAAGAGGAAGCCATAGTAGATTGATGATTAACCTGACATCCATTAGGATGATGAATATCCGATAACAATTACAGGTCAATAAGAGATACATTCACATTAAGGGAGAAAAAAAAAATCTTTACCTTCTTGAAGATACTAAGCTAAATTAAGTCTGCTATTTAAACACAATCAGATTTCAACTCATTCACACTTGACTCAATTTAGAGACTACAACCAATTAGCATGGATGACTTAAGGTGAGGAGAGTAAATTTCTAGCAGTTCATTTTATTAACATATATGGATTTAAATAAAAACAAAATGTCTAAAATTTTTGGAAAGTCACTGATGTAATGCCCAGGAAACCATGCATGTTATCATCATATACCTATATAATATAAAGTTTTAACCAAGGTAAAAAAAAAAATCCCGAACAAAAGTCCACACAGCAGGAGTCTCCAACTCTGATCCTAGAATGCTACTGTGGCTGCAGGTTTTTATTCTAATCCTTATCTTTATTAGTGACCAGTTTTTACTGTTAATTAACTTCTTTTCCCTACTTGTTTTATTTAAAATTCATTTCTCTGAATTGCTTCATTTAAAAAAAGAACCCAAACAGAAATGAGATGTGAAGCGAGCCAACAGATGACCAGCTAAGTCGGGGCCTAAAACTTCAACCAATTTCACTCTAAATAGCTACTGTACTTAATTAGAAGTCAATTCTTGAAGTGAATTAAACCTGCTATTTAATTCCTGGGCTTGCTGGTGCTCTCATTCTGCCACAAAACTGTTGATTTTCTTTTTTCTAAGAATACCATTATAATGTTTTGTGGACCAGAGCAGCTCAAAGTTACTGAGACTTTCACCTTTCAGAAATTGTATGATGGGCACAGGTTAGCTGGTCATGTGTTTGTTCATTTTGTGTATCATTTTTGTTTGGCTGCAAACAATTGAGGGATCCGAGTATTAAATAGCAGGTCAATTAAAATAAAGGCAAAAGAAGTTAATTTTGCAGCAAAAATAGGTCACTAATTAAAGGATTAGAATGAAAGCCTACAGTCACAGTAGCACTCCAGGACCAGAACTGGAGACCCCTGCCATATGATCATGTACTTATCATTGGGAACAATATAAGAAGTCAATCATTTTGACCAAGCTTTAGTCAGAAAAGAAATTGGGTCCCTTTTATCTGTTCTCAGATTTCATTTTTCATCCTCATATGGACTGGAATCAAATATCTATAGTCACTACAGCTGTTCAGAAATGAAATTGTCCACTTCTGGTGTACAGCCAAAGAAAAATATCACAATGGTACAACCTCAAATCCAATGAAGTTGGGACGTTTTGTAAAACGAGTTCAAAATGAGTGAAGATTTGCAAAACAACAATAAAGTTTCAGTTTGAACATTCAGTATCTTGTCTTTGTACAGTAGTGTATTCAATTAAATATAGGGTAAAAAGGATTTGCAAATCACTGTATTCTGTTTCTATTTACGTTTTACACAACGTCCCAACTTCATTGGAATTGGGGTTGTAAATAAACGGACAAAAGGAAACAAAAAAGAATATTAAAATACTTACAACAGAACTCACATGAGTGTCATCACTATCTTCTCCAGAATAATCTTTGCCATTTTCTAAAAAAAAATGACACAACACATTTTTTTTACATTATTACAGTATATGATTAGATTCCAGACATACATAACATGACGCATGCATTAAAGTAAAACAGTACAAAAATGTCTGTGTGCAAGTTAATGACAAAAGTAATTAACTAATTTGAAAGTCAGCCTGTAATTAATAAGAGGCCATTGGCAGAAGCCCGAGCATGCTAAGCTAAATTATGGCAAATTCTGAATGAGTGCAGTTCTGTAAAAAAAAAAAAAAAATTTTTTTTTACAGAACTGCACTCATTCAACCACTCACTCGCCAATACACCTAACCCGCATGACTGTGGGAGGAAACCGGAGCACCCGGAGGAAACCCACACAGAGGAGAACATGCAAATTCCACACAGGGAGGACCCGTGAAACGAACCTGGGTCTCCGTACTGCCAGGCAGCAGCGCTACCACTGTGCCACCATGTCGCCTGCACGCTAATTCAGTTAAGAGAAAATTGATATTGAATTGAATCAGGACATTAGTCCCAATACCCAGCCCTATTGGATTCTCTAGTACTGTCCTATGTATGGTTGGTTCATGTGGTCTTGCGAGATTTAGTTCATACTTAGCAAATCAAATTCACCATATATTTGGATAAATAAATGCAATGAAAATATTCCACCATTAAGGTCTAAAGTTATATATAGTGTCACTCAGGGCTTATTATTTAGGCAGTTGCCATTTTAAATTTATATTCAGCCCCAGAAATGATAGGTAGAAAGCATAACGTGAGCTTTTATACATATGCAGATGATATTCTGCTATATTTTTCCTTAAGAACAAATACTATTCAGCCTCTTGTGTTTTTAATTAAATTGTATCAAGTAGGTATGATCAAGTTTGGACGAACAACAACTATTTGTCTTTTAATGTAAAAAAGTGGAAATGTTATTAATTGATGGGAATCACAAGAGACACCAACAACATCCTGTCACTTTTAAACTCACTAGGCCTAAACATTGGTTTTGCAGAATCAGCATGCAATTAGTGGTTATTTAGTGGTTATTGTTGACACTAGTATATCTTTTACCAAAGTAAATTCCAACAGTACCTAAAAAAAGCCTTTCTCCAGATAAAAATAAAAGAAAATTATTATGCCTTCTAAGTATGGGGAATAAAGAGGAGTTAATTCATACATTAACATCTACTAGACTGAACTACTGTCACTCATTATTCCCAGGCATCAGTTCACTGAAAATGCTACAGAAAGAACCATTAGTAGATCTAGGAAGTACAACCAACAGCCGCCTGTTCATAAATCTTTACACCGGCTTCCTGTTATGTTTAGAGTGGATTTAGCATTCATTGTCCAAATGCCATTTTGTCCAATACAAAGACTGCACTTGATATGTATGGAATAAACAACTATAATGTATATATTGAAATATTTTTATTATGTTAAATATTGTGGCGTACGGCCGGGGTCCATGAAAGGCCGGGAAGCCCCTTTGTTATATGCTCAGGAGTAGCAGCCATGGACGGTGCAATAGCTCCCCCTGGATGCTAGACAGCCACCCCCCTGAGTTGGAGCAGTGCCTCGGTTTCCTGCAGGGCTCCATGGGAATTGGAGTTAGATGCAACCCTGTTGGGTCCCACAGGCACCGCCATGGTGTGCTGTAACTGGGACTATATGGTCAGCGTATTCGCCACACCTGGAAGTGCAGCTGGAACTCAGCAGTCAACCACCTGGTGCACTGGGTGGACTATAAAAGGGTCCAGCAACCACCACTCAGGGAGCCAGAGTCGGGTGGAGGAGGATGAGGTTCCCTGGGAGGAGTGGTGGAGGAAGAAAAAGAGTGCTTTGTGTTACTTTGTGTGCTTGGGACTGTGTACTGCCTGTGGGACATGGGGAAGACGTGCACCCACAGGGGAAGAAAAAATAAACAGTTCATTTGTTTTACGTGTGCCTCCGTGTCAAGTCTGTGTCAGGTCGGACGCACATATAGCACCTTATCACAATATGATTAAAGATTTGTCTCTTTTACTTATCTGTGTTTATACTGTATATAAGGAAAAGTTCAGTTTAAGCAAAGTTTTTTTGTAAAGGTTAAAAGGTCAAAGGACAGGATATAAGAGAGGAAACTGCAGGAGACTGCATCATAGGAGATCAGAAAGGGAAGGATCCATAGAAGGATCAAGACCAACAGCCAGGTAGCTGGGAGGGTTTCTTTTTGTTTGTTTGTGGAATGTTCAATTATTGTTCATGTTATATTGAATAAAGGAAGAGTACACCTGTTGTTAATCTGCATCCAATTTGAAATTTGTGCAAAGACGCAATGGCACCAATGTAGCATCTGCATAACATTTAATTTTAAGAATAACACACTGCTTTATGCGCAGCCCAGCCGCCATTTTGGAGCCGGTCCCATGCCTGAAAAATAGGAAGGGTTGGCAGTCAGGAAAGGCATCTGGACATAGAAAAATCATGCTAAAACCTATAAAACATCAACTGCACACAAGAGATGAAGAGAAAGAAGTCAGTCACTTTCTAACCAGCTTAGTCCTGAACAGAGTTGCTGGGGTTTCTGGAGCATATCGCAATCAGCTTGCTTAGGGCAAGTGGCAGGAAAAACCTTGGACAAGGTGCCAGTCCATCGCAGGACAAACCCATACATGTGGGTACACACACACACACACACACACACACACACACACACACACACACACACACACACACACACACACACACACTAGGACCAATTTAGTAACACTAATCCACCTAACCTTCATGTATTTAGACTGTGGGAGGAAAGAGGAACACCTGCACGAAACCCACACAGATATGGGGAGAACATTCAAACTCCACACTGGGAGAACCCAGGATGTGAACCCTGGTCTCCCTGACGATAGGCAGCAGTGCTACCACTATGCTACCCACATTGGTTTACATGCAATAAAGAATAATCTATTTTCCTACATATCAATTAATCTATCTTAAATATAAAATTCATTCAGAAGGAATTGTTCCAATACACAATGACAATATTTGGGTTTTATTCTAAGCTCATCAGCAAATTATATGTACATCAATTACATGTTAACAGACAATTAAAGTCAAATCATCAAAGCAAAAACAGAGCTGATGCAATTCCCTCAGTGAATCATGGTTAGAGACTAAAATTGCAACCTAACTGAGTAATCAGTAATAGGCCTTGCTGCCTGCTACTGGTTTCCACTCTTATAAGTTGTAATGTAAATGTATCTTACCATACTGATGGTTTCCACTCGGAGACTGTTCATTGCCTATTTTTGGAACATGACTTAAAACAAACAGACAAAATATTCATATAAATAACACTTAAAGATAAAAAAGTGACTAAAATACACTGCATTTACAATATCTCACTGACAGTAGCTAGAAAAGTGAAGTTATGCTTTAGTCACATAGAAGACATTCACTGATCATGGCACGGCAGAGTAGCAATGTGCTGCTTATTGATTGGACTTGCAAATGAGAATTTCACTGTACTCTGCATATGTGACAATAAACCGAAACTACACAGTCTCTGACCAAAGTAATAAAACATATTTTAATTAACGCATATAAAGAACAAAATGATATTTACCAGTGCATTGGACTTGAAGTTGTACGATTCTTGTGGGGAGGGAAAAAAAGAGAAAATTAGATTGAATTTTAAAACTATACACTTCACAATAATATTCTGAATATTTTTTAGGTACTACTAAACTGCAAGCAGCTTCAACTGAGCCCATTCACACCAATAAAAAAAAATGTATCCTTACAAAAAGCCCAGTTGTTTATTCAATAAGCATATAGCATTGCAGTCATTTACTACAGTATTTCCTAAACTCTTTACTAATGAGACAGTCTTTCAGGATCCCAAAAGACTGATTTGTGCAAGTGGAATGACGACATGATCCCCATGGTAATTTTATATATGACCTGACTGCATGCATGTTCGTTTTGTAAATCAATCTTTAATAATTATATAATGCCCATTATTTTATACAGTGCCCTTCTCTTATCAGGGAACTGAATTCATCAGGGAAGCTGCACAATACATACGTGTATGTACATAATCATCAGGCATTAATAGCATTCACTTATCCATTCAAACACATTAGCCAGCTAGTCATTCATGTCATTTACAAAAATGCAGCTTATTTAGTTGTTTAAATTAGCTTGTAATTGTAAATTATTGATGTTGTTTGCTACAGTCAATCCTAGTAAGTTCATCCATCCATCTTCCAACCCGCTGAATCCGAACATAGGGTCACGGGGGTCTGCTTTTGCCAATCCCAGCCAACATGTTCATGTTAATGGTAAATTCACACAAACACTTAATTTGAATAGAATGTAAGTTTCCACATAGATAATGGAAGATTCTGTTTTATCCCCTTCAAGCTAACCTGTTAATGGAATATTCTTAATGCTCTGCAAAAAGCATGGTGCGATGACACAGTGAGCTCAGGTACTTAGAAACACAAACTGGTAGATTAGATTGCATGCAGGCAGAAAGGCTCCGAGATATAGAGTTTTCAGATGCACGTCATAGTGTATGGGATTATATATACAAGCTTAAAGAAATGTTCCAAAGGTACTTAAGCGTTAAACAGGAACATAATAAGCATGAAATACTTCCTTTTTTGCATACATTATCAATTTTTTTCCTTAATTTTTTGTATGAACTGTTTGCTTTAAATTTCATTAAAACTGTTAATATGTAGTCTCGCTAAAGCCAGATGTCTGGCGAGAACCATGTGTGAATTTTGCTTAAAAACTGGGTGGGAACAATTAGTCAGCTCACTGAGTGTGACATTTCTAAACCAATGCAATGCCTCATAAAGGCCACACTCAAAGCATAGGCAGCGATTTTGAACTGCAAAGGTCAGAGGTGTTCCTGTTAACCTGGTCAGAGAGACGGCGAGCTTCTGTTTACGATTAACCTTCTACAGTTGAAAAGGTACCTCAAAAAACCTAATTAGATATATAAATGGGTGCCGGGTGTGAGAGAGCACATCGCAAGTTTTAAAAATAAACAAAACCCGACGCACAGAGAAAACCTTTCTGCAGCATCACGTTATACACTGGTATTCAACAGCATCAATGGACAAATGGTAAAAGTGAACAATATGTTGTCGCAGGTGCTGTGTGTGCTCTCTGTTGTTCAGTGTTACTACGATAAAGTAGGAGTCAATGGAGGCCTGAAAGAGTTGGCAGCTATATAAACATTGTCACACTGCATCACAAGGACTGCCATTACCTTATTAAGGCAGGTAATTCACAAACCCTCTCAAACATTCAAGAAATGTACCAACTGAGGCGACTGTACAGCTGCTTTCTGCTAAGACAAAGTTAAAGATTATTGATCAACATAACCGGTTGTTTTACTTTCTAAGGTGGATTTGTGCTTTAAAAGTGTGTCATGGTTCTCACCTGACTTCTTCATGAAAGCAGTTTCATGCATTTTTCAATAAGTCTGTTTTTCTCCCTTTGAGTTTTATACACTAGACAGCTATGTCATTGACCACACATTTTCTGTTTCTACTATCCGTATCATTTTGTAAGTACTCTTAGAAAAGACCTTCCTGTTTACAACCATTCATTGCTGTGTATCCATGTCTGTCTATTATAAAAAAAATACTGTGAAATGAATGACTAGTAGACGATACGTGATCTTCACGTTAAGATCACGAAAGACAAACAAAAGAACCAGGAGATGAAAGAGAATGGGAAAAAAAACAGTAGTGTAAAGAGAAGCAGCACACAAAGATACAGGTGTCTCAGTGCACATCATTCAATGCACAAAACGTAGATTTACACAATAAAGGAACATACACAATGAGAATCTGTGGACCCGCAACAGTTAAAGCAACAACAAGTTTAATTTCAAAGAAAACACAATTCGGTCAGGTGTATATTTATGATGACGGAGAAGCGATCACAACGTGAGCAGCAGAGACACAAAGTAGGAAAAAGGACAGCGGCTGTAAAGGCTTTAATAAGATTGAAGGGCAGCGCGACAGTAACCTCCCAACAAAACCCCACACCCGAGCAGCATTATACGTGCTGCAAGAAAGAATTTAACCACGCCCGGGGCCGTAAATAAAGGGACAAGTATTGTTTTTAGAACATCACGCGAGACCAGGCAGTGAGCCATTATTTAAAACAAGTCCACAGACAGCTAATCCTAGCAGTTGTTGGATTGTATCTGTCAGACAAGCATCATGTGTTCCCAGCTCTTAAAACAACGACAAGAGACAAGCAAAACGTGCAGCTCGCCAGCAGCAGGACGACAGCAGATGATGCGATGGCATATTTTAAGCGTACGTTCAGCCACCCCTCCCCTTCACAATGCGAGCAGCATTATACGATTAGGTGAGGAAGAGATGTAACCACGCACGAGGCCAAAAAAAAAAAAAGGACAAGTATTGTTTTTGCAAAATTTTTTTTTAAGATAAAAGTGAAAATAATGCATATGTAACAATTTCCAAGAAAATAATCTCTTTAAATTGTATATTGCCTGCCTAAGGTAAAGTCATCCCTGATGGAGGATCGCAGGAATCGTGGGAAAGAGGGGTCCTTTCACCGGATTAGCGCTATTTCAGATGTGGAATGGCCAAATGGGAGAGGCAGCTTGATGAATGAGGTCTCCAGGACTTAAAACAAATCCAAATCATATTATGTGATATCATCTAATGAGAAATTCTACTCCATACTTCTAGAATTTTTATTTTTATACTGTATTGAGGATTTATTCTGTTCTATGTATTGTACTGTATTGTATTGACCATCTTCTTTTTGACAATCACGCCCAACCTACCTGGAAATGGGTCACTCTTTGAACTGCCTTTCCCAAGGTTTCTTCGATTTTTTCCCTACAAGGGTTTTTTTTGGGAGATTTTTCTGGTCTTCTTAGAGGGTCAAGGCTGGGGGGCTGTCAGGAGACAGGGTCTGTTAAAGCCCATTGCCGCACTTCTTGTGTGATTTTGGGCTATACAAAAGTAAAATTGTATTGTATTGTATAACCGGTAAACCAAACACGGGGGTGGGCGAGTGAAGCAAGCAGGGGGCGGAGACCCCTAATATTATAAAAAAATAATTATATGTTCTGTCTATGTAGCTGACAACCATCATGCTCAGTGGTTCCTATGGCCATAAAGAACACAGTCAAGGACAGTCTACAGCAATATTCCCTCTATGACTGGAACAGTGTTATGAACAATTTTTAGTTTTATTATGCTGTACTACTTACTGTTATGCATTACAATTATCTAGGTATATGTAATAATCTGAAGTTTCTATGTAATATACACTTACTGGCCGTTTTATTAGGTACACTAGCAGAAATTGCAAACTGCCACTTTGGTAAAACGAGTGCGATCAGGGTTTCACCATGGTAATACTAGCTTACAGGGAAATGTATCACTCACCTCTCTCGATCGCTAAGGCGACCAACCGTGACCCAGTCAGAAAGAAAAGAAGGCAACCAACTACCCACCGCCAGCAACCTTCCTCGCAATGCACAGAACCGGCGTGCAGATGGCAAGACTAAAAGATCAGTTTGTGCTACTCCATACCAGTTCCCACACCTAAACCAGAGAGCTTCAATTGCAATGACCTCTACACTTTGTGACCGACATACAGCCAATTTGACATATGGCAAAATGGCAGGTCCCAAATGGAACTGTAAACTAGCACATAACTTTACTAAATTGTGCTTCCATTACTCTATCACTTTGTCCAGTTAGTGTTTCTTTAAGCCACTTTTGTAGCATGGGTAGAAATATACATTCACCTTGGGCTTGTTAACTAATATCAGACAACTATTTGATAAGTGGGACTTACCTGTCATATTCTAGCTCCAACAGTCACAGCTCCTTATATTTAATTTACTACAGTCTATGCACTTCATATGTCCAACTGTCTGGTTTCCAAGTACTAAGCGCAAATAACTGATCAACCTAAAACCAAAACTGTGACCTAAAAGAAGGAAATGGTCATGGATAGTATCCCAGATCATAACAGGACAAAAACACACTTGCCCCATACTCAAATTCACACAATTGCCAATTGACCTACTACCAGTAAATCAACAAGCTAATTAAGAATGTAGGCTTACTTACAGGGCACATCCTTCACCTGCTGGAGGGAGTAGGGCAGAAGAGAATGAATACAAAGCTGAATGCCATTATGAACGATGCCACACATCCTCCATCAGACACATTACCATTACATACTTTTGGCCAATGAATTATTCAGTAGAAATGCCAAGAAACACTACTGGAGCAACTTTATACTTATCGCAAAATGCATTCTGATACTCACCATCACAACTTTCTTATCATTAACCAATCTAGAAGCTTTTTCTCCTCTTTTATAATTTGTGTTTGTGCTTGAGTGGGTGATGCTGTTGTAGTAGTAATGTCTTTTGAGCTTCTGCAAAAAAAAAAAAAATGCATTTCCTCCAGGAGCAATTAAAGGGCTGTCTAACTCACTACTTCTACACTTTAAAAGGTGGTGTGATCCAGCAGTGTCCCCGAGGATGGGGTCTTCCCTTAGTGAAGATAGGCACCAGCGGGTCTGTTGGGGTTAGGTAGGGAAGGATGTTGGTTGGCTTAGTGGTGGTATCATCAATGTATGTGAAACAACTATGAACTTTAGTGAAATAAGCATACGTATAAAAATGTTTGTGGGTTGGGGATTCCTTGGTGACATAAGCACGTACATAAAGGCTGTGCAGTTCGCATTGGTGAGTCAGGTGCACATGTATAGGGTAAGGGGTGTCCCCCTTGGTGGGATGATCGTCAATAGATATGGGGATAAATAGCACAGCAATGTCAGTCATTTAGGCAACCCACCAAGACTCTCTAACAGCACACTACTGCAAACAACACTGGTAAACCACCCAGCCAAAGGTAGAGAAACACTGATCTATCTACCTGCCATGCATGTTTCATGAAGTAGCTACAGGAACACCCAGAAAGACAAGGGCAGAACTTGCAAACTCCACAAAGGCAACGACAAATTTAAATAAATATAAAATAATGAGAAATTTCACAAGACTCTCTGACATCTCCCAGTCCTTGACTTTCCTTATCTCAGCTGAATGTCCACAAAACAGCTGACATGAGTCCTGGTTGAAAAACACATGACAGACTACATTTCATTGAATATTTTACTCCAGTTCAGATGAAAAAGAGCAAACTCCATTCCAAACAGAAAAACACTGTAGAAAGAAGTGCCCAGCCACTTGGTTGAAAACAAAAATTCAAACATTAACAGCAAATTATAAGATAATGTAAAAACCTGTACAGAGAGAACTTAAGTACACTGACCGAATTAAAAAAAATGTGGTGTTAGCTCAGTCCACACTATAAGCAAATGGAACAGCAAAGAATCCTAATGAGCACAAGTGAATGTTTGTGTACTTATGATTATACACAAAAACTAAACAAGAAATCAACATTAATTCTTAGCCCCAATAATTAAATGCACCAAATACAGCTATATTATTATATATAGACAAACAAATAAATTAATATATACAGTACATTCATATTTACTGTATTTCTATAGTGGTTATTACATACACACACACACACACACACACACACACACACACACTGAACTGCAGAGCATTAATTCGAGTTGAACCTTCTGAAAAATAATTTAACACAGCATGTCATGTAACTTGTTATCTTTGCTATGACATGAATAAGGAGCATCACAACCTTAGGTTGAAACTGCTAAATTCCTGGACAGAATTCTGACAACACAACTAAGACTCAATTACTGTATACGTACCTTTGGCATATCATAATCTATACTGTCATCAGTAGCCTCGCTCTCACATGAGGACAGATGAAATTCACTGTCTATAAGAAAAAAAATAGAAGACATATTTAGATACTTGTTTATTTGGAGCAGTTCATCACCAAGTTATCAAAGCACATTATAAAGCTATGAATCTAAACAAAGAAGAATAATAAAAGCAAATCATTGGAGCAGATGTTGAAAACCTCCATGTTTTTGTTCACTGCCCTTTGAGAAGACATCTCTCTATGTCCCACAGTCTCCCATTTTTGGGGATATCAATGGATTTCTTCTTATCTTTTCTTATCCTTTTGTAATTATATTTATTTATATTTTGCCACCGCAGGGACTGCACCTAATTTATTTGTATTTCGTACAATGACAATAAAGATATTCTGATTCTGATCTCTCACTCTTTTGTAAAAAATTGAATTGCAATCCCACTTCTGTAAAATTCTCTAATTGTTAATTAGAGAATTGTTCTAATTTGTATTCTGTATAAAATCAAGACAGTATGCATTAGTTTACACATTTCCATAACCCATCTGACCTTCCTACGCTTTTCTTCCCTTTTGAAGTATCTTTACCAGCTCTTCAGGAATCACATCCATCAATATATTAGACCTATACAGAATATCATGCTCCTACCTTAAGAAAATGGCCATACAATATAATTTAATTGCTAATTTAAACATATCTGATATGAAAAAAATTAATGCTTTTACAAAAGCACATTATGCTGATCTTTTAAATACCTGCATTCACACAGACTAAAAGTTGTGAAACTGCTTCTTAAAGCACAGAAAGGAAGGCGGCTTAATGTTGTCAAGGAAGCAGCGCTGAACGACACCTTTAGAAGTGAACCCCCTATTATGATGCAAGCAAAGTTCCCAACATTATGCAGGTAAAGTGTGAATTGTTAAAGAAGGCCCTGGTATCCCCACTACGAATGATAGTGTGTACAATTCTAATTACACCAACCATGACAGCCCAATTATGATTTGTTTGTTTTTCTCCTCCCTTTTGACCAAACAAAAATTAGCAACTTTAACAGGAGTACATATCTCCAGACATTATAGCTCCAAGATAAGACACAGAAGCCGACAGCCCATAAAAGATCATATTTCTAGAAGTGGTCAGTCAGTCAGTCACACAGACAGACAGACACTTCTCAATCAAGGATAATCTTTAGTATTCTAGAGCTGCCCCTGTGAGAAGCTCAGGGTGGGAATCCAGATACTCAAAAGAGCAGTACAATGGAAGCTTGTTCTGGTGAATAAGAAGGCCACTTCAAGTTGTAGCAAGTACAATTTTGACTATTTCCCTTAAAGAACTTTACTATTCAAAGAATTCAGAGTTTTCAAAGACACTAAGTTCAATGATCAAAAGGGTAACATTATAATGAAAATGTATTTCAACATGGAGACTTTAACATTCATGGGTAGGATAATTCAAATAACTTGAGGTGAGGGACATAATTGGGGAAAAACAGTCAGTCTCGCCTGATTTAGAGTAGGGAATTGTTACTTATTTCTGTGCTGGCCATGGATTGTCCAAAATGAGCACCTTGTTCAAATTGTGCTGCTCATAAATGTACCTGGTCGTGTCATCTGAACGTTGGCCATTATGTTCTGGACATTTCAGTAAAGAGGGGTGTTGAACTGTCAACTGACCACCATCTGGCAGTGAAATCAAACTGATTAAGTACCACTGAACAGATGTGAAGGTCCCATAGATGTAGTGGGGGGGTGACAAGTGGAGGTCTCTATTCATAAGGAGTTCAACGTTCACCTCAGTAAGAGCTTCTCCTACATCTCTACAGAGGTTAGGGATGTAGAGTCAAAATAAACCCAGCTTAAAAACTCAGTACTGCAGGCAAGTGCAAAACGTTGCAGCAAAAATGTTTTTGGTTTCCACTAAGGATGCACCGATATGGGAATTTTGGGCTGATGCCAATATCCGATAATGTCTATGTACTTATCTGCCGATGCCAATACTGATGCCGATAAACATATTTATAAGATACAGAGAAAAATGAGACTTGATCTGTCTGGACAAGAATTATAGACAAAGTGAACATTTATTTGTATAACAATTTTGCACACCACATTCAGTCATTAAAAACAAATGATATCTGCCACATTTGGCTGGCTACCTGTTGGTTATATGGGAAACAGTTTTGCAGGTTATTGCTTTAAATAACACTTTTTCTTTTTGATGACACAAATTCAACAATAATTGAAAAAATGAAAACTGAAAAAAATGGTAAAATGTACAATGACAATGAAATAAGCAATACCACTTCAGAATAACTTTTGCAGATTATTTACAATCATTAAAATAGCTTCTGCTCAATCACATTTGGCTGGCTATCTGATCTTTGGTTTCACAGTCTCTAGTATTAAATACTACATAATACTTTTTTCTTTCTTTTTGATGGAATAAATCTAACCAATCTATAATTTTAAAAAACAGAAAAGCATACAACGGTAAAGAAATAAATAACTTTTTTCTGGAGGCTTATCATTCTTTTCTATTTTTTAAGCATGATGAGGAGGTTTTTCTTAACGAACAAGAGCGTCACTGCCTTGTCGCAGGAAATTCTGTTTCTCTTTTCTTTCATCACATTAGAAGCCAAACTGATTAATCTCTTGCTGTCCACACTAGTACATGGGGCTGACAGAAACTTGCATGCTACTTTGGCAATGGTAGGAAACCAACTCCAGTTGTTACTCCAGTATTTCAGTGGGTTTTCATTCCTCGGGATTGGTGCTTCAGAAAGAAATCCCTGCACCTGCCGAGTAGCATGCATACATATACTGTACAGCATTATATTCTGTGTTATCTTTCATATCTAAAAGATAGATCTGCATTTTGGCTTTTACCAGCGCTGTCAAATTAAGATTAGAATCCTTACAATAAAAAAAGTATATGGCATTTGAATTGAATGCCATTCTGTATTATATTTGCTGTTTTTTGAAACATTTTATTATTATTTTTGCTTTTCACTGATCTGCTTACAAGTTGCTCATTATTGCTTAATAGACTCAGGTGAAAACAGTGGCTTCCATGAATATGATTGGCTCTCCCACAAAAAGCAATGCAAAGAGAAATAAGACATGCACCGCATTGGCACTTTCAAAAGAAAAACAAACAAAATTGTCAGTGATTGCTCAAACAAAGTAAATGGAGGCATTTTTTTTCCTAGAGGCCAGAGAACCTTATATCCCTGTGTCTATTTTTTACAGTAAATAAACTGAAGCATTGTGACCCTTTATGTGTTTTAGAAATGAAACAAGTGTATTAAATGTTACTTTGTGGTGGTCTTTTAAGTATTTTGGGTATTATAATCAATTATTTAGCAGACAGCATTTTTCAAAGTAACAAAAAAAATTGTAAAATGAGTTTATTGTTTAGTGTTTATTTAAGAAACTATTCAGTTAACACGCACTGAACAAAAATATGAAGCAAAGAAGCATGAGCTATAGTTGGCTCAGTCGCTTGAAGAAATCTTGCGATCTTTAAAATGGGTGTGTTTAACACAGAAGATGCCGACCGTTTAACTAATGACTAATAACAATATGGGTTAACAATTCAGAAACAGGTATAGGCTGATCCTAAAACGTTACGTGCAAAAACAGATCTGTAAAATCCCTTAATAGTGTCCAGAACGTCTTAAGTAACATGAAGCCAAAGTTAGTGTGTGCAAAAACCGCTGTTTTACATTCGATTGCCGTTTTTCTTATGCCGGTTTTTTATACATTCGATATTCGATCGGACAGCCTTAATTATTAACTTAAAACAATGTTGTAAAGATTTCCACAGAGCTTTTTTTTTTTTTTTTTAAAAACTCACCTTTGTTGTCATCTGGCTGTTTTCCCGAGGCATGAATGTGTTCTGTTCAAGAATTTCGTTGTGCATTTCAAAAAGCATGTATGCCACCTCGTCATTTATTTTGGCCCTTTTCTCTTGTGGACATATGATTCACTCGTTTGCATTTCGTTCGATGCAAGTTCCATCTGAGCTTGCAACATTTTGAGTGCCAGTGATTTTACATCTGCATCGAAATAGCGGTCTTTGTATCTCGGGTCTATAATAGTGGCAACACAATATATGGGTTCTATGTAAATCTCAATGAAACGATTGTTTACAGCCTCCAAGAGAGCGTTTTTACTGGTTTTGACTCTGAACTCAGTATAAGCGCTTTTAGTCAACTGTCGTTTTAAAGCATTAACTGGGAGAATAACGTTAGAAGACAAGGATTCAGACTGGAAAATTTATTTTGTCAGTTGTTCAAATGGAGCTATGTGATTATGTTCTCGATTAAACCCCCCACTGATTAGGCGTTAGAGTTCAGGTAACTCATAATCGAAGGCATAAGTCCCAAGGGCTATTTTCTGCTCCAGCAAGCTTTGCAGCATATAGAATGTGCTGCTCCATCTAATCAAAACGTCTTGATGACGCATTTTTAGGCTGCATACCAAGTTCAGTTTGTATAGTTTTGAGACGCGAGTTGGCTAATTTTGAATGCTTAAAATAACAATTTTTCTCCCGATCGCTATTGTATCCGCGACGTTGCGCTGGGATAGTACACCGTCGTTCACGGCAAGCTGTAAAGTATGAGCCACACATGGCAAACATGGGATCCCGCATTCCTCGACTGCCTTTACAACGGTGCGTGCGTTGTCTCATAATACTACATGAACATCGTCTTTGGGTATTTTCCATGTTTCAATCATTCTTTTAAATGCCACAGAGAGTGCAGCACCCATGTGTGATCCAGAGCATTCTTGGGCGTGCAAGATTGCTTTCTGCAATTCAAACTTGCGGTCGATCCACTGAGCAGTTAAACTAAGCATACTAATAGCACTCGTATCAGATGTCTATGTATCAGTGGTAATGCTTATGGCTGTAACATATTCAGCAAGGAGTTTGTGCACATGACTTTCCATAATCTTATTCAACTCTGGAAGCATTATGTCAGAAAAATAACGGCGACTGGGTATCTGGTAACGGGGCTCGAGATGCTCAAGCAGCCTTCGAAATCCTGTATTTTCTACAACAGAAAATGGCTGATCGTCCAAAGCAATAAATTCCATCACCTTTACAGAAATTGTTTGAGCCTTAGGGTTATCTTTATCAAATTTCTTTGATTGATCCAGTAACTGATCAACACCTTGAGCAACTGCAATTTTTGATTTTGTGGCGCAGGATTCTCCTCATTTGCTCTGAGGAATTCTGTATACAGTATTTGTCAGGATGGCGTGTCTTCAAGTGTGTAATTAAGTTGGTGGTATTGAAATTTCACACTTTGACCCCTCCGCGCAAAACATTAGTCAAACAAGTGTTGCAAACAGCATATTTTATGTCGCTCTCACTCACTCTGAAAAACTTCCATACCGCAGACATTTTCACACAGTAGCATCGCCTAAACGTCTGGCATATCCGGAACACAGTGAATGCGTCATCAATATCGGTTCAAATTATCGGACAAATTTAGTCATTGGTCTGATGCCGATAAAATTATTTTAACCCATT
This sequence comes from Polypterus senegalus, assembly GCF_016835505.1. Taxonomy (NCBI): domain Eukaryota; kingdom Metazoa; phylum Chordata; class Cladistia; order Polypteriformes; family Polypteridae; genus Polypterus; species Polypterus senegalus. Next base: position 308,010,490 of record NC_053155.1, read on the forward strand.
ATCTGCCAAAACAGATATAAATCCGATATTATCGTGCATCCCTAGTTTCCACCTTGACAGTCACCAATGGCATGATGTCAAGCTGAAGGAGGAGACCTTATTTGCAATGTTAGCAGGAGAGTCTCCAGATCTGACTGAGAGCCCAATGTGAAATCCTGTATGTTGTGAAGTTTGTTAAAGCCATAGAGATTTTGGACAGCCTAAGAGTTGATTCTGGTAAACCAGAATGATGGAAAGGATGGCAAAATGTTGCTCAAGCTGTACTTAGCAAGATTTGGGAAAATTTTATCAAGCTGGAAGAGTTCAACTACATCAGGGTCTTATTTACCAGTGATAATAGAAGCGATTGTGAAACTGACCAATGAATCAATACAGCAGCAACGGTTTTACAAACACTGTACCAGACTGCAGTCATAAATCAACAGCTACGTCTACAGAAAAGACTGTTGATTTACTGCTCAGACTACAATCCTATACTCACAAGCTCTAGGTAGTAACTGAAAAAATGACATGAGTACAACCTGCCAAAAAAGACCTTCTATGCAGTGTTGCTGAGCTCACTGTCTTTGATAGGGGAAAGAGTTCAGCAATACTGGGGGGGATCAGAAATCAGAACCACTCCTAAGAGGAACCAATTCAGGTGCTTTGGGCATGTTACTAGGATACATCACATGCAGCTCACTTGAGAATTGTAGAAGCCACAGCACAAAGCCAAAAAAGCAAACCTAGGTACACTGGAGATTTCTTCACTGTCCAGGAGCATCTGGGTATTCCCCACATAAGGCTTGGGGAGTAGAGAGACCAGATCAGCCAAGCTCTACATGTTGCTATCATTAACCTCACCAGGAAAAGCAGAACAAAATGAAAATTCATAAAGATAGGACAAATGCTCCTCAGTTCAAAACAGCTTATTTTAAATTTAATATATGACCACAGTCATAGCTTACCAGCATGCTGAATTACTGAGGAAGCTGTTGTGTGGTCTCATGATGTGTTATGTCAGAGCTGAAAAACTATATGAAAGTAAGCATCTTTAGAATCTTTAGAGTCTTCTTTATCAGGTTAGCGCACATTTCTCTTTGCTAGGCTAACCAGGCTATGTTTATGAATGTTAGAACTGGGCTGCAACTACACCAGAGTGCCCATTCAAATGATTCCCCAATATCGTACAGCAGACTCTCCTAAGAGAAGCAGCTTTGGTTGTCAATATTATTAATCACCTATTGCTGCCAGATAAGACCAAAAGGGCACCATCATCATCTGCATACAGTGAAGTTGTAATCCTCAGGTCCCCGAACTGAGTTAGCGATTAAGCTAAAAGCATCCTACAGACTGTGGAAAGTTAGAAACTTAAAGTGCACAAGTTATAACATGATTCAAATCACATCATGTTTTAAATGAGACTAAAGGAAATCCTTTGTTCTGTAATATGTGTATAACTATGGATAAAACTGGACAGACAGACCGATACATAAGTAAAAAATATGACGTAAAAAATGTATATAAAAAAACAAAAATAATTTCCTTCACAAACAGTTAGATGACAGTTAAATGCATGAATTCCTTCTGCAGCTGTGACAAATGTGAATTCTGTACAAAAGTGGTAGTCCTCTTCTTTACTGGTTTGATAAGTCACCTTTTAATTAAGGTAACACCTCACTTTCTTTGCTATTAAGAAATACTGCAGTTCATTTCACATCTGTAAAAAAAATGTGTTTACTCTGCCAAGTTTAAACCAGCAATTGTAAATGTTCAATTTGTTCCTTTAATCCTGCAGTTTTCTGAATTTGGTGAAAAAAGTGAAATTGCTTTAAAAAGTGAACTGCTTTACAAATATTCAGAGAACCATATCATGAATATTGACCCCTGTGGAGTTTGAGTGAACTGAGAAAAGATGGCATATGTGTCACTTTTAGAAAAGTTCTAATTAGCCAATTTGTTCCATATGGGCTCCAGTTTTAGAAGCCCTAGCCTTAAGTAAAATCAGGTGAATTGTTCAGGTGAAACCTTCCTAATATACTAAAGTCACAATCTCTGGAAGGGAGCATAAAAAACACCTTACCAGAGTCCTCAATAGACTTGTTCCTCTTCCTCTTCCTAGACTTCACAGTCCGATTTCTTTAAAAGACAAGAAATTATATTACAGTAGAAGCTACTTTCTACATTTTATAAATATCAAAAGCAAATATATTTGCAAAGCACATTTTTGCATTCATTTCCTCTTTTCAAAATAACAAGCGTAATAAATAAGCCATTAAAAATATATTTAAATAAAGAACTGATAATACTTGTTTACTTCTTTACAATCAAGCCATAAACAAGACCTTCCTCAAAGAAACAGGGTTTCTCCCAATACTGATAGACTCAACAAGCTGAATTCTTCATTAATTCCTTTCCTAATATACACAGTTGTCTATTTGTTAATTTTTCAAGCTCTCTTAACTCATCTTTTGGATGCAGGGTGTTAGTCTGGTTGCAGACTTCTACAAACAGTAATGAGTGTCTGCTTAAAATGACAGCCAAGGTCCTTTGGCTTCCATTCACCCAGCCATTAGCATCTGCCTTGATTTGGCAGTTTTACAAGGAGAATTAAATATCACAATAAAAATGATTATGACAAGGAAAAGATATGTACTGTGTTATTATACATAACCTGTTTGGTTCTGAGCAAAGGAGACTGCCTGGGGACCTAATCCAGGTTTTCAAAATTATCCACGGCATCGATAAAGTTGATCCAGCAGAATTCTTTCCGTATAATGGTAAATCACATACTCGAATACATCAGTGAAAATTAAGGGGAAGTGCATTTAGGACAGAAGCCAGAAAGCACATCTTATCGCAAAGAGTTGTGATCATCTGGAACAAACTACAGAGCCATGTAGTTGAAGCAGATACCTTGACAACTTTTAAGAAGTATCTGGATGAGAGTTTGTTTGTTTTCCACATTTCCTATGCTTTTTAAGGCTTCATTAATACAATTGCAGTGAAAACTGTTAAGTAATGGAACTGTATATGAATTTTAGGAAAGAGGATACTGTTAAAATGCAGGCATTGTATACAGTTTGTCTTGCCAATTGACGGACTAATTTAAAGAAAATTTGAATCTGTTTTTCTTAACACTGCATTAAAAACAACTGACACTTGTTAATTATTTTTAGCTTTTACTTTATTATAAGGTATACTACAAAAATAAAAATAAGTGGATCAGACAGGAAGTAATCAATACAGAGTATGTTAGTAAACAGTTTTTCTACCACTGTCTGTAGGCAATTTTGAACAAATATCTCTATCTACAGTATATTTATGCTAAGCACTAATTAACATGGATACATGCTCTAAAATATCTGATTGAAAACATTTATTATTGTATGTTTTAGTAGTGGTGCCTGCACCCCCTCAAATTTTCATAACACATGAAAATCCCAAAACCATCCCAATTCAATCTTGCAGGAAAACTGAATAAAGCCTAAAAATTTAAAAGTACCTTTTTAATGAACTCGATTCACTCTTCTTTCATAGAAAAAAAACACAAAAGATGAAATTTTAAAATCAGCAAATGATATATAAATTACTAAACCAGACTAGGTTTAGAATATTAAATACTATATAAAGGAAACCTTGACTCAAATGTGTCTGCAGAATTAAAATCAAATGCAATTCTACTTAAACTCAAATACTGTTAAGTATTATACTGGTACAGTATTGAATACTGTTAAGGGATTTAAAACCACATACAATTTTCTCAGCTCAGTCTTAGGAAAGGAGACATATGTCAGACACCAGAGGAAATACTAATTAATCAGGAATAAATCTAAAGCATAAAACATGGCCCATTTCAATTTTACGGACTTGCTCAAAATAATACAGTATGTAATTTTTAGAAAACACATAAAATATTCTAAAGAGCAGTTGTAAAAAGAATTCTAATTAGTGAAAAACTTTAAAAGGAAGAAACATTCCTCATGATGTCTCTCTTTTATTTTACGTCTGTGATGTGCTTTGCAGTTATTTTAAAATCTGAATACTTGTGTATTATATTTGTTCACAGATATTACTTTTCATGTCTTTTTATCTGCTGAATTGTTACACTGACAAAACCATGGTAGTGTGGTAGATTGCTGCTTTGTTAAAATTATATTTTTAAAAGGTTTAAAGAATGATGAAATTTCTTTCAAAGACAAAAGTAATGCATTCTAGCACACCTAAGACTAATTATTTTCATAATCAATTTCCTTAACTCTTCATGCTATACTGTATATACCAGGGGTTGGCAATAATCGGTCCTGGAGAGCTGCTATGGCCACTGGTTTTCATTCCAACCTAATTGCTTAATTAGAAACCAATCCTGGCCAATTTCAGACCGTTTAACTTTGTTTGTTAGTCTGCAATGTAAGGTTCTTATATCGTAGATTTTTTTCCCCCTTTATAAGGACATGATTCAAATGATTTGCAGTCTAAATGGATAATTTACAGTCTGTCACATTTTCTATTAAGTGTTTTATTAAACCAAACAATGCATGATGAATACACACAGATGTAAATGGAAACAAGCTAGATGGAGAACTGCTGGCTGCTTTGTCATTTACATCTTATTGATAATAAGGAGCCATTAAAACAGTGAACAAGGCTGTTTAAGATTGAAATAAGCAGTTAAGGATGGAGACCCTTAACAAGCGAGACTAATACAATGAAGCATCAAAATGTCACTTAAGCAATAAGTTCTTCATCAGCAATAATGGACTTCTGATTAAGAAGCTGGGTTGGAACAAAAACCTGCAGCCACTTCAGCTCTCCAGGACCGACATTACCCACCCCTGGTATATACGGTTAAACTACCAAGGGTAGGAATGACACCATACCATTTAACTTTTATTATTAAGATGCAAATAAAGACCGCACACCTTCAAAACAATCGTTTTGAAAAACTGAATAAGATTTTGAATAATAAGTGGTATTTATTAATTATTTGTATATGTTCTCATTCTACACAGATGTGTATTATACTATAAAATTTCAAATTATGTTTACTTAGAATAATTTGGGTCGTTTTGGCAACATATCCAATTTCAAGTAGTTTGATTTTAAGTTTAAACAGAAATTAACATATTCTTAAATATAATTAGTAATAAAACTATGTCTATAGTAGTACCGTGTTAGCAATTACACCCTTCCTGAAGAAGAGGCCACAGTTGCCTTGAAAGCTTGCATATTGTATTCTGTTCAGTTAGCCAATAAAAGGTATAATTTTGCTTGACGTCTCACTTAATAAAACTATGGAAATCCATAAAGAAAAACTGAACCATCAACAAGTAATTGCACATTTTATGTGGCCAAAATGTGATCCACGGAAAATACTAAATGGCTGCTGTAAATGTGCACTTAAGTATAAAATGACATTATCTGTGATTTCAAACACTTTAGTCTATCACATTTTACAGTTCAATCTAAAAAAAAATCTTAGACAAATCTAATTCTAAAAAATCTAATTCAATTTGTCATTTATAAGCCAAAAACTGACAGTACACATGTAAGAGGCTCACATAACACTAACATTTTTAAAAAATAAAAACACAAGCTTGAAATATTATTGAAATTAGGAATATATCTTACAACAGGACTCCCAACTGCTTTAAATTCCTTGGTGTCACAATCAATTTTTTTTCCGCTCCCTGAAGCAAAAAAGAGGATATTTAAGTGAAGTTAAGATAAAGTTATGATATTTCACTCCAATTTAGGCACACTGCCATTCAAGAGACAGATTTAATATTTTAACTGAGATTCAGTGTACTCTGGCTAGTCTTCCACTTTTGTAGTATAGTTTGAGGTGAAGCATTTGCTTGACAGGGAATAGGCACTACATGTGTGTCTTGTGAAACCTGCACTTTCCTTTATTGTACTGACAGCATTCCCTCTTTCACTTTCTATACTGATTGTGGGTAATTGGCTTGGAAGATCCATACAATTTTGGGACACTGTATAAGTGGGCAAAAGGATTTTGTGCTATAAGTGATACTTTGATGTGGAGCTGTATTGTGATATGGTTTGTAAAAATGCTAGTTTACTGTAAACTCTTGTTCCACTGTCTCCAGTTACAGCCCATCTGTTTGATTGCTGCCACACAGCTGCAGTATTTTATCTCGCCAAAAAGAATGTGCTGCAGTTAACACACACAGACACACTCTTTGTACTGCTAAATTACAGAAAATTGAAGTACTAACCTTTGGGGCACCTATCAGCATGCTTCTTGCAATAAAGTCTGCAAAACAAAATGAATTCAGCAGAATTACAGTTTTCTGTATATTTTATTTATTATGATATTGGAGCACCAAACACATATTAAGCAAAGAACACGTTATGATTATACTAAACCAATACACTATTTGGGAGCTCAATCACCATATTTTTATGCATAGATGTAGGCCGCTTACATCTGCATACATCATGACAACTACAGAATAAAATAGTCACATATCCATCCATCCTCTGCCGCTTATCCGATATCGGGTCACGGGGGCAGCAGTTTGAGCAGAGATGCCCAGACTTCCCTCTCCCTGGCCACTTCTTCTAGCTCTTCCAGGGGAATCCCGAGGCGTTCACAGGCCAGCCGAGAGACATAGTCCCTCCAGTGTGTCCTGGGTCTTCCCCGGAGCCTCCTCCCGGTTAGACGTGCCCGGAATACCTCACCAGGGAGGTGTCCAGGAGGCATCCTGATCAGATGCCCAAGCCACCTCATCTAACTCCTCTCCATGCGGAGGAGCAGCAGCTCTACTCTGAGCCCCTCCCAGATGACTGAGCTTCTCACCCTGTCTTTAAGGGAAAGCCCAGACACCCTGCGGAGGAAACTCATTTCAGCCGCTTGTATTCGTGATCTCGTTCTTTCGGGCACTACCAACAGCTCATGACCATAGGTGAAGGTAGGAATGTAGATTGACTGGTAAATTGAGAGCTTTGCCTTACGGCTCAGCTCCTTTTTCACCATGACAGACCGATACAGAGCTCGCATCACTGCGGACGCCTCATCGATCCGACCTGTCAATCTCTCGCTCCATTCTTCCCTCACTCGTGAACAAGACCCCGAGATACTTGAACTAGTCACACACCACCAGCTAATTTCAACAATCCATCTTTAAATTCACTGTGTAAAGCACACAACATGCACATATCGAGTACAAGAAATAGCACAAGCATAATCAACAAATACTCCCAAAAAACTGTACTCAACAGTTAAAGTTAACAATGCAAGAAACCCCGTCTTTCTGTTTCATCAATTAAGGCTGCAGCTTACATACTTGCCCCCTACAAAAACAGATGCAAGAGTAGAAGGCAAGCATGCAGACAAACAGCAACATTGGTTTTACAGCCTCATGGCATCTGTTAAGGCTTCTCAGCTCATACAGATTCAAGGTACATCCCAGGGATTAGTTTGTCCAAATACGTTTGAGCCCCTGAAAATAGGGGGACTGTAAAAAAATGTCTGTCATTCCTAAATGGCTCATATGATATTTTTGGTAGACTCCTTAAATTAAAGCTGAACATCAACACTTCAATCACATCTTGATTGTTTTATTTCAAATCTACTGCAGTGGTGTACAGAACTAAAATTATGAAAATTGTGTCACTGTCCAAATAATTTTGGACCTAACTGTACTTGGTTTTGGTATACAACCCACTGTCATGGAAGAGTACAACTTAGAGATGTAGCCCTATGTACAAGTGTGTGAGCAAATACTACTGGGTCTCCTTTATAAAAACAGCATAATGCCTCAGTGTAACTGTGACAGCCAAGTCAGAACTTTTTTTCTTTTTATTTTTCTTGCAAGACAGTCATTCTGGTGTATGTTCAAACCAAACTGTATGTGTATTTATTTACTTACTTATCTACCTATTTATTATTTATAGAGCTTATGTAAAAAGCCAAATTTCCCTCTGGGGATAAATTAAGTTCTATCTATCTATGTATTGACACATGAATATCAAAAATTAAACAACTGCAAACATACTACTATGTTGTTACATACAGTTTGTTTCAAAACCAAGAATATTGTTGAGAACAGGAAATATATGGTCATAAGTAAAAAAAAATACTTACTCAAAAGTACATTTGACTTCATTTTCAAACAATACAGCTTCTTCTTTTTTTGCACATAGGTAATGATAAGATTTTGGGCATTTCTTAATTTCACAGCCAATAGTAGCTCCATTTCGTTTACACGAGGGGCAGCGCTGTTGAAGAATACATAAAAAAACAGATATAGATAAGCAATAAAAATTATTTCAAGTGAATGTTCTTTTACCTTCACAAGCAATTACTGCTTTACGTTAAGAGTCATTTATTCATTCAGCTTCGGAGTCTACTAATTTCAATATGAGTTTGTGAGGGGTAAAGATACATGGCAGAAACCAACTCTGGAAGAGCTACAAATCTATCGTAGGGCCCACTCATACAGACATTCTCGCTAAGCCAATTTTATATCACTAATAAGCCTAACCTGTACATTTGGGTACATGGGAGGAAAGTAAAGTAGTTAATAAATCCCAGTAAGTGAGATATCCACATTCATTTTCAATAAGGGAAGAAAAAAATTCATAATTTGTACGGTTCCATTTAAGATTATTTTTGGTATATTGAACTTTAAAATTCAACACAGAGAGGATGGTGTCACACTATGTCAGCTGCAACTGACCATCTGTCCATCTTAGTGTAAAGAAGCTATTTCAAAACAAATGTTTTATATCCAATATCATATATACAAGAAATAAAAAAGTAACACTACCATAATGATTAGACTTTGTAATCCGAAACAATCATCAAAACAGGATTGACTCTGATCCCACTGGAGGAAGCAAGGGAAGAAAGCTGGATGGCAAAATTACAGGCCATCATGACTACAACCAGTCTACCTGTTCCACAGACGGGGCTGTTTGAGGTTGGGATTGGGCTAGCAGCTCATCCCTGTAATAAACCTACTATTAACAATCAAAATTGAAGTTACTTGTAGTCAGCCATGGGGCAATCCTCCTAGCACAGCTTCTTTTCAGAAAGGCGCGCTACATACGAAGATGAGATCTGGTGCAGGACCTCCTAGTCTGTATTTTTTTAGCTCTCTGTTGAGGCATAACATATATTCAGATAGCTAAACTATATTCCTTTATCAAATTAGTAGCTTAAAGACCAAAAAATCTCCAATTTTATTAATAAAGGAAAGGTTGTCTGTATTAATGCTGAGTGGAGGAAGTTGAACTTGTCACCTTTATTTTACTATAAGGTTTAGGTTTGTAAGGTTCAAGTTTTAAATGAGAAAGCATAATTACAGTCCATTACAACTTTTTTGCCATACCAGTTTTCTCCCTCTCTTCAATTCTTCCTTCACATCTTCCAGCGAAAATCCAGCTAAATCATCACCTTCAGGTGAATTTTGAGTAGTAAGGTTAGATGAATATAGCTTTGAAAAAGAGAAAAAAAAGACAAGTTAATGACTTTACAAAAAAAAAACAACCTAGTGCTTTTTACATTAAGTGATCACTACATAACAAATATACTGTGTAATTTTGATACTGGAGCACTGGCTGGTTAAGCCACTTGTTCAAAGTAATATAGGGCGGATAGTGAATGGGAATACATGAATCAGTAGCTTCAGTCTTTAAGGTACAACAACAAGATTGTGCCCCTCAGATGAAAATATATAAAACCATCATTAATCATGAGCTTTTATATCGCTAAAAGGACATGTCTACAAACCCTTTGCATTAGCTTGTTGAAGCAATCCTCAACTACTCCTAAATAAACACGCACACAATGAATCAGCTTGTTTAGTATGGTCAGAGAACAGACAGCATGTACTAGACAATTTCAGGCCAGTACTAAAGGTTTCAGAATAATCAGGCATGGAATCTTGAAGGTAAACTCATTCTTGTAACAATACAGGTCTACAACAGTAGCCAAGAACTCTATACTGTGAAAATAGAGAAAACCAGCTAAAATGTGGAGCCACGTAAATCATACATGTTACACATGTGCAACTACAATGATGATGTGACAAAAAATAAGACTAAAGATGTAAAGTGGCAGATTATTGGTTTGCTACTTTTACTTTATATTGCTACAAATATAAAAAAAACAGATCCAGATCCTACCCCTGACAGCCACGATACCAACACAAGAAACATGGAAACAGATGTAATACAGTTCTGCACTTGTGTTTTGTTATGTCAGGTACCAGAGGAAAATTATCCTCCTATCAGCTAATCTACATATACCGGATTAGAAATAAGATCTATATATTTGATTAACTTTAATAAAAATTTCATGAAAATTTATTAAAGCTTTTATGAAATTCAAAGGCATACGAGGTGTGGCTGAAAAGTAATGAGACTGGCAACACTGCAAGCGATCTGCAGCGCTGCCAACGCGCGCGCTGTTGTCCTTGATAGAGCACGTGTATCAGTACCCTCCCATAGCTCAGTGCGAGTTTCAACTCCTTCCGTTAACTACGTGATTTTTGTGACTGCTATTAGCGAAGTTGTGTTTTTGGTTGTGCATCACGCAAAATGGAACAGCGGAATTTGGAGCAACGTTGTGCCATTAAATTTTGTGTTAAGCTTGGAGAATTTTTATAAAGACGTCCTTGAAAGGCTCAGAAAAAGGGGTCATTCGCGTGAGACCAGACATTGCAGACAAATGGATACTCCATCATGACAACGCCCCATGTCAAACTGCCCTCTCCATAACAGAATTTTTGACCTCAAAAGGCGTTCCTGTGGTTCCCCAGCCCCCTTATTCACCTGACCTCAGTCCGTGTGACTTTTTCCTTTTTCCTAAACTGAAAAATGTCCTCAAAGGACGTCATTTCAGGACTTTAGAAAACATCCAAAAGAGTGTAACGGACATGCTGAAGACCATACCGGTTGAAGACTTCCAGCACTGCTACCAACAGTGGGAACAACGTCTCCATCGGTGTGTAGCTGCCCAAGGGAACTACTTTGAAGGGGATAACATTGATGTTTGAAAAAAATAAAAACTTTGGTAAATAAAAAATCAGTCTCATTACTTTTCTGCCACACCTCGTACATCCAATGAAACACAAAAAACAAGAATACAGATTAACAGGAAAAATAATAGTCAATTAATCAATCCATAAATAAACTTAATGAGTATATCAGGTGAAAGCACAGAATTGCCTGATAGCAGTGGGCAGAAAAGACCCCCAGAGGAGCTTTTTAGCACACCATGGTAAAATGAGCCTGTAGCTAAAATTGCTCTAAGAGAGTGCCTCCTGGAGGGAATTTTGATGGGATTCAAATTTGCCCATTATCCTCTTTTCCACAACAGCTTCCAGTGTGTCCTGGGTTTTGTCCTGTGTCGGCTCAGGCTTTCCTGATAAGTTTGTTCATATTCATGCATTGTTCTTCATTTGTGCTCAGGTTGCTTCCCCAGGAGACTGGTAGAACATTTCCATTACTGCACACATCAAAAAATCTGAGTCGTCTTGGTGAATCTAGTCTGCTTGTTTAGCACCACTGTGTTGTCAAACCAGTCTAGTTTGTTGTTTATGTGAACCCACAGGGACTTGTAGCTCTGCATCACTTCCAAGTCTTCCCCCAGAATAGTAACTGGTCTCAGAGGCGTCTTAAATTGAGAGCTTATGATGTGATACTCATAACACAACCCAAAAACTGGAGGTGTGGGCTACCTCATGCCATGTAGTTACCTTTGGGTCCTTTTCACAGAAAGCAGAGACAAAACCACACAAAGGCATGAGAGCCATGGAGTAACATGATACAGACCAGACCACCCCTACTCTAGGGTGCCACCATGATAACTGCCAACAAAACAGACATACAACTCTTAAAAAAACACTGTGTCTTGCTATATTTAATTTGTGTATGTTTACACCGTTGATGATTGCAGTACACCACCTATTACAAAGTATTATGGAATGCATGTAGTACAAAAAAAAAACTGCATATTTTTTATTTCCAACAAATGGTGCATCACTAACATTAGTGTTGTTTTTACAAATCCCAAACCAAATGGGATATAAAAAAAGACATAGTAACCACATAGACAAACAGATACACGGACACACACACATAGACTATTGTGCTTTTATTAATTTGGATTGTTATTCACAAACTGCAGCCATGAAGACAAGCTAGTAGTCGCAGTATGCATTCATTCATATTGGGTCAATTTTTAGTACATGAAACCCATCATGTGTGATAAAATCATGGTCATGGCGGCGCCCGTGCAGGCTGCGGCTTACAGAGCTCCCGAGTACGCGGTGTTTAGTGTTAATCTTTGTTCGTCTTTTTTAACTAGTATAAGTAAAAAAGTAGATTTAAGTGATAGTAGTACGCAGACATACATTTACGAGCGGCAAATCCTGCTAGATTTCCAAAGAAACTGCGCCGAAATATCCAGTGAGGTGACTGAGACGCTCCGCAGCCTTTGCTTACTTCGGCAGCCTGAGAAGCTGAGTTGGCGAAAACGCAAGCGCAGAGATCGGAAACAGAAACGAGGTAAACGCGGCGGTGTTCACACAAGGCTAAAAACTAACCCCACCAGACCTGCGATACCGTCTATTCTGCTTGCGAACGTCCGATCGCTGGACAACAAGCTGGATTATATAAAGCTGCAGCGGGCCAAGCAGTGGGAAATGAGAGACTGCTGCATCTTTATTTTCACTGAGACATGGCTCCAGGAAAACATTGCAGACTCGGCCATCCAGCTAGACGGACTGACCATCTTCCGAGCGGACAGAGACGCCTCTTTGTCCGGTAAGACCCGCGGGGGCGGACTGTGTGTTTATGTGAACAGAGAGTGGTGTACGAACACTGCCTCAATTGCGCGACACTGTTCCCCGCTGATAGAGGTTTTATCAGTAAGGTGTCGGCCTTTCTACCTGCCGAAGGGAATACAGTTGCGTGATGGTGGTGGCCGTCTACCTCCCGCCTAGCGCAAATGCTAACCAGGCGCTAGCGGAACTCTACGAGATCATCAGCAAACTGCAAACACGCACCCGAGGCATTTTTCATTATTGCTGGAGACTTCAATCATGCCAACTTGAAGTCATTTCTCCCAAAATTCTCCCAGAATGTGAACTTTGCAACTAGAGGGGGAAGCTGTCTGGACAATGTTTACACGAGCGCTCCTGACGCCTACAAGGCACTACCCCACCCTCACCTGGGCTGTTCAGATCATATCAGCGTTTTTATGGTTCCTGCATACAAGTCCCTGCTGAAGCGCACTAAACCAGCCCGCAAGAGCATCAGAGTGTGGCAGGTTGGTGCGGTTTCAGCTCTCCAAGACTGCTTCGAATTGACAGACTGGGACATTTTCAGAGAGGCTGCTATGGATGGTGACTCCATCAATCTGGAGGAGTACACAGACTCTGTGACTGGCTACATCTCCAAATGCATAGAGGATGTTACTGTTACCAAGGATGTTACCACAAGAGCCAAACCAAAGCCCTGGATGACAAGAGAAGTGCACAAGCTGCTCAAGATCAGAAATGCAGCCTTCAGATCTGGAGACAAGGCTGCCCTCAGGGTGACCAGAGCCAACCTGTCTCGTGCTATAAGGAGAGCTAAGTGGGCATACACGCAGAAGATCAACAAACAATTCAGCAGCACCAGAGACACACGTCGTATGTGGCAGGGTGTTCAGGCAATTACAAACTACAAGCCCAATCCACACAGCAGTGATGGTGATGCCTCCCTTCCAGATGAGCTGAACAACTTCTTTGCACGGTTTGAGGCACAGAACAAAGAGCCTGCGAGAAAAGCAACACCTCCCTCCACTGACCAAGCACTCTGTCTCTCCATAACAGATGTGAGGAGGACTCTATCCAGAGTCAATCCACGGAAGGCTGCAGGACCTGACAACATACCTGGTCTTGTGCTCAAAGAATGTGCAAGTCAACTGGCTGGTGTCCTCACAGACATCTTCAACACATCTCTGAGCCAGTCGTCAGTCCCAACATGCTTCAAGTCGACCACCATCATACCAGTGCCAAAGAAGTCATCAGTGACATGCCTGAATGACTACCGACCAGTTGCACTCACACCAATCATAATGAAGTGCTTGAAAGGTTAGTCATGTCACACATAAAGACTAATCTCCTGCCTCCCTTGACCCTCTTCAGTTTGCATACCGCTCAAACAGGTCAACTGAGGATGCCATATGCTCTGCCCTTCACATCTCCCTGACACATCTGGATAAAAAGACACATATGTCAGGATGCTATTCATAGACTTTAGCTCTGCCTTCAACACAATCATCCCTCCAAAGCTGGTTGTAAAACTGAGCAGGTTGGGCCTAAACACCACCCTCTGCAATTGGATCCTGGACTTCTTGACAGAGAGGCCCCAGTCAGTTCGGATGGGCCACAACACTTCCAGCATCATCACACTGAGCACTGGAGCACCGCAGGGCTGTGTGCTTAGTCCACTGCTCTTCACCCTGCTGACTCACGACTGCACAGCCCGCACAACACCAATCACATCATCAAGTTCGCGGAGGATACGGCGGTGCTGGGACTGATAAGCAGGGATGATGAAAGAGCATACAGAGATGAGGTGAAATGGCTGTCCGCATGGTGTGAAGACAACAATCTATCTCTCAATGTCGACAAGACAAAAGAGATAATCGTGGACTTCAGAAAATCACGTCCTGCCCACATCCGCTCAGCATCAACGGTTTAGATGTGGAGATTGTTAGGAGTACCAAGTTCCTCGGTGTGCACTTAACTGAGGAACTTACGTGGACACATAACACCTCATCACTAATCAAGAAAGCCCAGCAGAGACTACACTTCCTGAGGCGGCTGAATCAAGCACGTCTTCCCCCTTCCATCCTCACCATGTTCTACAGAGGCACCATTGAGAGTGTCCTGACCAGCTGCATCACTGTCTGGTATGGCAACTGCAACATATCCGACCGCATAGCGCCTGCAAAGGATAGTGAAGACAGCAGAGAACATTATTGGGGTGCCTCTCCCTTCACTACAGGACATATTTTACAAGCGCAGTGTCCAAGGCCTGCAGCATTGTGCAGGACCCTTACACCCCTCACATGGACTTTTCACACTTCTGCCATCCAAGAGAAGATACTGCAGCATCAAAGCCAAATCTGCCAGGCTGCAGGAGAGTTTTACCCCAAAGCTGTTAGACTCCTTAACACCAGGCTGCCCCTGGGACCTTCCACAGGCCTCAACCACCACTAAAAACAGAACTTTTATACATGAAAACCACAGTCCTGCAAAGATGTGTGTGCATGTAGAAAAGAACTGAAAATCTCATACTGACCTTTAAGTATTTTGACACTCTTGATATCCTTATGCTATGAAACATTCTGACCGGTCATTGTTTACACACATCTTAAACAACTATTATCATACACTGATAATTTCTGTATTATCTATATCTATTATTTATTATTCATTTATTTATTATATTACATATCTTACACATCAATATTGCTGCTACTTCTTTGTCCTATCTTTGCACAATGTCTTGTCTTGTTTGTGTTTTAATTTTAAATTTTTAAATTTTTATTCTATCTTTAATTTACTATTTGCACATCATGTTGTTACACTGTGGACCCTGAGCTTCACAATTTCGTCTATCTGTATACTTGTATATGGTTGAGATGACAATAAAGTTCACTTTGACTTTGACTTTGAAAATTAGGGCATCCATCAAAACCAATGGACTTATCATTGTAACGTTAAGCATATTTTAATCAATTGCCATTTGCTATGCTAATATGGGAACTATTACGACAGGCTGGGATCAAAGTACTTTGTGTACAAATGCTGCTGGTGGGAGTAGGTGAGATCTGCAAGAGTGGGCAATAGCACATTTGGTGCTGCCTCAACAGCTCAATCGTCAAAAGACAGTTATGGTTGCTTTCAGAGCTATTCTACTTCTGTTGTGCTGTGAACAGTCAAGTCATTTCTAACCCGCTTAGTCCTGATCAGGGTCACGGGGGGTTTGTGGGTTGCCGGACCCTATCCCAACAACTTTAAACACTCCTTATTATTGTCCTATGAAGCTGGCAAATGTCGGCAGCCATGATTAATCCTGAGCAGAGGGTTACATCAGGGCTGTGTTCTGTCTTCTTTTCTCCCTCTACCATAATGACTGCCCCTCCAGTGACCATCCTTTAAATTGCTGATATTTTCTGTTAACACCAGGGCTGTGGAATCAGAAGTAGTTATATAGTAACTGGAGTCGGAGTCTGTAAAAATACATCACTAAATGTAAATTGCAGGGCTGTGGAGTAAGAGACAATTTTGGTTACCTGGAGTCAGTGTTAGCAAAAATGTACCGACTCCAATTCTGACTCCTAATAAATTTAAATTGTAACGAAAAAAAATACAGCAAGTTCAAATGTCCCATTTCACAAACAATAATACATTTATATAGCGCTTTTCCCATGCTCAAGGCGCTTAGTCATTATTAAGTACTTCACTGATGTAAGAATAAAGCCCAGTGCATACTGTAGGTGTGTTAATACTAATGTGAAATTCAGCTGAGCTATCAAACAACCTGACATTCACACATTGTAATCTGGATTATGGTACATTACAAAAAGTGTTTTGATTTTATTTCAGATATAACGTGGTTAACTGTGGTGTAGCAGGTCCACAGCTCAAGTCAAAAAGACAACTTTTTAAATAAAAAAATCGCAGCCTTCTCAACTTAGACAGGGGGCGTGGTAGCGTGGCTGGAAGTGGTTCCCAGGGGAATTCGTAATGCAGGTGGTCCTTGCTT
Source organism: Polypterus senegalus (assembly GCF_016835505.1). Taxonomy (NCBI): domain Eukaryota; kingdom Metazoa; phylum Chordata; class Cladistia; order Polypteriformes; family Polypteridae; genus Polypterus; species Polypterus senegalus. The sequence continues at coordinate 308,027,266 of NC_053155.1, forward strand.
AAGTGCACAGGCGAGGAGTTGTCAGCATCCACAATTGTTGCCGCGAGCTGCTGCTTGCCACACCTGATCCACGTCCCTGTGATAAATAGAAGCACAAGGCTAAGCTAAGGGAAGAAAAAGAAAAGACGGATGGAGGTTAGAAGGAGAAGGCGGCAGGCAGCAGGGAGGAGAAAGCCGGTGCATGAACAAATGAAAGTGCAGCTGATCAGTGAGCCTGGGCATTTGGCCGGAACCTTGGGAACAGTCGATTGTGGTCGCTCCCACTGAGCATTTAGTGAGGAGCGGGAGTGACCAGAAGGAGGATGGCTCGCCGCATAAGGCAGAGAAGGTAGCGGGAGTCGGGACATGAAAGCCCCAGCGTGAGTGCCCTGGTCACTGGGGAGCCCAAGTCATGGTTTGGTGAAGCCTACTGGAGCCAGGCAATCAGAAGGTCAGCTGCAGGTTGGGTAACTCCTCTGGTGTATAGCCTGGACGGGAGAAGCGGGTGAGTCACCAGTAGAAAGGCACCGGGCTTTGTTTTAAAAGACTGCTTCGAGCCATTGTTTTAACCTTGGTTTTAAAAGGATTTTTCTATTGGATTGTAACTTCCACCCTTTCACTTGTTTTTATGGATTATTTATTTAATGACTTAACTTTGTTGCACTGTACTTTAATTTGAACACTGTTTGGTTTTGCTGTTGTTGTTTTACAATAAATGCACTTTGCACTTTTTGCACCATCCCCTTGCTTCATTGTTGTGCCTCACTGCCTAGCTCATCGGTGACATTACTGACGGTGTAAGGTTCAAGAGCTCCCAGGAGCTGAATGAGAGCAAGGAGTAGAACCCACATCGTCACATTAACAAGTTCATTTGAGTGTAAACAAGTGTAATGACGTAGGTGTAGGTGTGTGCTAGGGCCTGATGTGTGTTCAGGGTTCTGACTGCACTCTCCACGTATGCTCCCACCCAGGGCTGAACTTTAGCATAACTTTGCACACCACCTATTGTAGAAGATTTTCAAATTAAAAAGGAACAGATTCTATGTATTGTGACAGATAATGCTTCTAATATGTTAAGCACAATTGAAAAAATGAATAAAGTAGATGAAGAAAGTGACAGACATATTAGAGGAAGACAGTTCTTCAAGTATTGGAGATAGTGAAACCGAAGAGAGTAATGAAAATTTGCATAATATTGCAGAAGAAGCATCCAAGCTTACTACTATTCAACATATGCATTGTGCTGTTCATACTCTGCAACTTGCAATAAGAGATGGATTGAAAGATCGTCATGCAGCTACTCTAATTGGCAAATTGAGGCAAGTAACTGTTGCAGCCAGGGCTCCTAAAACACAGGCCATTTTGAAAAGGAGCCATTTTGGATCAAACAACATGGTGGGGAAGCACTTATTTGATGGTAAAATGTTTGTTTGAACTACAAGACTTTCTTGAACTGGACAATGAAAATGTTTTATTAACTGAAAGCCAGTGGGAACAAGTAAAAGAACTGGAAAGTCTACTTTCTTACCCCTTTACTGTTACCAAGAGGTTGCAATATGAAGATTTAACACCCGGTAAAGTTTTCTTGGAATGGAAGAGCTTGATATATTGCCTAAACAAAAGTGGAGGGTTAATAGCTGATGGCATTGTATCTTCAATGAAGAAAAGAGAGAGTCTCTTACTGGATAATCAAATGTTGTTAGCTGCTATTTATGTTGACCCAATGAGCCGAATTTTGTTGAGCAGTGACCAGATTGCTAATGGGAAAAAAAGGCACTCTATGATGTAGCAGTTCACATGAAGAGATTACTACTACCTGAAACACCACCACTGGAAGAAGCTATAAGCACTGGTAACTCAGGATCATCCTATTCAAATGAAGAATTAGACTTTGATTCCTACTTGGACAAAATGGAAGTTTCAAAAGCAAACTGACATCACCTATGCGTGAAAGATAAACGACCAGTAAATGTCCAAATAAAGAGATTCCAGCAGGAGTTTTTTAAAGAATTAAAAGTAGTTAAAGTATGATCACTCATCGAAACTGACAGTAGAAGAAGCCATCCTTGTTGATCCAGAGATTATTAGTGATGTGGCTTGAACTGTAACAGCAATGGCAAGTCAGTGTTGAAAGACTTTTTTCAGATCTAAAAATAATCACGTCAGATTTAAGAGCTTCTATAAAAGAGGATCTGGCAGAAGCAATTCTGTTTCTTAGAACATTGCATCAAGTTATTTTTGATTGCATTTAACAGCTATTCTACTCTACAACTGTATTCCAAGTTTAATATATAAACTGTTTTTTGTTCATGTAGTTAAGCTTTGTTTTTGTTTTAAAACTACTGAAGAATGTGGTTTACAGTACATTTTTTGAACTGGTAAAGTTCCTGTTCCTGATTTTATCCATGCTACTACTTTATAGCCACTTGATAAAATCAATAAATAAAACCTTACTGTTTTCATTTTTTGCTTAACTGGCCAATACGGTAGAGAGTCAGCTTCCTAGTTAGTAAATGTGGTTAAATGATGAGTATGTTGCCTTCCTTCAATCAACATGGAAGATACATTAGCATATTAAATACAGAGGAGTCGGGGAGTCGGAGTCAGAAGTACCGGAAACTAAGGAGTCGGAGTCGAAGAATTTATCTACCGACTCCACAGCCCTGGTAAATTGTAATACAATCTGTCAAACTTTCCAATTTCACATATAATGATTTGATAAAAATATTTCTTCTTCTAGACTTTTGATTAAAATATAGCATCTTTATTAATTTTCTAAGTTTAGTTTTATGGTTAACGTTACTCAGCGTTTGTAAGCCACAGCCAACATTAAGCCCTGAGGATAAATAAGGTTCTATCTACCCATAGTCTTTAAACTTGAACATTTTAACAGGTTACGGGTGCCAAACAGTAGACTGACGATTCACACTGGCAATGATGAAATGCCTTCGATCTTGTATGTTGTGTGCTTTCAACCAATATGGTAAAAATATTAGTCGAAATTACAAATATAGGAGTCAGAGTTGGTAGTACCAGAAATTGAGGAGTCGAAGTTGGTGGTGCCATAAATTGAGAAACTGGTGTCCAAGTTGGAGTCAATGGTTTTGTGTACAGACTTCACAGCCCTGAATGACACCATCTTGAATGGCACAATTACAGCTATGGAAAAAGATGTCATTTTGGAAGGAGGTGGATCTACACACTATTGGCTAGTGCAATCTCAACATTCTCAACTTAAAAACTCTGAAAACTGGGAATGGTTAAAGATTTTAGAAGACAATCCTTAACGCATATAGCCCTAGTTATAAATGTCACCATCAACCGGGTAGAACCACTTAAATTTCTTTGCACCATCATCACTCACAGTCCAAACCTGGACGTAAACATTACTTCTTTTATCCAAAAAGCTAAGCAGTATTTGTTTTTTTTTCCCCCACGAAAATAAAAAGAATAAACAGTCCAATAAATATCGGCTTAGTTTTATCACGCCGTCATTAAAAGTATCCTCACTTTCTCCATAATACTCTGGTATGGTAATACATCTGCTCATTTAAAATATAAACTGCAGTGTGTTATTTGGGCAGCAGAAAGAATTCTGGGCCTGAAACTAGACTCTATTGATGACCTGTACACATCACGGTTTAAAAAACGCACAAGAAAAATAATTAAATTCTACACTCACTCAGCTAATCAGCTGGTTTAGTTATTACCATCACAAAAACATTAACAGTGACAAAAAGCAAGAACTACTAGTCACATAGACTCTTTAATGTCTGTTTTAGTTAAACAGAGTCTGTGATTAACACCCGTTTCTTCCTAATCAAAAAATTATATTTAGTGTAAAGGCTTACTTACATATGAGTGCAATTCTGCATAATCAAATTGTTTTATACTGGAGCAACCACAGGGCCCAAACTTGAGGTGCACACACTCCTCTAAAGGCCAGGATTTATACAAGGAATTGGGAAAAGCCAGCTATAAAAAGCAGCTCCGTGTGCAGTGTTTTGCAGACACAGTTCTTAAAGAAACACTCTGATTGTGTCTCTGGGCTGCTAAAGCCCATTGGCACTGATGCATCAAGCCTCAGATTTAGTTCCTGGGCTTTGGTTGCCTCCCAGATCCAGGGGATTGTGTGGCATAAGGGTTACTTCTAACCCCTGTTGAGCTGAGTGAGGAGGAGCGGGGTGGCGAGTGTAACAGGACAAAGCAGCTGGGAGCAGACTCCACTGTAGAACATCTAAGCGGCAAGGTGGAAGCAGCCCCTAAGATGCCAGTGGTCATTTTAAGGGCCACTCATCAGCAATCAGCATAAAGAACAACAGCGTTTATTTATATAGCACATTTTCATACAAAAGTAGCTCAAAGTGCTTTACATAATGAAGAAAATTAAAAGACAAAATAAGAAAAGAAAATAAGACAACATTAGTTAACGGTGAAAAAGAATAGGGTCCGATGGCCAGGGAGGACAGAAAAAAAAAAACTCCAGACAACTTACATTCAGCTGTCTCCCACACCACGACTCTTAACAACAAATATGTGACTTTGTGCCGATATTACTATTCTCTACTGCTGTATATAGTGTTGGGATGTTGTTATGTATATTGTTCTGTTAATTGAATTTACTTTTGCTACGTGTACGGAGAGAACACCAAGAGCAATTCCTAGCAACTATGTTGCCTAGCAGTAAAGATCAAATTAATTTCAATTAACTAGACCGTTTAAAGGTCATCTCTTAAAATATTACTAACTAATGATTGCTGATCAGGCATATCGATCACTAGTCAAGGCAAGGCAGCGACAACAGCAATCAAAAAAAAAAAAAAGACCTCAATTTTCTCTGACTGATGACAGGGTGTATCGTGCAAACATGTCTAATGACAGTGCAGACTCCCTCATGCCGGGTCATTTTCAACTTATCGATCATTTTTGTGACTGAGGAGATAGTGGAATAAGCGGAGGAATTACACTCGGACACAAGAACACACCCGATCAAGAGCAGGCCTGAATTTGAACCGAAGATTGCATTTTGATTTAATGAAAGTCAAATAATTGAATATAAAAAGTAGTCAGTAATTACCAATAATAAAAAAAAAATACATGACACGTTAAGGCCAAGGCAAAACTAATGTACCTAATGTACGCAAATGAACTGAATCGAAATGATACCGGTCGCACAATAATATGACACGGTTTTCATAATTAACAAAAAGAAAATAACCATACCATACAAAATTCGTGTGCACAGACGTCCTCCTTTTTTAACAACGGCCCCGTCTCACTTGATTCGCAAGTATCTTTGCAAAATGCACAGCAAAGCTTCTCTACCGCCATCCTCCCAGCACAGCGGCAAATACAAAAACACTGAGCCCGCCACTAGCTCGAGGTCTCAGCTGCTCTCGCGAGAAACGAAACTGAAAGCAGAGTTGCTAGCAGAGCGCAGCATCTGACGTCACCGCACGCAAATTATTGACAAAAATACGGTGCGGTTGACTTCTCATTTCAAACACGCTTTAAGTGCTTCAGTTTTACTGGAACTTTGACTTTGAAGCCTATAAATGCAAGGCGAAGAGAAACCTAAAGACAAGAAAATGAAAAAGATCACTTTTCACAATTATTTTAAGTGGGTTTTATTTTTCACCTAATTTATATTCTCCATTATCACCACACTGCTAGACTAAAACAAACACAGCAGTATATTTTAATTTATATAAATGTATTCATACCAAAACAATTATTAAAGATTTGTTTGTTGTGTGGACATACGGTGCCCTCTGTAATGCTTGGGACAAAGACACATTTTTCTTCATTTTTCGTCCTGCTTCACAGTTTATACTTACAAATCAGAGTGACCCTGTAGTTAGGATATATCGGGTTGGATAATGGATGGATGGACAATTCAGATGCGGGCGGCACGGTGGCGCAGTGTTAGTGTTGGTGTGGAGTTTGCATGTTCTCCCCGTGTCTGCGTGGATTTCCTTGAATGAATGACAATCCTAAATTGTCCCAAGTGTGTAGTGTGTGTGCCCTGTGGTGGGCTGGCGCCCTGCCAAGGGTTTATTCCTGCCGTGTGCCCTGTGCTGGCTGTGTTTGGCTCCAGCAGACCCCTATGACCCTGTGTTAGGATATAATGGGTAGGAAAATGACTGACTGACAATTCAGATGTGAATGTGATTAAAGTGCACATGGCAGACTTTCATTTAAGAGGATTTGTGTACATTTTGGTCTTACAACACTTTTTCTAGACAGTCCCCCCATTTCAGGGCATCATAATGTTTGGGACATTTCACGTCACAGGTGTTTGTGATTCCTCAGGTGTGTTTCATAAGATACCTCGGCTTGCTTCTACCCTTTGAAGTCTGTAGTTGTTCAACAGGAAGACAAGAGCTGTGCCAATGAAAGTCAAACAAACTATTATGAGGCTGAAAAACAAAAATTAAACCATCAGAGACATCGGTTAAACCTTAGGATGACCAAAATCAACTGTCTTGAATATCATGAAGAAGAAAGAACACACTGGTAAGCTCAGTAATCACAAAGGGACTGGTAGGCCAAGAAAGACCTCCACTGCTGATGACAGAAAAATCCTCACTATGGTAAAGAAAAAGCCCCAAATGCCTGTCTGACTGTTCAGAAACAGTCATCAGGGGGCCGATGTTTATGTGTCAGAGACAACTGTCAGCAGATGACTTCATGAAGAGAAATACAGAGGCCACACTGCAAGATGCAAACCACTAGTTAGCCACAAAAACAGGATGGCCAGATTGCAGTTTGTGAAAAAGACTACAAAGAACCTACAGAATTCTGAAAAAAAGATGAACCTGCTGTATAAGAGTGAGGGCAAGGGCAAAGTGTGGAGACCAAAACTGCCCAGGATCCAAAGCAGGCCACCTCATCTGTTAATATGGTGCAGGGGGTGTTATGGCTTGGCATGTATGGCAGCCACAGGTCCTGGCACAGTTCTCTTCATCTGTGGTGAAACTGCTGACAGCAGTGGCACAATGAATTCTGAGGTAGAGAGTTGACACATGCATTATTTTTTCTTCTCCTGAGTTCAAGGTGAATGTGATAGAACATGACAAATAATAGTGAAAACTGATTAAGGTAAAAAAGACAACAGACACTGGTTTTTAGAATGACACATTAGTTTTGGATGTTCCATTCCATTTTGAATGACACATTAGTTTTGAGTGGACCGATGTGAAGACGGATTTGGGATTTGTCATCATTGTCAACTGCTAACTGGAACCTCGTTGAAGAAGTGGCTGTTAGTAGGCTCCTTTAGAGTCAAAAGGAAGAATTTCAAAAACAGACCAAAATATTTTTGAGTTTAAAATGTTTTATGAATAGTGCATCTTTATTTTCTTGGTCTTGGTGTTTTTTTGGAAACAATAAGACAGTAAGTAAGGATTTTTTTCTTTCTCATCATTTCTTCTGAGCTCCAGCACACCAGAAACAGGTAATTACCACTGCCTTTTAAGACTCCAGTCAATTTATTATTGTAAGTAGGTGTGCTACCCTTCTTAGGAGGGTTGAAATATAAGTATTCAAGATAGACATCAGCATTAATGTTTGCAGTGCACCATACAATATGCCACTTGTATGGGATTCATAAAAGCAGTGTTAATGTTTGTGATGTGCCATCTGTTGGAACGACAAATGCAATACATGTCTCTGTTATATGCCATTTGATATGGAATTCATAAAACAAGTGTTAATGTCTGTGATGAGCTATCTGTTGGAATGACAAATGCAATGCATATGACTCTGTTATATGCCATTTGGTATGGGATTCATAAAAGAGCATTTTTGACAGTCCCCCAGTCTTTACTGTCTAAGAAAACAAGAATAAACTCACCAAAAAACCCTTGCAGGGAAAAAAATTGAAGAAATTTTGGGAAGGGCAATTCAGGGAGAGAACCCCTTCCAGATAAGGTTGAGCATGCAATGGGTGTCAAAAAATAGGGTAAATACAAAGAAAACAGAACACACAAGTAATCCTGTTCACAATGCTAAGTGGCCAATCTATCGTGGCCACCTCAGAAATAAAATCCAACAGTGCAAACTACTTTGCTCTTGCCCACCAAGTGTAAGTGCAGAGTGCTGTCACAACTCTCAAGGCAAAATGGAAGATATAATATACCAGTCACTAATTACAGAATTGTCACCTATGAGGATACACATTTAGTTTTTTAGTTGTATCTGGCCCCTTACCAAGATTATATAGAGGGGATGTGATTTATATCAGATTGCATTCCCTTCACTGCTGGCTAGAAACCTGGTGTGCAAATAAAAGCATAGCGTTTGTGAACAATTGGGATGATTTTTGGGAAAGGCCTGGATTTTTAGAAGAGATGGTCTTCATCCTAACTGGAGGGGATCTTATGTATTATCCCAAAATATAGGCAGCAAAACTGCCTGGCTGACTGATGAGAGCACCATCCAGGTTGCAGTCATGTGATCTTAAATCACAGGCTGTTGTTTATCCCACCTGTTACTATCCTGAAGCTGTTACCCATAATCCCTGTTGTGGGGCATCCAGTAAATTTAGTCTTGATACAAACCTTAAATTAATTGATAACCAAAAAATAAGGTGTATAATTAGACCAAGGGATAAAACCAGACCTCCACCAGGGGCATCTGTAATAGAAATTTACTTCAAATTAAAACAAAAAATATATCACCAGTTCAGAAAGAACCATGCAGTTTTAAATGCTGTTTATTGAACATTCGCTCTCTTGGCACTAAAGCTGTTTTGGTAAATGATATTATATTAAGTACAAAATCTGATCTGTGTCTTCTCACTGAAACCTGGCTTAGTAAATGTGACACTGTTCCCCTAGCTGAGGCGTCAACCAAATGAATACTCGTTCCTTCATAAGTCTAGAGATTCTGGTTGAGGAGGAGGCCTTGGAATAATTCATTGTAACAAAATGCAAATCATGTCTAAAAATTTAGGCGACTTTACATCCTTTGAGGCATTCATTTTAAATATTAAAACAGATTCCAACACAATTATAGTGCTAGTCTACAGACCACCAGGGCCATATTCATTGTTCATGACTGAATTTAGCAACCTTTTGTCTGATTTGGCTATAAATTATGATCACGTAGTTCTGATGGGGGATTTTAATGTACACATTGATGTGGAAACTGACACTTTTAGCAAATGTTTTACTTATTTGTTAAATTCAGTAGGATTTTGTCAGATTGTCAAAGGTCCAACTCATAATCATAACCACACATTAGATTTAATTATAACTTACAAAGTTGAAATTCAAAATTTAAATATTACTCCATTAAATTAAGTTATTTCCGATCACTACTTAATTACATTTGATTTAGTCCTGCCCTTGCCAACGCACTCAAAGATTAAAACAAAGTGTGACATCTAGATTGTAATTCTGCTTCAAAATTTATAGATACCTTGAGTAAGTCGAGTGTAATTGTGGAAAACCATTTAGATCAGTTAACATCAAATGTAAATGTGGAAAACAATTTAGATCAGCTAACATCACATTATAATGTGACCTTGAGAGATGCTCTGGACACAGTGGCTCCCCTTAAAACAAAAGTGATCAAAGCACATAGAAACTGTCCCTGGTTTAATGAAAAAACTTAAATTAGAATGATGATAACTGGAGCGCAGATGGAGAACAACAAAGCTACATGTCTTTCAAATTGCATGGACAGAGAGTGTTAAAAAATATAAAAAGCTCTCTTTAAAGCTCACTCAGAATACTATTCTACAATAATAGATAGCAATAATAAAAATCTTCAGGTACTATTTAGAACAATTGCTAAATTAACAAAGGGAATTCAGATCTACAGTGCAAAATACCAACAGATATTAGCAGTACAGACTTTATGAACTTCTTCAATGAGAAAATTAAAAATATAAGATCCCAGATCTCAGCATCACAGTACAAACCAAATACTAGCTTAGCAGACCCTGCCTCACATTGCATTCAGCACTTTAGTAATTTTAATCCTGTAAATGAGCAGTAAGTCTTAACTTTAATTTCTAAAATGAAGCCCACTACTTGTTCCCTAAATCCAGTGCCAACAAAACTAGTAAAAAGTGCAATGGATATTCATGCAGCGCCTATTCTAAACATTAGTTCATTATTGCATGGCACAGTAACTGATGCACTATAAGTGTCAGTCATTAAACCATTACTTAAAAAGTCAGACCTAAACCCACACATACTAAATAATTATAGGCCTATTTCAAATTTACCCTTTCTCTCTAAAAGCGACGGGCACTAAGCAAACTCCTGTCAATCATGAATAATCCACTGCATCCACTTAACAGTGTCATCTCCAGACAGAGGAGTAGCTTCAGTGACAGACTTTTGTCACTGTCCTGCTCCACTGACAGACTGAGGAGATCGTTCCTCCCCCACACTATGCGACTCTTCAATTCCACCCGGGGGAGTAAATGCTAACATTAATTTTATTTTAATTTTTTCATTTTTATTACTATTTAATTTAATATTGTTTCTTTGTATCAGTATACTGCTGCTGGATTATGTGAATTTCCCTTGGGATTAATAAAGTATCTATCTATCTATCTATCTAAAATACTAGAAAAAGTAGTCGGCAATCAGCTTCAGTCACACCTTACGTATTACAATTTACAGTATTTGAGAAATTCCAGTCTGGTTTCCACACTGGTCATAGTACAAAAACGGCACTAACGCGGGTTGTAAACGACATTCTGATATCCTCTGATGAAGGAAACGGCTAGACTTAAGTGCAGCATTTGACACCACTGACCTTTCTATTTTACTGCACAGGCTAGAAAATGATGTTGGACTCACAGGCACCGTGCTCGCTTGGTTTAGTTCTTATTTATCAAATCGATTCCAATATGTACAGAAATATGCTGACAGTACTCCATCATTATACACAGAAGTTCAATATGGTGTCCCGCAGGGCTCAGTACTGGGACCTTTACTGTTTTCACTTTACATGCTTCCACTGGGATCTATCATTGGGACACATAATTTTAATTTTCACTCATATGCAGATGACACCCAGTTATATCTTTCATTTAGATCAAATGAAGTTTTTCCAATGTTGTCTTTAATTAGTTCTGTTAGTGAATTAAAGGAGTGGATGGATGAGAACTATTTGTCTGTACACAGACAACACAGATAAAACAGAGATGTTAATTGTTGGAGGGAATGACGCTGATCACAACAATATTTTGTCATCATTTAACTCAGTTGGAATCACCATTAATTTTACTGAATCAGCCCGCAATCTAGGCATTGTCTTTGACTCTAGCATGTCATTTAAAGCACATATTACAAAGTTGTCCAAATCATGTTTCTTCCATCTTAAAAATGTTGGGAAATTAAGGTGCTTTCTAAATAAACAGGATTCTGAGAAATTAATTCATGCCTTTATTTCTAGTAGGATTGACTACTGCAATTCAGTGTTCACTGGATGTTCAACAACAACAACAACATTTATTTCTATAGCACATTTTCATACAAAAAGTAGCTCAAAGTGCTTTACATATTAAAGAATAGAAAAATGAAAGACACAATTATAAAACAAAATAAATCAACATTAATTAACATCGAATAAGTGTAAGGTTCAATGGCCAGGGGGGACAGAAAAAACAAAAACTCCAGACGGCTGGAGAAAAAAATAAAATCTGTAGGGATTCCAGACCATGAGACCGCCCAGTCCCCTCTGGGCATTCTACCTAACATAAATGAAACAGTCCTCTTTGGATTTAGGATTCTCACGGAAGGGCTTCATGATGATGATGGTCACCAAGACTTCTGCCTTGTAATCCGTCCATCATTGTTGGAGCATCATGAAGCTTTGAGTAAGTGGTGGCCGGAAAAAGAAACAGAAAAGAGAGTAGGGGTCAGTACCAGGTGCGGTCCCAGTCTACAGAGGGAGGAAGAGAGAAAGGTATTAGGACACAGCACCAACCCCAGGTGCGGAGGTAGAATTACAGTCACTAAAGCCCTTCAGGCTGTCCTCTATGCACACATTCGTGACATCATTGTGATTCTTTCAGCAATATTCATCCATGGTGTCTCTCTGTCCTTGGTAGCAGCTGCTGCCATGTTGGTCCTCTTTTATCATATGTGGCGATAATCTTCATGCACTGCCACCAGCACATCTTGCTTTGCTGGCATGAAGGTTGTTCCAAAGAACAACTGATCTAACAGACCTCTTTTCTAAACTGATCTCAAACTTTGACCAAAATGTCTTCTAAAACATTTATTTTTCCTGGTAGCTATTCATAAGCTTGTCTTCATTAAGGTTCTCCCCTGGCTGTCCCTGACAATATATTGTCATCATTGAACTTTGTTTGTGACACCTTCTTGCCCTGTGCCTGCATTGGCTTTCTCCAACCCTTTTTCCAAAATTTGTATTTCTATACATACAGTTAAAAGCAATGCTAGTATTCCCTTATGAGTAGTATAGCTGTAGTCTTGGTTGCAAAGTTTAGTCTCTTAAAAACTAATCTAAAACACTCAAATTAAATATGACAAGTCTTATTTAATAAACTGAAATAAACTCCAATTTTAATCCCCATTACAATGTTGGTGTCATATGAGTCCAGCCTAGATAAAGGACAGCAAGGTCCACAGGCAAATGGCACTATCTAAAACAACAACAACAACAACATTTATTTCTATAGCACATTTTCATACAAATAATGTAGCTCAAAGTGCTTTACAGTACATGATGAAGAGAAAAAAAAGACAAAGTAAGAATTAAAATAAGAGAACACTAATTAACATAGAATAAAAATAAGGTTCGATGGCCAGGGAGGACAGAAAAATCAAAAAAACTCCAGATGGCTGAAGAAAAAATAAAATCTGCAGGGGGTCCGAGACCACCCAGCCCCATCTAGGCATTCTACTTAACATAAATTACCTCAATCAGTTCTCATTGTATTCAGGGTTCTCATGGAAGGACTTGATGATGACGGTCACGTGGACTTCTGGCCTTTAATCCATCAATGTAGGGACATCACAGTGCTTTGATCAGGTGGTGGTGGCGCAGATCGCCACCCCAGGAAACCGGAAAAAGAACAGAAGAGAGAGTAGGGGTTAGTACGGATTTTGGAGCCATCATGAATAGTAATGATAATTAATTGAATATACAGAGCATTAGTATTTAACTAAAATGAAGCTATGGGAAAGCCATGTTAAAGTAATGTGTTTTGAGCAGTTTTGTGCTCCACTGTATCAGCCTGGCGAATTCCAATTGGCAGGCTATTCCAGATTTGAGGTGCATAACAGCAGAAGGCCGCCCGCCTCACCACTTCTTTTAAGTTTAGCTCTTGGAATTCTAAGCAGACACTCATTTGAAGATCTAAGGTTACGATTTGGAATTTAAGGTGTCAGACACTCCAATATATAAGATGGAGCAGATTATTTAAGGCTTTGTAAACCGTAAGCAGTATTTTAAAGTCAATTCTGAATGACACGGGTAACCAGTGTAGTGACACTAAGACTGGAGAAATGTGCGCGGATTTTCTTTTCCTAGTTAGGATTCTAGCAGCTGCAATCGAATGATGACTTTTTTGAGTGGTCCTGAAAGGAGTGCAGTACAGTAATCTACTCAACGGAAAACAACAGCGTGAACTAATTTCTCAATATCTTTCAATGATATAAGAGGTCTAATTTTTGCTATATTTCTTAAGTGAAAAAATGGTGTCCTAGTGGTCTGATTAATATGTGAATAGGTCAGAGTCAATAGTTACCCCTAAATTCTTTACCTACGTCTTGACATTTAATCCTAATACATCAAGAACTCTTTTGTCTTGTTGAACATCTGAGTCGATGGATTATCAAATAACCAGCAGACACATATTTTATGCCAGCAAAAGATGTCTGCTGTGAAACCTTAAAGCAAATTGTAGTACCACCTTTAACCATAAGGTGGAACCAAAGCATAGAGGGAAAAGAGCATCTGAGGAAGGAAAAACAAATAAGTGCTGAATATCCTTCACACCTGCCCTGAAGGAGCTGGAATAACCCATTGCTTACACCTGTAGTCAGTTGTGACACCAAGGTGGGCACCTGTGCCAATCCCACAGCTTAACCTAGTTCATTTCTTTTTCTTCTGATGTGAATTTCAAGCTCCACAGACAACTATAAATGTGAATTACTTTGGGATTTTTATAAGCCCATGCAGTTTGTTTTGCTCCTTCCTCAACTTTCATTTTTCACTTGAAGTGAAGTGATTACCAGGCAAGCTTCACGCTGGACACTTGTGCTGATTCAGTTTTTGTAGTTCCAGATTTCTTTTGCAAGTTAGTTTTCCCTTCTTGTTCTCTTCTACACCCATAAGGTTATTATCAACAAAGTTGATAGGTAGCTAGCTGATTTTTTGTTTTTCTGACATTGATAGCCCCCATTCTCACCATTTTTTATGTTGTTGTGTTACTTCTGTTCGCTGAACTTGACACACTGCAGTCTGTACTCTATAGATGTTAAACACCATTGATCTTTATTTTATTGTGAAACCAGCAGTTTAGTTGGCACAAGCAGCATTGCCAAAAATGCATATTTACATGTGCCTATGGTTTAAAAGGTGAGCCAGAACCAAAGCAAAAACTGTTCAGATTTAATGTAAGCCAATACCTTTGCCCATCCATCCATCCATTATCCAACCCGCTATTTCCTATTTTCCAGGGTCACAGGGGTCCGCTGGAGCCAATCCCAGCCAATACAGGGCACAAGACAGGAAACAAACCCCGGGCAGGGCGCCAGCCCACCACAGTAATACTTTTGTATGCATTGATATGTAACTCCTTCAGTTTCTCATTTGCAGCTCCATGTGCATTTCCCACAGTCACGGATTAAAGAGTGCATGTTGGGTGAGAGGGTGGAGAAGCAGTAGATCTGGCTTCAGCATTGACTTCTGCACTTTGCTTGTTTCCCACAATGCTTGGCCACTTAAAAAACTCAAACAGCTTTGACATCATCCAGTTAGCTAACACCCTCGCCAGTCAGATGGTAACCACCAAGTTTATCACACAAGCTTATTAAGAAGAATTTGATTGGCTTTTGCAGGCATCTGGGATGCAATGTAGTAAATCGCTAGAGATAACATCATCATGTCAAAACAATTCCTTATTCCCGTTGAACTTATGAATTACATGACCATCACACCTGTGGCTATACTGTAAGCTGCCAATCCTACCATTTTCAAAGCTGATTTTAGTTCTAAAGCTTCTTTTACTTTATCCATCCATCTTCGCTTCAGCCTCTCTAACTTTCTAGTCTTATTGAGAGGCATGTAAGAATACAAGTCTCCTCAAGCCTGAGTGCATAACTGCTTAAAAGC
Organism: Polypterus senegalus; assembly: GCF_016835505.1. NCBI lineage: Eukaryota > Metazoa > Chordata > Cladistia > Polypteriformes > Polypteridae > Polypterus > Polypterus senegalus. Next base: position 308,042,575 of record NC_053155.1, read on the forward strand.
TCCTTCAGTCAGCTGATGTTTTAACATCTTCAGAGGGAGATGGAAATGTCTTACCTAAGAAATGGTACTGGGGTGTTGTGCCATGTTAGCCATTATGAATGTAGTGAGAAGTCAAGCAAAATGACCCCTTTTATTGGCTAACTACAAAGATTACAATATGCAGGCTTTCGAGGCAAGCTTAGGCCCCTTCTTCAGGTGAGAAGTAATACAGAGACTGGAATTCCTTGTGTTTATATACACACTAGGACAGAGACAGCATTGGAAAACCTTTACATGAGACATCTTAAATGTAAAAAAAAAATAATTCCAGTCTCTGTATTACATCTTGCCTGAAGAAGGGGCCTGAGTTGCCTCAAAAGCTTGAATACTATAATCTTTCTAGTTAGCCAATAAAGGGTGTCATTTTGCTTAACCTCTCACTAAGAAATAGTGAACATCTTCTTTTTCTCTAAGGCACTTATAGCCCAAACTTACAGTCCTTTCACCACATGGAAGTAATAATCATTACACCAATGATTCTTCTTCTTCTTCTTCTTTTTCTTCTTCTTCTTGTACTACTTTTCTTCCCCTTCATCGTTTCCCACTTCTATGTGGGGTCCATGTGCTTGCGTAACCTTCTCCATTCATCTCGGTCCTGCACCTTCTTACATCAGACCCTGTTCCTCCAAATCTTCTTTTACTTTATCCATCCATCTCTGCTTTGGCCTCGCTCTTTTTCTCTTCCCCTGTACTTCTATTTCCATCACTCTTTTGCCCACATATTCATTGTGTCTCCTCATCATCTGTGTATACCAATTCGGCCTACTTTTCTGTACTTTCTTAGCTATCTCTCCCACTATTGTGTACCTCTGATTGTTTAATTTCTTATTCTGTCCTTTTTTTATAACTTCACACATTCATCTATACATTCTCATTTCTACCACATCTAATTCCATCTCCTGCTCTGCTCCCTTCACTGCCCATGTCTCAGTTCCATACATCATTGTTGGTCTTACCACTGTCTTAAAAACCTGATCTTCAACCATCATCTTAATTCCTCAGTCACACAACACTCCTGATTCCTTCTTCCAGTTGCTCCTTCCACACTGCACTGTGTGAGTTAGCTCAATATCTAATTTTCTTCTTGGGCTACCACTGATCCAAATGTATCCACTTGATTCAAAAGCTCGTCCTGCAGGCTTACTACTGATTTCTGATCATCATTAAACCTCAGACATTCTGTCTTCTTCCTATTTATCTTCAACCCTCTCTCTTCCAAAGCCCTTCTCCATTCTTCCAATGTCCCCTCCACTTTCTCTTTTCTGGTGCTACACAACACTGTGTCATCAACAAAAAGCAGCACCGGGGAGGCTGGTCTTTCATCCCATGACTCAACACATCCATACCCAGACCAAAGAAATAAGGACTTCAACAAGATTCCCTGGTGCACACCTCCTCGAACTGGGGTCTTGTCTGTTACCCCAACACTGTTTTTAACCATTAATTTAGGAATCCATTTAATCATCGTCGGAAATCATTACACAAATGATTGACTAGTTTTGAACCAAGCTTGTGTTCTTTTTCCCAGGATGTTGCCGTTGCTAATCTTGTTTACCAACAGGGCCGGATTTAGACATGATAAGGCCCTAAGCTATTTGAGACATGGGGCCCTTTATAAGTCCAGATATTCTATGTAAGTGCCAAATATGATTTTCCGATACCTAGAGGTTTAAACTGAAATACAATTAAGAAGTATATAGATAGTGAAATAATAAATGCTTAACTTAAAATAATTTTTATTCATAATAAACTTAAAAATGCAAACTCTGGTAAAAAGAAACAAAAGTTCTTTTAAAAGGCACAATGTACAAAGGTTTATTATCTAATATCTTGAAACATGGTATAAGGATTAAGGAATTATATTAAACTAAAATATTTTCTTTCTTGCCTTTGCCAGAGCAAAGTCACTGATGATATCATCAAATGATAAACTGCGTAGTTTGTCACTTTCTATGCACATTAGACTGAGGGAACATAATTTATCTTGTGTCATTGTTGTAGTATATTTAGGTATATATGACAATTGCTCACTCGGACAATTTGTTTTGAGGGCCCCCAAGAAGGCGGGGGCCCTAAGCTATAGCTTGTGTAGCTTATACGTAAATCCTGCACTGTAAATTACAATGTGAAGCTGCCTTTCTTGAAGGTTCCATAGCTACAGAAAAGGTCTGAGCATTGAGTATGAGACATGCACAAAAATTTCCACAGGCCAAATATCATTATTTGAAAAGGTTTAGTGAAATTTAAAGCAAAAAACAGGTTGAACAAAACTGAAGATAAAATAAATTCTTGCTTATGTTATTTCCATTTAAGGCTAACATATCTTACTTACATTTCTTTAAGTTTATACTAGGGGGCTTCGCTCTCTGCTTGCTTTGCTCGCCAACCCCTTCCCCCCAAGTTGTGAAAAGGAGAGCTGAACGCACCCCAAGGAGATGCGGTTGCTCCTCCAAAACCCCTCTTAAACGCTGATACAATGGGAAAGAAATAACAGTTGTTTTTATTAGCTCCTCTTTGCTCAAGCAGCTGCTGGCTTGCTGCTGCTGTTGCCATGCCATATGATCTGCATTTCGAGCGGCACTTCAAACATTTAAAAGCCTGTACAGAAGCTGTCCTTTTGTCTCACTGCCTTGTCTCTCTTCTCCCCCAGACATCATCAAACGCTATTCGATCTCTTTTCACTGTTCCGTTATTTCATCGAGTAATATTTTCTGTTAGTTTGTGCTAATGCGATCTTTACTGTCATTTTTTTGTGACTTTTGAATTTTCCTACTTCCATTATCTCTAACCTGCTCTGCATGTGTATCATGGGACTTGCTTCCAAAGGTTGTAAGTATGACGTGACTTGACTGTCTCACGGGATGTGAAAGGGTCTCTCTTCAAAAGACCACGTCTCATCGCAGGAAAAAAGTCTTGTCTTATTGCAAGATTTTTTTTTTATAATAGAGAGCTATGTCAGTATGCACTCATGTATACAGTATGGTCAGACATCTGTATGTATCTGTACCTTTCCATTTGAAAACAAATGCTTATTCATTCTAACTCTCCATGTTTCTAACTGATTGAGATCTTTATGTTGTTATATCGGAGTGTCAAGAAGGTTCCATTAACACACTAAGTCTTCCATTATCTATGCAGTGATGTACACCTAAAATTCTACTATATTCTACTTCATCAAACATTGTGACTTTGATATTAATATCCACTTTTTATAAATGGCTCTTACACCAAGCTAATTCTTTTTTTTCTTATTCTAAAGGAATAAAGTAAAGCCAATTAAAAGATACATTTGATTAGTAAAGATTCAAACCTCAAATCAAATAAAGAAAAGATATGAACACAAAGTGAGTGCGAATATTTGTAGTATTTCTTCTTTCATGCTTCATGGTTTGCTGTGGCTTTTTTTGGAAGCATAGCTCACGATTCACCTCATTCAGCTCATCTGGGTACTCAGTCTTCAACTTGTTCTCCATCTCCATGCAGGCCGCTTATCTGGGATGTTGTGCCCATTCTTGACCTACAGGTTGTTTTGAGATTCTTAGTTTAGCCAAGGCTGCTGCTTCCACTCAGTATCTTACTCATTTTGTTTAATTACTGGTAATGCAAATGCTGATAATTAATAAAGTGATTAACAACAATCAATCAATTCTTCTCATCACACCATACACATTCCCTACAGCAGTGTCTTTGAAATGTTGACATGCAAGTGCTGTAGAGTTTGAACAGTCTACGACTAGCTGTATTTACAATATACAGCATTGTAGATAGAATGCAAACACACAATTAAAGTTCAGTCCTTTGGGATCAGAAGAGAGACAAAGTCCTTCGTATAAGGAAACAGTCTTTAGATTAGCCACAAACAGAGAACCTCCAAGATTCAAAGAGTTGCTCTTTTACTATTGCGCATCCCAAGACATTGTCTGAACAGATTATGCGCTGCCCAGCTGGTTGAACCAAAATGGACAGAAAGCTTTTTATTACAAGAACAAGAAAATACGAACACATAACTCCAGTTCTTAAATCATTACACTGGCTCCCAGTTAAGTTTAGAGCAAATTTCAAAATCTTCCCTTTAACATATAAAGCCTTAAAGGTCTGGCTTACTTATCTGAACCTATCATGACTTACAAACCAGAATGTACATTAAGATCTCAAGATGTCGTTCTGTTTATAATTCCAAGGATTAATAAAATAACATTGGGAGGTCGAGCTTTAGTTACAGGGTCTCAAAACTGTGGAATGGTCTGCCTGCTACTATAAGAGATGTCCGTTCGGTCTCAGCTTTCAAATCCCAGCCAAAAACTCACTACTTCAGTTAAGATCTTAAGATCTCAAGATGTCGTTCTGTTTATAATTCCAAGGATTAATAAAATAACATTGGGAGGTCGAGCTTTAGTTACAGGGTCTCAAAACTGTGCAATGGTCTGCCTGCTACTATAAGAGTTGTCCGTTCGGTCTCAGCTTTCAAATCCCAGCCAAAAACTCACTACTTCAGTTAAGCACACCCTGACTAGAGCTGCTGATTAACAGACTGCATCTCTGTTTTTAGTCATTAGCACTAAAACATACTGTAAGTAACATGATAGTTATAATTTGTTACTAAGTCTTATCTATTCAGTTCCTCTTCTTGGTACTCAAATGTGGCACTTGATGCCACTGCCCAACTGCAAAGTTGTTTTGCCTGCATAAGGTAAAGTCATTTCTGATGAAGGATTACAGGAATCATCGGGTAGAAAGGTCCTTTCATTGGATTGGCTGGCCCAGTGCTGTTTCAGTTGTGGAATGCCCAATAGGGGGAGGCAGCTTGAAGGCCAGAGGTCTCCAGGACTCTGAACAAATCCAAATCCTATGATGTGATATCATCTACAGTAATCCCTCCTTCTGGAACGCAACCCCCGCGATAGGTGAAAATCCGTGAAGTAGAAACCATATGTTTGTATGGTTATCTTTATATATTTTAAGCCCCTATAAACTCTCCCACACTGTTAACATTATTAGAGCCCTCTAGACATGAAATAACACCCTTTAGTCAAAAGTTTAAACTGTGCTCCATGACAAGACAGAGATGACAGTTCTTTCTCACAATTAAAAGAATGCAAGCATATCTTCCTTTTCCAAGGAGTGTGCATCAGGAGCAGAGAATGTCAGAGAGAGAGAGAGACAGAGAGAAAAGTAAACAATCAAAAATCAATAGGGCTGTTGGGCTTTTAAATATGCAAGCACCGCGATAAAGCAGCCGCAAGGAAGGGATCAATGTGAAGGTAGTCTTTCAGCATTTTTTAGAGGAGCGTCCGTATCTGCTAAGAAAACAGCCTCTGTGCAAACAGTCCCTCTGCTCACACCCCCTTTGTCAGAAGCAGAGAATGTCAGAGAGAGACAGAGAAAAGCAAACAATGAAAAATCAATATGTGTTGTTAGAGCTTTTAAGTGTGAGAAGCACCGCGCGGGAAGAATATTGTATATCATTGAGGAGTTTTATTTATCCCTTGTATGAAATCAACTGGGCAAACAAACTGAGGAAGCATGTACCATAAATTAAAAGACCCATTGTCCGCAGAAATCCGCGAACCAGCGAAAAATCCATGATATATATTTAAATATGCTTACATTTAAAATCCGCAATGGAGTGAAGCCGCGAAAGTCGAAGCGAGATATAGCGAGGGATCATTGTAATCTGAAGAACCTGATAACTAGAAATGGTGGACACCAAAACCTTAAGCAATGCACAGCAGGACCAAAAACAGGGCTATGAATGTACCAAAATGAACAAAAGTAGGGGGACCGAACTGAGTCTTGCCAAATGCAGTATAACAATATTTACCAAGGCTGCTCATGGGGTTTCATTTTCCCATGAGGCTTTGTTTTGTACACCAGTTGCTCTTACTTCATACATCATGAAGACCTTTGAGAAGCTGGTCCTAAAACAGGTAAAACCCCTGGTTTCAGAACATCTGGATCTTCTGCAGTTTACCTATCAGGCACATAGAGGTGTGCAGGATGCTCTGATCTACATTCTCCACAGAGCCTACTCCCACTTGGACAAAGCTGGTACAACAGTCAAGATCATGTTCTTTGACTTTTCCATTTGTTTTAACACCATTCTGCCTCATCAAGTGGGGGGAAAAGCTGGAGACTTTGAAATTTGATGCTCCCACAGTCTTTCTAATCAAGGACTACCTGACCAACAGACATCAGTTTATGAGGCTGAGGGAATGTGGGTCAGAAATGGTGGTTTGTAATACTGGAGCACATCAGGGTCTGTACTGTCTCTCTTATTGTTTACCCTCTACACAAAAGATTTCCAGTACAATACCAGCATTTGCCATCTACAAAAATGTTCAGATGACTCCATCATAGGCTGCATTAATGATGGAGATGAGTCTGAATACAGTAATGTTGTTAAGGACTTTGATGTGTGGTGCAGGGACAACAACTTGCAACTCAACATCATCAAGGCAAAAAAGCCTGTGAGGGGCTTTTGATGTGCCAAGGAGCCTCTGAGACCAGTCACTATCAAGGGGTAGGACATGGAAGTTGTGCAAAGCTACACCAGCAAAGTGGACTGGTCTGACCACACAGTGGTGCAATACAAAAAGGACCAGAGCAGACTGGACATGCAAAGGTCTTTTGATGTTTGCAGCAAGCTGTTGGAAACATTACCAGTCCATAGTAGCCATTGTGGTGTTCTACGCTACAGTCTCTTGGAAAGCAACCTGAGCACAAAAGAAGCACAATGCCTAAACTAACTTATCTGGATAGCCTGTTCCATCACTGGGTGAACCATGGATCCACTGGAAGCTGTTGTAGCAAAGAGAATGGCCATCATGAAAAATTCTGTCCATCCCCTCCAGGAGGTGCTCTCTTGGAGTAGGTTTAGCCACAGGCTCATTCCACCACCATGTGCTTGATTGATTAATAGATTGACTTACTATTTATCTTCAGAATATGTATCCTTGTTTTGCATGGTTCTGCTGCTGTGTGCGTCTGAATTTCCCCATGGGATTAATAAAAATTATCTCATATAATCTAATGTAACACTGCACAACAAAGTTTTTGCTTCTTGAACGCTGTTGTTTATTTCTTATAGATTTTTGGGTGCTGATCACGAATATCACATCACGTACCGTTTCAGAGAAATCTTCAGTTTTGTCATGATTTTTTCTTATATTTTTTTCCAAACATTTTCTCTCCCTCCCGTAAGTGACTTATCAACAACGGTTTGTGTAGCCTGGGCATATCCAGGCATGGAATCAGGCCAGTTGCGGTGGGCTGGCGCCCTGGCCAGGGTTTGTTTCCTGCCTTTCGCCCTGCGTTGGCTAGGATTGGCTCCAGCAGGCCCTCGTGACCCTGTAGTTAGGATACAGCGGGATGGATAATGGATGGATGGAATCAGGCCAGGGTGGAAGCTGTTCTGTGAAAGTTGACATCCTGGGCAAGTCTGAATGAGCTTGACGTTGTCTCATCCTGCTCTTAAGGTGGCTTGCATACACCGATCCTGCTCATTTGGTTCATATAGATAGTCAGTGTGTATGTATAGTATCAGTAGAGTAAAGCATAGTATCTGTAGCAATAGAACAGTAAGTAAGCTTGATGCTATAGATGTTTTGGTGTCTCATCAATGTCGTAACAGCCGTGATACATTCTGGTATATCTGTGGCGAATATACACTTGCGCCTCAGAGACTTTGGATGACTGCTCTTGTGAAGAAAGCTTATCATCTGTATTTCGGCTGCAAAACTGGTGATCATGACAAGGAATGGGCACCTCACATTTGCTGTGCCACATGTGCTGTCAGTCTGAGAGCCTGGCTCAGAGGCACTCGAAAGACGATGGCGTTTACTGTTCCGATGATATGGCGAGGACAGAAAGACCATGTGACAGACTGTTACTTCTGTTTGACTAATGTGTCTGGCTTCTCTGTGAAAAACAAGAAGTCAATTGAATATCCTAATCTGCCTTCAGCAATGAGACCCGTGCCACATGACGACAGTCTTCCAATTCCGAAACCACCAGAGGATTGGACCTTAGACGAACCAGATGAAGAAACTGCAACGCAGGGTACTGACAGTGACACTGACCCGGATTTTGAACCGTGCTCATCAGGCGATCCACATCTTATAACACAGTCCGAATTGAACGATTTGGTCAGAGATTTGAAAGCAAAAGTCGAGCTGCTGGGTTTCAGACTTCAGGAATGGTGTTTGCTGTCACCAGGTATGAAAATGTCTGTGTTTCGAGGCTGACATCATGATATAACCACATTTTTTGCACAAGTCGACAGTCTCTGTTTCTGTTGTGACATTGAAGGATTGTTCTTGGCCTTGGGTTGTGATCACAATCCCGAAGAGTGGCATCTCTTCATTGATTCGTCAATGTTAAGCCTGAAAGCTGTTCAGCACAAATGAAAGAAACGTATGAGAATATGAAACTGTTGCTGAAGCACATCCAGTAGAGCGGGTACAACTGGAATATCTGTGGAGATCATAAAGTCATTGCTCTGTTACTAGGACTGCAGCTCAGCTATACAAAGTACTGTTGTTTCTTCTGTGAATGGGACAACCGTGCCAAAGAGTCACACTATTCTCAACAGAACTGGCCACTCTGTAAAAAGTTAGTTCCAGGACAGGAAAATGTGTCACATGAATCGCTTGTCAACCCGGAAAAGATATTTTTTCCTTCTTTGTCATATAAAACTGGGACTCATGAAGAGTTTCGTGAAAGCACTGAACAAGAAAGGTGAAGGTTTTCGTTATTTAACTTAACAGGAGAGGTTGAGGGCGCATGTCGACAAAAGTCGACATCCAGGGATAGAGGGCGACAGTCAGCTGTTAATGGCAACATTACTCACTGTTACATCAGGCATTTCCTCTCTGCTTGGAGGAATGTTAGACTCATTGACTCGCCATCTTATCCTTGCGCGTGTATGAGTTACAAAATGTAAACAAATGTAAACAAAGGCAAGATGACATCGACATCTCATGAGGGAGCAAAGCGAGTGCAGAAAAGAAAATACTCAGCAGACGATATTTTGCGCATTATCACCGAGTCAGATTCTGATTTTTCAGAATCTGATTTTTGTTGAGAGTGATCAGGAGATCGAGCAAGAGAGTGAGGAACTGGCATCAGCTGATTGGACACCAGCCAATGCCACCCCAGCTGATCAGCTGCCAGTTTAGCGCATTCACGCAGCCGACGCACCTACGGCAAGGTTCGTGTGGGAGGAATACCCAGACATTGATCCGTGGGAGCCAAACTGGCTACCAGACTTCACAAGACAGCATGGCTTGCTGTTTGGACAGGATAGATTACCAGCTGCTGGACTACTTCAGGCTGCTTTCTCCTGAGGCTGCTTTTCGGCTACTGTCAGACGAGACAAAGGTATGCAGAGCAATTTTTTGAATCGCACAACAAAAGACAAGATGAAGGGCTTTGTGACATTGCAAATAGAGATGGGACTAGACTGGCGATATAACTTCAGGGAGCATTGGTCCAAATGTGCTTTGTTCCCTGGTGGCTTTGGAAAGGTTATGCCACGTGAAAGGTACGTGCTGCTGCAAAGTTTTATTCACTTCTGTGATAAACAGAAGCAAATCCCAAAGGGGGTGAGCCAGGCATTAACTCCATGTATAAAGTTCAGGCCCAGCTTGACACTGTGGAACCAACATATAAACAATTTTATCAGCCTGGCCGTGATTTCTCTGTGCATGAATCTATGATAAAATACAAGGGACACCTTTTTTCTGACAATATATGCCAGACAAGCCCACAAAGAGTGGCATAAAGGATTTTGTACTGGCAGAAGCAAACACTGGTTTCTGCCTGAAAGTAATTACGTGTACAGGAAAGTATTTCTTTCAAAGAGAGAACTGTCCCTTGACAAGTCAGGTTGTGCTGGAGCTGCTTGAGGGCTATGAACATTTGGGTCATGTTGTGTACATCTGGACAATTTTTATACATGCCCAGAATTGTTCATGAAGCTATAGAGCAGGGGAATTGGGGCTTGTGGCACAGTCAGGGTGAACAGGAGACACAGGCCTTCACAGGCTGAAGATAAAAAGAGGTGACAATGCGGTTTTCATGCGGGCGGAAAACTTGGTGGCAGTGGCATGGCACGATGTCAAACGGGTGACTTGTCTCTCTACAATACACACTAACAATATATGTGAGAAAGTGCAGCAACAGACAATTGAAAAGGAAACACCAGTGCAACACATATTGTAAGCAGTGCAATGTGGCCATGTATGCAATTGGCTGCTTTGAGTGATATTAGACTGCGCAGGACTTTGCTGTGTAACATGTATGTGATATGTATGTGAAATCATATAGTATGCAGGCTCATACAACATGCAAGACAGTAACATTTGTCAAAAGTAAATATTTTTTGCTGATTTGATATGTTAAACAATTCCTTTGTGTTCTTTTTTTTTTTTAAAGTTAGTTTTTGGAGGGGCGGCACGGTGGCGCAGTGGTAGCGCTGCTGCCTCGCAGTTAGGAAACCCGGGTTTGCTTCCCGGGTCCTCCCTGCGTGGAGTTTGCATGTTCTCCCGTGTCTGCGTGGGTTTCCTCCGGGCACTCCGGTTTCCTCCCACAATCCAAAGACATGCAGGTTAGGTGGATTGGCGATTCTAAATTGGCCCTGGTGTGTGTTTGTGTGTGTCCTGCGGTGGGTTGGCACCCTGCCCAGGATTGGTTCCTGCCTTGTGCCCTGTGTTGGCTGGGATTGACTCCAGCAGACCCCCATGACCCTGTATTTGGATTCAGCGGGTTAGAAAATGGATGGATGGATAGTTTTTGGAAAGTAATTCAGCCTTGGGTGAAAAGAAACAAAAAAAATTAGCCCTAAAAGAGTTAAGACAGATGTTCCCAAGAATAACTGATGCCAAGATCAAAGAGGGCATTTTTGTTGGCCCCCAGATCAGACACGGTTTGAAGATCTTTTAGTTGGACCGGAAAAAAATTGCCTGGAAAGCCTTCAAAGACATTGTTGACAATTTTCTGGGCAATTACTGAGCTCCAAACTCCATTCAGCTGGTAGACAAACTTCTCAAAGCATACAAGACAATGAAGTTCAACATGTCACTCAAGATTAATTTCCTCCACTCACACTTGGACTTCTTCCCCGCAAATCTCGGTGCTGTCAGTGACAAACACGGTTAAAGGTTTCACCAGGATAATTGCTATGATGGAGAAACGATACCAGGGCAACTGGAATCCGTCAATGCTTGCTGAATACTGTTGGACACTGCAATGTGATGCACCAGATGTTGAATACAAAAGAAAATCAGGAGCAAAACACTTTTAATTCTGTTGAATTTAATAATATGCAAAACATAAACGTGACTAAATACATTACTGTCAGTAAACATATAAATGTCTATTTCTTAGAGTTCTGTGATGCAGTAAAACCAAAACTATATTTGAACATACCCAGTAAGTACCTGTCACAATCAGCCAAAACTTTTCAGGAAGCAAGACTTTTCAAAGAAATTGTGCAGTGTAATCTAACCTCACTCTTATGGTATTGAGCGAACCTCACTCTGCTGCTGTATTGTTATGTGAATCCTTGAGTGTTGCTTGCTGTTTTTAATGAATCGTTTGCCACATTCAGAACAGCAATATGGTTTCTCCCCAGTGTGAATTCTTGTATGCTCCAGAAAACTTTTGTTTTTAATGATTTTATTGCCACATTTAGAGCAACAATATGGCTTCTCTCCAGTGTGAATTCTTTTGTGGTCTTGACGGGTGCTGTTAGTGGTAAATTGTGTTCCACAATCAGAACAAACATATGGGTTTTTTCCAGTGTGAATTCTCATGTGGTACTTGAGATTGATGTTTTAAATAATCGTTTGCCACATTCAGAACAACAATATGGCTTCTATCCAGTTTGAATTCTTGTATGGTATTGAAAGCCACTTTTGGTGGTGAATTGCTTTCCACAGTCAGAACAACAATATGGCTTCTCTCCATTGTGAACTCTTATATGGCGCCGAAGCTTGCTGTTTTGAATAAATCGTTTGCCACAATCAGAACAACAATATGGCTTCTCTCCAGTGTGAGTTCTTTTGTGGTACTGAAGGCCAAGGCTGGCGGGAAATTGTTTGCCACAATCACAACAATATGGCTTCTCTCCAGTGTGAATTCTTGTGTGCTCCTGAGGCTTGCTGCTTTTAATGAATTGTGTGCCACATTCAGAACAGCAATATGGCTTCTCTCCAGTGTGAATTCTTGTGTGGTCCTGAAGGCTAGTTTTGGTGGTGAATTATTTGCCATAATCAAAACAACAATATGGCTTCTCTCCAGTGTGAATTCTTCTGTGGATGTAAAGACTGCTCTACCCAGTGAAATGTTTGTCACAGCTAGAACAGAGGTATAGTTTCTGCCTCCTGTCGCTACTGTGATACTTTCCACATTCAGATTTTTCTTTAAAACGTATTCTTTCCTCTTGGTGCCCATAAAACACCTCTGTATTGGTATTGTGCACCAGTTCTTGAGTCCTAATGGCATGTATCCCTGATAATTTTGTAACAGGCAAGGACCTAAACTGCAAAGATTCTGGTGTCAACTTCTCTGTTGCATACGTCGACTGTTTCATTCCTTTGTCACATTCTCTTGATTTTGGTTTGCACTGAAGAGAGATCTGAGTAAGGGTAGATGGGAAGTAGCTGCAAATTTCTTGTAAATCTGATGAAAGACAGTAATGAACAATGCCATGTAAATCTGATAAGTTTATTAAGATCTGGTAATAGAAAAATACTTTATGCAAAGTAACTTGTTCAAATAAACCAAATCAACTATATTACCCCAATTCCAATTTTCTGAAAACAATTTCACTTCAATCTGCCTTTCATTTTGGTCTGGTTTCTACTTTAAGAAAATAAAACATTCATTTTAACTCACCACATTTTTGCCTTTTAGTCACCATTATACCCAAAGGTTCATTCAAATCGTAAAAATGATCTTTAAAACACAAGCAAAGGGATGTAAAAGCTATTACTTTTCAGATTCATGTTAACTGTCCGGTACACTGAGCTTCTTACTTGTTGGATGCCCACAGAACAGTGACAGAAGAACAGAGGTTGATACCAGTGGTGGCCAAGAAGTGCAAAGAGGCTGTGTTTTTGTAACAGAACATGTTGTCTAAAGCATGTGGGAGTTGGTGGCAACAATTCAAAGAAAGAACTATGGGAAACCTAATAGAAGAGGAGGGGTGTGCCTAAAATTCAAAAGAATTGAGGACTTTATAAAAAGGGGGACAGAGAAGATTTTGACACTTCGAATATATTGAGGTGCAACGTATAAGATAACTTGTACCTCAGCATACAGCCACAATAAACGCAGCCAGCATCATATGCCCAAAATGTTTTCACCAGGAGCTGCCCAGGATGCATCCTAATCAGATGCATGAACCACCTAAACTGACTCATTTCAATGTGGAGGAGCAGCGACTCTACTTTAAGCTCCAACATGTCTGCACTCCTCACCTTGGGCCTCATGCATAACACCGTGCATAGAATTCACACTAAAACATGGTGTATGTACAAAGCCGAAATGTTCATACACACAAAAAAATCCAGATGCATAAATCTGTGCGTGAAAAGTAACGCACTTGCACATGCCTGCTGCCACTCCCCAAACTCCTCCCAGAATTACGTCTCTTTGAATATACAAATCAACATAAATAGCCCTTAAGCTCAGCGTTCTGTGAAAAGGCAATGGCAAAAGCACAGGGGGAAATAGAAGAATTTCAGTGAATACCATGTGGAGGCAAGGAAAAACGTGATATTTGTTGGTTTAAACAGTGATATAAACAAAAAAGGAAGTTGATTGAGTGACATAGAGTGTCGAAGAAACTTGAAAGCTCAAGTTCACAAAGTCGCACAGTGCCCAAAATAAAAAAGAAGTTGTCAGATATCAAAGTCGCCATGGAAAGGTTATTAGGGTACAGGGAAAAGAAAAAAAAAATAGGGACACAGTGGGAAAAAAGCTCAAAATGTCAACTTTAATCTCGAAATTTCCATTTTAATCACGTAGTTTATTTTGTCATTAAAGTAGAACGTCATAAACTTCACCTTAAAATTGTTTAATTTACTAGTTTCTCAAAACACATCGTAACTACAAGTTAAAATGACACTGTTGTTGATGTTTTTCAGTAAATATGCCCACCCAAACTTGCAGTTGTGTCTTCACTTGCCCTTAGTCCATCCTCGGTTATGACTATCGATGTCTCCAGAGAAAGATGTCAATGGCTGCAGGCTCCTGGGGTGTCACAGTCCCATGGGGTTAATTTTATCTTTTTACAGAAGCTCAATAAATAAATACACAAATAAATAAATAACAAGCAACAACTATCCCCTTCCAGATGCACGTTAGAATTAGTATAGAGAAAGAAAAAACTAGCAATATCTTAGTTTAGGTACTGCAAAAATACATTTATTGCTCATTACTCTTTTGTCAGTGACAAAGGCTTATTATGGTCTTCATAACATTTATAAGACATCAGTAGATCGGTTATTCATCTCCGTGCTGTGTGGAGTATTTACATGATGATAAAATGACTTGTTAATATGAAGAATTCACAGATTGTATACTAAATATGTAATATCAGAATAAATGTGTCTCAGTTAAGCCACCTCAGACCACTCCAAAGTGACATTATGTTAATTTTCTTTTCTGGTGCTTTATAAGTGTTATAAAGACCAAAAGAAGCCTTTTTTAAGGTGCTGTTACATAAGAGTAAATGTGTAATACACTGTAGATGCATTTTTGTAATAAAGTGTTACCAAAAAACCTCTGTCTTGGCTAAAGATATAAACAGCAGTCCCATTCCCAGTCCCTGTGCCGGTGAGGCACTATAAAGGTGTCTAGTATGAAGGAGCCCCAGTCGCACATCTTGACACACTTCAGCTGAATAAATTTGTTGGCTGAAAGATCTCAGTGCTAGAGTGTCACAGAGAGGACATGTGGCATTGTTCACACGCTCAACACCTTGACAAATACATTTCAGTGTTCAAAAAGCTTTACAAGAGCCCTGTGTGTGTGTTTCATACACTTACTTCACACGTTCAAAACTACTGTTTATAATGTGTGTGTTTTTAGAGTAACCTACCCATAATCCTAATGCATTTACTTCTTGCATGTTATAAATACAGAAGACAAAAACATGAAATACTGAAGCTGATGAGCTTTGCATACTTCTCAGAGCAGGACACAAAAACAAAATGTCCTCTGCTTTCTTTCAGAGCCTAGTGGGCTGGTGACCACTGTCCCCTCTGCACAATCCTCCTTCTTAATGCACAGGCTCTCCTGTTTAATGCACATGGATTCCTGTTTCCAGTCCTCTTCCTCTTTTATATTTGCTGTCCTTTTCTCCATGGTGTTCATGTCAGCCGAGTATGTCTCCTCTTTCACAGTCATCTTTGTTTTACAGTAAATCGCAGGTTCTTCCTCTTTTTGAAGAAAAAAAAAGAATTAGTGGCACCAGAATTGCCCCAAAAACAGATTTAGACAACAATGTATTTTCTTGGGTGGCATGGTGGCGCAGTGGGTAGCGCTGCTGCCTCGCAGGTAGGAGACCTGGGTTTGCTTCCCGGGTCCTCCCTGTGTGGAGTTTCCATGTTCTCCCCGTGTCTGCATGGGTTTTCTCCCACAGTCCAAAGACATGCAGGTTAGGTGCATTGGCGATCCTAAATTGTCCCTAGTGTGTGCTTGGTGTGTTGGTGTGTGTGTGTGTGTGTGTGTGTGTGTGTGTGCGTGTGTGTGTGTGTGTGTGTGTGTGCCCTGCAGTGGGCTGGTGCCCTGCCCGGCGTTTGTTTCCTGCCTTGCGCCCTGTGTTGGCTGGGATTGGCTCCAGCAGACCCCCGTGACCCTGTAGTTAGGATATAGCGAGTTGGATAATGGATGGATGGATGGATGGATTTTCTTGCATAGCCCAAAATCACACAAGGGATGCCTCTCCTGTTTTTGACTCTCTAAGAAGACAAAAGAATCCCCCAGAAGACAGTTCAGAGAGAGACCCTCCCCCCCCCCACATAGGTTGGGTGTCAAAAAATGGGGTAAATACAACACACAAAACAGAACACACAAGTAATCCTCTTCACAGTGCTGGACTGTCATGGCCACCTCAGAAATACAATAGAGTAACACAAACTACTTTGTTCTTGCACGGTGCTCCTCACATTTTAATTTTTTGTTTTAGCACATCCACTGTTAAGTTTTAAGTAATAAACCACACAACAGTGAATTATGAGGCAATTCCATGGTGTTATTTCTCTGTTTGTCTTTAAATATGTCACCTTTTTTAGAACCGCTGCTGCCTCACTGTAACAAGACCAGGGGTTTGTGTGCATTTCCTCCCATTGTCCAAGGGACATGCAGATGAGGGCCGTCCTTTGATGGTGATGGGCAGGTAGCCCCGCCTCTTCGGGAGCCACCCACAAAACACACGGCACACAGTAAAAGATGCTTTAGCATAAGGAAAATACAAAATCAACAATGTTAAAATAAATTAACAAGAAAACTGGGCAGGTGTGGTGCTTGGCATCGTGGTTAAGGCTTTGAGTCCTCACAGTGTGGAGTTTGCATATTCTCCTTGTGCCCCGTGGGTTTCCTTCATGTCTTCTGGTTTCCTGCCACTGTGCAACGACAGGCAGGTTAGATGAATTGGAAACACCAAATTGTCCTACTAAATAATGGGATTAAATTGTGTGTTAGTGTCTGTGCATATATGTGTTTGCCCCGTGATGGACTGGTGCCCTATCCAGGGTTTGCCCCTGCCTTGCGCCTATACTTCCTTCCACCCCCCAACTGAAGCTAAGGATGATCAGGCACGGCCAGTACTTAGATGAGAGACCATCTAGGAAAAACTTGGATTGCTGCTGGAAGAGGTCTTAGTGAGTCCAGCAGGGGGCACTTACCCTGTGGTCTGTGTGTGGATCCAAATGCCCCAGTGCAGTGACTGGGACACTATGCTTAAAAGTGGCACCATCCTTTGAGTGAGACATAAAACTGTGGTCCTGACTCACTGTGCTAATCAAAGATGCCTTGGCATCCTTCATAAAGAGTAAGGTGTTTCCTCATGTCCTGGCTAAATTGCCCACTACGGCCT
The DNA here is from genome assembly GCF_016835505.1 of Polypterus senegalus. Classification (NCBI taxonomy): domain Eukaryota; kingdom Metazoa; phylum Chordata; class Cladistia; order Polypteriformes; family Polypteridae; genus Polypterus; species Polypterus senegalus. Next base: position 308,059,718 of record NC_053155.1, read on the forward strand.
AATCATTCCGACCCTTTAATAACCCCATGACTCTAACTAGCTAACTATCTCCCACCACTTTACCACCTAACACCTAATGCATGGTGAGTGCACTGGCACAAAAATGGCTGCCGTCGCATCATGTAGGTGGATGCTACAGTACATATTAGCGGTGGTTGAAGTGGCTGCCCAGTCACTGTGCAAAGTGCTTCAAGTAGTGAGAAGAGTGCTATATAAATGTAAAGAATTGTTATTATTATTATAGCCAGCATAGGTTTAAAAAAAGACATATGACACAAAAATGGCATTTGAACCCCAGCCAGGGGACGAATCCTGACTGATATGCAACAGACGTCTCTTTGTCCTGTAGGAAAAGATTGAGTTGACTACTCGGTTAATTAATGATGAGTTTTGCCTTAATTAAATAATCCGGTAAGGCTCCTACTTAATTTTCCTTTGCAGGAGGTGGTCTCCAGCCTTTAGACTTATATCAAGGTCACTGAGGCCTACAATAATACAATTTATTGATAAATACAAGGATTATAGAAATCTGATAACTGTCTGTGATTGATGTCCATTTCGGAGCCTCTACAGAGCTGATGACTCGGGTCCTGATTTACTTTTGTTATCAGATGAATTACCCAGCTGCCCAAAGTGTTGATATACAGTACAGTGATCCCTCCTTTATCATGGGAGCTGCATTCCAGAGCCCCCCGCAAAAGGTGAAAATCCACAAAGTAAAAACCATATGTTCATATGGTTATTTTTATATATTTTATTATAAACTTATAAACTCTCCCACACTGTTTATAAATATTCCCCGCACCGTTATACAGCATAAACCCTTTGTATTCTCTTAAATATTAGGTAAGATTTGTTGAAATTATGTATGTAAAAACACTGTTTATATACAGTAAAACCTAAATATTATTTTAAAGATATTGAGCGTCTCCGATATCACATATGTTACAGCCATTACGATAGACAGATCGCTTTTGAGCCATAATGAAGGGCTTGACTATTGATTTATGGCTCTCGGGTGTCCAGATGTGACCTCAAACAGCTGTCTCAGAGTCTGCCATCGGTTATCTTATCAGATAAGACGCAGAAACTACTGTACATCCGAAGAGGGGTCCGTGTCATTGAAACTGAGACTTTTAAGCTGACATTAAGAGCACCTGGGCCTCACTGTGTGCCAGGCAGATCAGAATGGATGATGCCAGTCTGTCGCGCAAGGTGTTTGGACTTTCAGTGTTTCCTGCCTCATCTAAAGTTATTAATCGAAGAGCTAAGGCCTCTGAAAGCCACTTTTTTTTCTGAGCAAAAACAAATTGACAGGGATAAACAGACATAACATACTAAGTAACCCAACCCACCCTCTTCCACCTTCTCCCACCCAGCCTGAGCCATGGGATTATTAAAAAAAATCAAGGAGTTGCAAGCTGAGATTTAAATCATTGAGCCGCAGCAGACCGGGATTCAACTGCATTATCGGAAGCAGACAACTCCAAATGCATTAAACTGTAGAAGGAGGACTGCCAGTCGTCGACAGTGACACATTCAGGTGTCTTCCAGCGGGAGGCAATAATTTGTTGGGCTGCCAGGGTACCCAGACAGAATAACTTGCATTCAGAGAATTTGAGCAGAATCCTAGAAAGGTCTAAAAGAAGAAAGATTTGACGTTACAAGAAGGAAAGGAAGACAGTAGGTGACATATGTGTGTCCAAAATGAAAAGACAGGGGACAGTGCCAGAACATGTGGAGAAAAGTGCCAGGTAAACCAACGGAACATAAATGACAGACAGGCTCAGTAGGAAAGCCACTAAATTGATGGAGCCATTTTAGTTTTGTTTCAGAGCGCAGCTGTGCTGTGAAATTGCAAATGATTTGCTTATGGCAGCAGACTCTGGGCAAACCAAAGACCTCAGTGCAGCATTTGACACTCAGGTCAGACATGACGTTCTACTGCCCAGAATGGAGAACATGCTGGGTATGGTTGGCACTGCCCTCCATGGTTTAAGGCCTATCTGACTGACAGGCAAGGGTTTGTTAGTCATTTACAACAGCAGATCCAACACAGTGCCAGTCACACAAGGAGTCACTCATAGCTCTGTCCTCTTTTGTATCTACATCATTTTTATGCAGATGACACTCAACTCTGTTTCAATATTAAAAGTGAAACTTCCTCAGAGTTTTCTCAGCTCCCAACTTTCCTCAGTGAAATGAAGACCTGCATGGAACAGAACTCTTTAAAATGAAACTGAAACAAAACTGAGCTCCTGCAAATTGGCACTAAAGCACAACTTAAGAACTTGAGCGCCTTTAGAGTCACTCTTGACGGTGATCTCATCAGCCCTTCTTCTGATGCAAGGAATCTTGGTGTCATTTTTGATTCCACCCTTCCTTATTCCACCCACATAAACCACTGTGATGGATGAACTGCCGGTACGGACACCACTCCCCTACATTGCTAGGAGGTTTTGATAACAGAAGGACAGCAATGGAGTGATATCTCCATTCCATGCCAGGACGTGGAGGTGGAAAGATGTTACATCAGGTCCTAACAACCACTCCGCAGCATCTGGGGTGGACTCCGGAACCCGGAAGGTCCACACAGTGGTTGACAGCCTACTATGGACAGAGCGTTCCCCTGTACACTGGGTGGCAGCTTCCCATCTGGAAAGTCCCAGTATGGGATCCCAAAGGGTAGCAGGAGAGTTGCGGTATGTCCTGTCGGGCAATAAATTAAGCACCGTAAGTTCTCTTGGGTCTGGACTTAAAAGAGATCCCTCCACTTAACTCCAGAAGAGTTGGAGTCGGGTGTGGAGGAGAGCATGGAGATGGATAAAAAGAAAAGGAACAGAAAGGGAAAGAGTTGCACTTAATTGCTGAGTTGTGCTGAAAGTATTGTTTAAATTAAAAACACTTTAATAGAAGGGAAGCACCGTGATGCAGTGGTAGCACTGTTGCCCCGTAGTAAGGAGACCTGGGTTTGCTTTCCAGGTCCTTCCTGCGTGGAGTTTGCATGTTCTCCCCATGTCTGTGTGGGTTTCCTCCGGGCGCTCCGGTTTTCTCCCACAGTCCAAAGACATGCAGGTTAAGTGCATTGGCGATCCAAAAAATGTCCCTGGTGTGTGCTTGGTGTTGTTGGTGTGGGGCTGTGTGTGTGCCCTGCGGTGGGCTGGCGCCTGGCCCGGGGTTTGTTCCTGCCTTGCACCCTGTGCTGGCTGGGATTGGCTCCAGCAGACCCCCGTGAACCTGTGTTAGGATATAGCGGGTTGGACAATGACTGACTGACTGACTTTAATTGAACTGGGACTATTGTGGTGCAATTGTGTCTTGTTGTATGGGGTGCTGGTACACCCCCTAGTGGCCACAACCATATTGAGAAACCTTCTTACTTTCACCTCCGTAACATATCCTGGATTCATCCGTTCTTCTCCTTTTCTAACACTGAGAAACATGTCCGTGCTTTTTATCACATCCCTCATTGATTATTGTAACTCCTTACTGGCAGGCGTCACTTCTGATCTTCTATCACAGCTCCAGACGATTCAAAACTCTGCTGCAAGAGTCCTGACACAAACCAGCAACTGCGACCACATAACAGTCATCCTGCTTCACTTCCACTGGCTCCCTGTGTCTTACAGAATTGAATGTAAAATTCTATTAACAACCTATAAAGCTTTAAATGGCCTCACACTTGACTACATCACTAAGGTCCACTGTTTCTGTAACACACCAACTTGCACCCTTATAGGTGACAGGGCCTTCGGTTCTATAGTGGCCAGGCCTCCCTAAATTATTGAGATCAGCTGACTCCATTCATTCTTTAAATAACAACTTCAAACTCGTTTTAAGGCGTTTAACTAAGTTAAGGCGTAAGTTAAGGCGTTTAACTTACTCTAACATTCTGACCCTCTTTCAGTTTACCTCTCTGTCCAGATACTCAGAGTAATTGATGTGTGTGTGTGTTATATCATAGATTATGTTGTTTGTTCAGGGCCTTCTTCTAGCATTGTATTAGTATTTTACAATGGTTTATTGTCTTTTATTATACTTAGTACTTTGTTCACCCTGTATTTATCTGTTTTTAGTGTTCCATGTGGTGTAACCACTAGGGGGCATTGTAGTACCGCAAACCTCACACACAACCACTATGACACAAGTCCTCATACAATAAAAGGGTTTCATTTTACTAATACCTTAAAAATGGCAAAAGTGACATAAACACCAGCATGATACTCTTCTTCTCTCCTTTTCTTTCTCCTTCCACTCCTCCAGGTGAGCTTTGTCCTCTTCCACCTGACTCCAGCTAACATGGATGAAGCTAAGTGGCATCTTTTTTCTTGGACCTTTGAGTACTTCTGGTGCTTCCAGGTCAATTACAAGTCCCACAAAGTAGGGATCATAAATCCCATCACCTCCCCCTGGTGTCCCCCACAGGGTAAACCCTAAACACATAGACCCGTTCTTCTCCTTGTCTCTTCTGCTTCCACTCCTCCCTCAAACTTCCTCCTCCATCTCCTGATTCTGTCCCCTGTTTGTTTTCCTCATAACCCATTAAAATCCTTTCTTTATGTTGTTAACTTATATCTCTACTTTTATATAATATATTGGTTTGGGTGTGTAGGGGGCATGTATAAATTGATATATATATAGTAATATAGAGAGAGATTTTAAGAGTGTCCCATATTTCTAATTTTCTAATCTGGCAACCCTAGTTTAAATGCAAAAAGATGCCGATGAAAGAAGAGAAGCAGTGGGCCGCTAGGGTGGAGAAAAGAAGAGCTGCGCAGGAAGCAGCAAGCGCATCAACCTCTGAGCAAACGAATGCTAAACGTACAGAGGAAAGAATGGAAACCATAAATGGCCAAGTCAAGTGTATTCACTGCATGTTATCGTGCAGTCCGCCGTTGCTGGTATAAAATATTTGACATACAATGAAGAACCTCCCAACCTATTGCTTTGAAGCTGTGCATTGCACTGTGCACCAGGGAGGTGGCTATGAAAAAGGACATGGTGTGAAATTCAGAACAATCAGGGGTTCAAGCAGGACCCCCTGTAGCAGTTGCAAAATATATACCTGTATATATATATATATATATATATATATATATCCATCCATCCATTTTCTAACCCGCTGAATCCGAATACAGGGTCACGGGGGTCTGCTGGAGCCAATCCCAGCCAACACAGGGCACAAGGCAGGAACCAATCCCAGGCAGGGTGCCAACCCACCGCAGGACACACACAAACACACCCACACACCAAGCACACACTAGGGCCAATTTAGAATCGCCAATCCACCTAACCTGCATGTCTTTGGATTGTGGGAGGAAACCGGAGCGCCCGGAGGAAATCCATGCAGACACGGGAGAACATGCAAACTCCACGCAGGGAGGACCCGGGAAGCGAACCCAGGTCTCCTAACTGCGAGGCAGCAGCGCGACCACTGCGCCACCGTGCCGCCCATATATATATATATATATACATTGGGATGCAAAAGTTTGGGCAACCTTGTTAATAGTCATTATTTTCCTGTATAAATCGTTGGTTGTTACGATAAAAAATGTCAGTTAAATATATCATATAGGAGACACACACAGTGATATTTGAGAAGTGAAATGAAGTTTATTGGATTTACAGAAAGTGTGCAATAATTGTTCAAACAAAATCAGGCAGGTGCATAAATTTGGGCACCGTTGTCATTTTATTGATTCCAAAACTTTTAGAACTAATTATTGGAACTCAAATTGGCTTGGTAAGCTCAGTGACCCCTGACCTACATACACAGGTGAATCTGAGTATTTAAGGGGGTCAATTGTAAGTTTCCCTCCTTTAATTTTCTCTAAAGAGTAGCAACATGGGGGTCACAAAACAACTCTCAAATGACCTGAAGACAAAGATTGTTCACCATCATGGTTTAGGGAAGGATACAGAAAGCTGTCCCAGAGATTTAAGCTGTCTGTTTCCACAGTTAGGAACATATTGAGGAAATGGAAGACCACAGGCTCAGTTCAAGTTAAGGCTCGAAGTGGCAGACCAAGAAAGATTTGGATAGACAGAAGCGACGAATGGTGAGAACAGTCAGAGTCAACCCACAGACCAGCACCAAAGACCTACAACATCATCTTGCAGCAGATGGAGTCACTGTGCATCGTTCAACCATTCGGCGCACTTTACACAAGGAGATGCTGTATGCGAGAGTGATGCAGAAGAAGCACAAACAGAGCCGCTTGAGGTCTGCTCAAGCACATTTGGACAAGCCAGCTTCATTTTGGAATAAGGTGCTGTGGACTGATGAAACTAAAATGGAGTTATTTGGGCATAACAAGGGGCGTTATGCATGGAGGAAAAAGAACACAGCATTCCAAGAAAAACACCTGCTACCTACAGTAAAATATGGTGGTGGTTCCATCATGCTGTGGGGCTGTGTGGCCAGTGCAGGGACTGGGAATCTTGTCAAAGTTGAGGCGCATGGATTCCACTCAGTATCAGCAGATTCTGGAGACCAATGTCCAGGAATCAGTGACAAAGCTGAAGCTGCGCCGGGCTGGATCTTTCAACAAGACAACGACCGAAACACTGCTCAAAATCCACTAAGGCATTCATGCAGAGGAACAAGTACAACGTTCTGGAATGGCCATCTCAGTCCCCAGACCTGAATATAATTGAAAATCTGTGGTGTGAGTTAAAGAGAGCTGTCCATGCTCAGAAGCCATCAAACCTGAATGAACTAGAGATGTTTTGTAAAGAGGAATGGTCCAAAATACCTTCAACCACAATCCAGACTCTCATTGGAACCTACAGGAAGCGTTTAGAGGCTGTAATTTCTACAAAAGGCGGATCTACTAAATATTGATTTCATTTCTTTTTTGTGGTGCCCAAATTTATGCACCTGCCTGATTTTGTTTGAACAATTATTGCACACTTTCTGTAAATCCAATAAACTTCATTTCACTTCTCAAATATCACTGTGTGTGTCTCCTATATGATATATTTAACTGACATTTTTATCGTAACAACCAACGATTTATACAGGAAAATAATGACTATTAACAAGGTTGCCCAAACTTTTGCATCCCACTATATATATATATATATATATATATATATATATATATATATATATATATATATATATATATATATATATATATATATATATATATATATATATATATATATATATATATATATATATATATATATATATGTAAATTTGATACTCGAGTGTGTGGAATATATTTTGTAAATTGTATTGTATATTATAATAATTTTGGTGCAGTCTTATTGTAGATAATATTTTCTTTTCAAGTGTAACTCAATGTATTTGTACGTAAGTATACAAGGTTGGTCTGAATGGAAGAGTCATAGACATAGAATTACTAGACGCCACATGACCAGCTGCATCATACGTCAACGTCGCTGCCATTTTGCGAGTGGCACTGCTGTGGAGTGAAGTAGTGGATAAAGATGCCTCACACATGTGCTGCTTGGGATTGTACAAACCGCTGTACACTCCAAACCAGATTCCGGGGGATTACATTTCATAGGTAAGGTTGAACAATTGTTTTGGTTATATTTGGCCATTAGAAAATCCTGTTTTATAATCTTATCACTCAAGGTCACCTTACAATAAAATGAAACCACATTAGTAAAATTAAAACAAGAGAATGATAAATCAAAAAGTAATAATTAGCAAACAAAGATAAATGGCAGTAACAGTGCAAAATTCACAATTGGTATGCCAGTTTGAAAAGATAAGTTTTGAGGGTAGTTTTAAAATGTGTTATTGAGTCGAGCTGACGTATATGAGAGGGAAGGGGATTCCTGAGTTGAGGAGCACTTTGAGAGACGCTCGAGCTCTCATAGCACTGAGTCTGGCGTGTGGTACAGAAAGTCGAGCTGCAGATGAGGATCTGAGTGAGTGAGAGGAGTGTTAGTCTGGCGGAGATCAGTGAGGTGTGGAAAGCTTTAAATGTTAAGAGCGGTATTTAGTATTGTATTCTGTAGTTAACAGGGAGCCAGTGAAGTTGAGAGAGAATCAGTGTGATATGTTCAGTGGATTTAGAACAGCAAGTTATTTTCCTGGCAGCAGAATTTTGACGAAGTTGTAAGCGACGTTTTTGTGGGATGCCAGATAGAATAGCATTACAATAATCTGAGGTGACTAGGGCATTAATCGATACTTCAGTACTGTGTTGCGTAAGAACAGTATGAAGTCTAGAAATGTTTCGGAAGAAGATGGAAGATGGAGATGGAAGAAGGCAGTCCAAGAAATGTTACTTATATGGGAGGAATTATTTAATAATAATAATTTATTATTATTATTTAGTAATTGTCATTATTAGTGTATAAATGGATATAAATAATAGCATTTAAACTATTCGCCAAAATCTGTCGTATGTAAACGATACTGTTTTAAACGTTATTGTTTTTTCATCAGAAAACCCGGTTTCCACCTCTACCAGTATTAGATTAAATGACACTTTTGCCACTCGCAATATGGCGGATCCACAGACGTATCGTGTCGACTGGGCAACATAGTGAATGCGGCGTCTATCTATATACAGTATGTCTATGGGAAGAGTGCCATGGTCACGTGAAAAGGTTTCTCTGCGGAGCGGGAATTCGTATATCGAGACACTTAAAGGACGCTAAGCTGAAGAAAGGTGTTTTTCTTTAATAAGATGGACACGAGTGCGGTATTAGAGAGATTGTAATAAAGACTCCTGAATTTCTGGTCAGAAGGTGCACATTGTATGTTTTGATTTTGTTATCCCTACACCTGTCCTTGTTTAATTGACTAGCTTTATTTTATTTTAGTTTTTCACGGTGTTTAATAGCTGTAAAAGAGAGAGCAAATAAATACTCTTCAGACATCAGTCGGAGCGTGATGTTTTCAGGAGCAGCTACACATCCCCACCTTATTACTTTGAAGCGATCGCGACTTCACGGGGCAAATGACTGCTTTAATGCTATGATGAGTAATGCAGCGCAAAGTGCTGCGCAATCGGCAGTTCATGGGGAAGATTATTGTTTCGATGAAGTGCATGGTGCATTTTTCGTTCCACCAGGAAATACCATGGGTTGTGCTGATTAGTTGGCCACACGCACTTGAGTAATCTTATTCTGTTAGTAGCTGAGAGTTGATGGTGAAGATGGAGCACCGTGCTTCGCACCGCACTCTTTTCATAGCGGCGCTCCAAACTGCTTGTCAATTTGTTCCTTCATGCAGACCGCCCAGCTCCGACTCACCCGACGTCAGAGGTAACTCGTATGCCACACTATTCCCCCAATCTCCCGGCTCCCCGCGAGCTGACTCAAGTCCAAGCTCCAGTTTGAGGTTCGCTGGCGGCCACACCTCCGACCCAATGGGTTTCAGGAGCTCATCACGTGTACGCGCCGAATCCCCGCTCCTGTTTACTAGCTGCTGACGTGCTGCTTTATTTTTCTGCAGGCATTCCCGCCCTCAGACAGTCTGACGCCACATGAGAGGCGTGTCTTTCTGTGGTCCGGAGCCGGTGCTCGTTACAACATTACTGGACAGAGACAAACAAGCACAATTCAGTGAAACGAGCGCACATTTATTTATGTATTTATTTATTTAACCTATTTAGTTACTTTTACAAATGTTGTTTGGCTATAGGGCGACCAGATTATAATAGTCTCAAAACCGGACATAACTTACGAATCAAGTGATCAAGTACGGGTCAACAAATAATTTAGACGTACATTAAAATCGAAAAGCGGAGGTTGTTAGTCTGGGGTCCCCCTTGAAGTTTCGCATTTCATTAGACGATACATATTTAACCGAAGAGCCAGGTGTGTTTGTAATTTGGGGTTTATGGATGTGGTGAGAGAGGACATGCAGGTGATGGGTGTAAGGTATGGGAGGAGATGGTCCGCTGTGGCGACCCCTAACGGGAGCAGCCGAAAGAAGAAGAAGTCTTGGGTTTGTCGAAGAGGAGGGGGTACCCCTTAAAAGTTTCTTTCGTGCGCGGCGTTAGACGTATATTAAATCGAAGATTTGGGCCACTCCTGGGACATTTAGCCCCTTTTCCATTTATTAACGTTTCTCCCGGGAGATGTGGAACGGCTGGTTATCCTGGTTTTGGCACAAACTGCGCCCCGATCGCCGCGGATTGCTTATAGTCGGTCTACTCGGGAACGTACATAAAGCTGATCACATTTTAGGTGTCGCTTTACAATTTGCTGGGTTTTTTTTTTATTTAATGACAAGAATATCGTCGCCAGTTCTGAAAACTGTTACTGTCAACTTCAATCGTCGCATTAACGTGACACGCAGGCAATCGCTGCTGCTTCTTTAAAAATGCCCGTCATTTTCTCAGCTGAGAACGCGCAGAGTGCTGCTCGCCGATACTGCCCTAAAATCAACGCATGCGCATAAACGACAGACACTAACACGGGGCTCTGAATTTTTCAGTACACCGGCATGGGTTACATCCTATCAATTTTTAATTAACTGGTCTTTTGCTGCTGTTGTTCTGTACTCAAAGTCGCCACCGTTAATATATTTACGTGAATCTTTTTTTATCGTTCTCTAACTTTAAAATTCACCTTTTCTGTTTTCTCCTTTGTATTTATTCAAATCCTCTTAATTAAACCGCGGAACAGACGGGAAAGAAAATCCTGGATACCAAAGTGGAGCTTCTCCTTCGTTGGCTATGCTAACTAGCAGGTAGATTGTTAAAACACAGTTATAAGAAAAATGTTGAAAATTAATTTTGAGAAACTGTCCATACTGCCCAAAAAATCTTTCCTGTGTTTCTACTGTATATAAGCTTTATAAAAAAGCAGCATCTGTGAAAGGATAGCCTGCTGAATTAAAAAGGAAAATTCCAGAAATAATTCTAAATAAGTTAAAATGACAACTTGTGACCACATGTTAAGAACCTCAGTGCTTGAATAATGACTCTAATTGCAGATGTTGCCTGGAAGAAAGAACAGACCACACCACTTAAATATCTGATTACAAGCAAAGCTAGTGGAAGATAAAGGTATATATAGGAAAGACAATCAAGGAGAGCAATGGCAAGGGCCGAGGTGCAGGCTTTGGAAAAGGTGTGTAAAAAACAAAATGGAGGCAAAAGAAGGAGAGAGAATAATGTTCAGAAAAGTGATGCATAGGAACAAGGCTGGGAAGTATTTCAGTCATATAAAGCAGATGAAAGATGAGCACGATGTGGTCTGGAGTGAGAAGATCGAGAATTGATGGAAGAGGTACTTTGAAAAGCTATACTGAATGAAGAAAATCCAAGGGTGGTATTTGGGGATGGAGTCCCGTACCAAGAATAAGGAGGGAGGAAGTCAAGGAAATACTGAAAAGAATAAAGAATGGAAAGACAACAGGACTGGAAGAAATACCAGCAAAAGTGTGGATGAGTTTAGGAGAAGAGGGAGCCGATGTGCTGTGGGATCGAATGCAGAAGATCAATCGATGAACAGAAGAGAATACCAGAGGAGTGGAGGAGCAGAGTGGTTTTCCCAAGGTTATTATAGTTAATGAAAACTAAACTCAAAACGGAAACTATTATTAAGAAAACATTTTCGTAAACTGAAATAAAATAATTAACAAAACCGAAATGAAAAACTAAAACTTAACGAAACTATTACAGTAGCTGGAAAAACTAACTGAAACAAAATAATAATTTACTAAAAATATTTTTAGTTTTGTTTTTTGAATGAATAGTCTTTAACCCTTGTAACTTTTAACCCTAAAACAGAAAGTAATCCACCACGAGATGCCCGCATATATTCATCCAGTGAATGGCGGCTGGTGGCGGAGGGCGGCTGTTCACACAGCATTTGCAGTGACAGAGCAAGCTGACTAGGGGTGCGAAAAGCGTGTGAAATAGAAAGCGAATTTTCTGTGCCGCCTTTCTTTGTGCTTCTTGTATATCAAGATGTAATTCAAACGCCTGAAATTGGAATGAGGTGGTCAATTAAACCTGTTAATGTATGGACATAAAAATCACGAGTGAGTAACATTTCAGTTTATTTCTCAGGTGCCTGTGTTTTGTTGATAGTAATTCACTTGCCACTTCGCACAGGAGAAATCCTTTTTGAAAATAAAACAGTACTGAGACTGACGGTCATCATACAAGAACAACATATTGTTGCTGACTAATCACTTTTGCTTTTAAAAAGTCGTTGAACAACGAAGTGACACAAACCTTGTAAAATTCCTGAGTTGGCAATGTCTCTACTGAACTACAGGTAGGTGGGCAAAGAGAGTCTGCCAAGTGATGAAAAAGTAAACCTACTGATGACTGATGTGTTTTCCATCCATCCATCCATTATCCAACCCGCTATATCCTAACTACAGGGTCACGGGGGTCTGCTGGAGCCAATCCCAGCCAACACAGGGCACAAGGCAGGAAACAAACCCCGGGCCAGGCGCCAGCCCACCGCAGGGCACACACACAGCCACACACCAACAACACCAAGCACACACCAGGGACAATTTTAGGATCGCCAATGCACTTAACCTGCATGTCTTTGGACTGTGGGAGAAAACCAGAGCGCCCGGAGGAAACCCACACAGACACGGGGAGAACATGCAAACTCCACGCAGGAAGGACCTGGAAAGCAAACCCAGGTCTCCTTACTGCGGGGCAACAGTGCTACCACTGCATCACGGTGCTGCCCTTCAATTAAAGTGTTTTTAATTTAAACAATACTTTCCGCACAACTCGGCAATTAAGTGCAACTCTTTCCCTTTCCCAGTAGCAGAATTATGTCTTAAAATATTTGTCCCCCTTTTTTCAATTGTTCTGTCTCTCTCAAACTATAGTTGAAATATCATATTCTTTTTGCATAAAAGGGATTTTTCCTGCCTCGCATCCAAACCTGCTGGGGTAGGCTCCAAGTTTCCTGCAAATCTGCTCTGGATAAACAGGTTTAGATAATGTGTACTCAGACATTTAGTGGAAAAAACAACCCTCAAACATTAAAATCCATCTACATCTCATTACAAAATTGATCCATTCTGGGCAATAAAAGGAAAAGATAAATAGTGCCAACAGTCCATGCACATTTGTTCAGCACAAATGACATAGAAAAGATTTAAAAAATTATAAAATTGTTCATATTTGGTATCTGGTTTTGATTTATCAGACAAAAACAAAACTAGTAAACTATGTGGGGCAGTAAGCGTCCAGTAACATTAAACTCATATTATATCCAAATCCTACAAGACTAAATTCCATAGTAGCTGTTTAACCATACCTTAATTACTAAAACTAAAACTGAAAGTAATAGATATAAAAATAAAATAGAAATGCCTTTGTGAAATAAAAACTAAATTAAAACGAAAAATACACAATGAAGGAAAACTAAAACTAAACTGAATTTCCAAGTAAGGTCAGAAAAAATATAGAAATAAAAACTAATGTCAAAAGACAAAACTAAACTAAACTTGGGATCAACAGTGCAGAGTAATGGGGATTGTGGAAGAGCGGTGAAGAAGAGAGTGCAGGCAGGGTGGAATGGGTGGAGAAGAGTGTCAGGAGTGATTTGTGACAGGCGGGTATCAGCAAGAGTGAAAGGGAAGGTCTACAGGACAGTAGTGAGACCAGCTATGTTATATGGGTTGGAGACAGTGGCATTGAGCAGAAAGCAGGAGACAGAGCTGAAGGTGGCAGAGTTAAAGATGCTAAGATTTGCATTGGGTGTGAAGAGGATGGACAGGATTCTTGCCTTGAGCATGGGAAAGGCACTATATAAATAAAATGTATTATTATTATTATTAGGAAAATGAGGACATTAGAGAGTCAGCTCAGGTTGGATGGTTAGGAAACAAAGCCAGGTTTGGACATGTGCAGAGAAGAGATGCTAAGTATATTTGGCGAAGGATGTTAAGGACAGAACTGCCAGGCAAAAGGAAAAGAGGAAGGCCTAAGAGAAGGTTTATGGATGTGGTGAGAGTGGACATGAAGGTGATGGGTATGGCAGAACAAGATGCAGAGGACAGAAAGATATGGAAGATGATGACCCGCTGTGGCAACCCCTAACAGGAGCAGCCAAAAGAAGACGATCAAAAGACAAACTATAATAACTGTGGAATATACCCATTTATAAGGAGAAGGACGATATTCAGAACTGTGGAAATCTTAGGCTGATAAAGCTAATGTGACACACGTGGTTATAGAGAGAAGGATTAGAGACCACCACAGAGGAGGAGCAGTTTGGTTATATGCCAGGGAGAGGAACAACTGATGCCATCTTTCTATTGAGATAACTGATAGAGGAGCATCCAGAAAAACAGAAGGGTTTGAATATGGTGTTTAGTGATTCGAAGAAGATGTATGATACGAGTGCCACATCAAGAGGTCTGGAGATACAGGGGAGACAAGAGAGGACCAGAGAAGTGTGTTAGGAATGTCCAGGATATGTATGAGGGAGTGAGGACTTGGGTTAAAAGCAGTGCTAGGCTATCAGATGAGGGAGGTCTGCACCAGGGATCTTCATGAACTCCTTACCTCTTTGATCTGATTGTGGATGTTTTGAGCCATGGGATGAAAGACCAGTCTCCCTGGTGCTTGTTTTTTTGCTGATGACATTGTGTTGTGTAGCACCAAAAAAGAGGAAATGGAGAGGAAGTTGGAAGAATGAAGAATAGAGGGTTGAAGATAAATAGGAAGAAGACAGAATGCCTGAGATTTAATGGTGATGAGGATTAAGAAGTTAGCCTGCAGGAGGAGCTATTGAAAAGAGAGGAGAAGTTTAAATGTCAAGGATCAGTGGTAGCCCAAGATGGAGAATGAAACGCAGAGATAACCCACCGAGTACCATGTGGATGGAACAACTGGAAGTAGGTATCAGGAGTATTGTGTGATCAAAAGAATAAAGGTGATGGTTAAAGGTCAGGTGTTTAAGACAGTGGTAAGACCAGCAATGATGTATGGAGACAAGGCATGGACAGTAAATGGAATGCAGGAGAAGAAGAGGTTGGATGGGGCAGAAATGAGAACGTGGAGATGGATATGTGGAGTCACAAAAAAAGGACAAAAGAAGAAATGAGGGAATCAGAGGTACAACAAAAATGGGAGAGATAGCTAAAAAAGTACAGGGAAGTAGACTGAGGTGGTATGGACATGTGATGAGGAAAGACAAGGAATATTTAAGGAAAAGAGTGATGGGAATGGAGGTACAGTAGAAGAGAAAATGAGGAAGGCCAAGACGGAGGTGGATGGATAAAGTGAAAGAAGATCTGAAGGACAAAATGTCTGCCCAGTGAGCAGGTGGAGGAGCGAGCCGTAAAGAGACAGTTGATCAAGCATATTGACCACATATACAGATGCATCTCAATAAATTAGAATATTGTTGAAAAGTTCATTTATTTCAGTAATTTAGTTCAAAAAGTGAAACTCATATACTATATAATTTCATTACACCCAGAGTGATATATTTCAAGTGTTTACTTCTTTTCATTTTGCTCATTATGGCCTACAGGTAAATAAAACTCAAAATGCAGTATATCGGAAAATTAGAATATTACATAAGACCAATAAAAAAAAAAAAAAATTAATACCTGTGGTGGGTTGGTACCCTGCCCGGGATTGGTTCCTGCCTTGTGCCCTGTGTTGGCTGAGATTGGCTCCAGCAGACTCCCATGACCCTGTGTTCAGATTCAGCGGGTTGGAAAATGAAAGGATGGATTTTTAATACAGAAATGCTGGCCTACTGAAACGTCTGTCCATGTAGGCACTCAATACTTGGTCAGGGCTCCTTTTACATGAATGACTGCATCAGTGCGGCGTGGCATGGAGGCGATCAGCCTGTGGCATTGCTGAGGTGTTATGGAAGCCCAGGATGCTTTAATTGCAGCCTTCAGCTTGTCTGCATTGTTGGCTTTGGTGTCTCTCATCTTCCTCTTGACAGATTCTCTATGGGGTTTAGGTCAGGTGAGTCTGCTGGCCAATCAAGCACAGTGATACCCACCATGGTCATTAAACCAGGTATTGGTACTTTTGGCAGTGTGGACAGGTGCCAGGTCCTGCTGGAAAATGAAATCCGCATCTCCATAAAGCTTGTCAGCAGAGGGCAGCATGAAGTGCTCTAAAATCTCCTGGTAGACATCTGGCTGGGCTGACTTTAGACTTGATAAAACACAATGGACCAACGCCAGCACATGACATGGCTCCCCAAATCATCACTGACTGTGAAAACTTCACACTGGACCTCAAGCAACTTGGATTCTGTGCCTCTCCACTCTTCCTCCAGGTTCTGGGACCTTGATGTCCAAATGAAATGCAAAATTGACTTTCATCTGAAAAGAAGACTTTGGACCACTGAGCGACAGTCCAGTCCGTTTTCTTTAGCCCAGGTGAGACGCTTCTGACGTTGTCTCTAATTCAGGAGTGGCTTGACACAAGGAATGCTGTGACAGTTGTAGCCCACGTCCCTGATACGTCTGTGTGTGGTGGCTCTTGAAGCTCTGACTCCAGCCACAGTCCATTCCTTGGGAATCTCCCCCCAAATTCTTCACAATCCTCTCAAGGCTGCGCTTGTCCCTTTTGCTTGTGCACCTTTTTCTGCCAAATTTTCATTTTCATTTCATTAATATTCTTGGATACAGCACTCTGTGAACAGCCAGCTTCTTTAGCAATGACCTTTTGTGGCTTAGCCTCGTGTCAATGACGGTCTTCTGGACAATTCTCAAGTCAGCAGTCTTCCACATAATTGTGTGGCCTACTGAACCAGGCCCCCTTTACAGGTGTTTTGGGTTAATTAGCTGAGTGGAGTAGGACACCAGGAGTCTACAATATTGAACTTTTTCATAATATTCTAATTTTCTGAGATACTGAATTTTGGGTTTTCATTACCTGTAGGCCATAATCAACGAAATGAAAAGAAATAAACACTCGAAATATATCACTCTGTGTGTAATGAATCTATATAATATATGAGTTTCACTTTTTGAATTGAATTACTAAAATAAATGTACTTTTTGATGATATTCTAATTTATTGAGATGCACCTGTAGAAATGGAAAAAGATGAAGAGGAAGAAGAATAAGAAGAAGAAAACAAAGTTAGAGAAATTTGTTTTAAATTCCTCTATAGGTATTATCCTACCAAACACTACATGGATCAAATTAAAAAATATATATATTGGCCCAGATTATAATTCTTGCACAGAAAACGTTTTTGTGTTTATTTTTATTATGTTTGGTAATTTGAGGCTGATGACGGCAGACATTCAATGATAGACACTGAGGCCAGCAGTTATGTTAACTGCACATTTTTACTAAGAACTTTTCTGTAACCACTTGTCCAAAGATATCTCTTAACCCCACTGCGGCGCCCCCTGCTGCCTGGGAATACTACCAATCATTATTACATTTTTTTCAATACATAATTTTGGACCTGTCCCTACACTCAAGTATTCCAATAGCCTCACAGCTGATGTCTGCAGCCAGACCCATCTCAAATATTTTGGAAGGATTTTTCTAAGTTTGTCAAAAGAAAGGTTACTGAAGATTTCTCTTTATTTTTAAGGATATCCTGTTGCGTTTCTTATAAGTTTAAAACATGAAAAGAGAGAGAATATTATCTAGTTAATCTTCTTAATAACTGGTAAAATTTCACATTTCATAAATCTAACGTTATCAATTAGAATCCTTTATTTCTTACATTAGAAAGTAAAGTTAAATTGTATGTTAAGACCATCCCAACTTCAAATAAATAAAACGTTAAAAATAATGTGACGTGTCTCGCTGTTGCATGGGCTGCGGGGAGTGGAAGTTGGGGAGAAAGCGATTGGTGGGGGGTTCGGGTCACCACCTTAGAGCGAGCGGACAGTCACAGGGGTCCGGGTTATTTAACGGTGCTTCCAGGCAAATAAAAGAGGAGTGTGTGGTTGGCGAGGGCGGCTTTTGAGCTGGATAGGAGGACAGCAGGGTGAGGAGGGAGTGAATGGTTCAAGGGCAGGCAAGAGGCACTTGATTGGTCGTCATATCCATTTGTTTTTGTAAATGTTTTTATGTTTCTTGTACCATGGCATTTATAGAGTTGTTCTTTGTTGTACATTACTGAATCATGAAACTTCAGTATTGACTTTAGTATTCCTGGAGAGGTATAGCGCTGTGGAAAATCGTACCTGCGCATGCGTGCGCCCTTTTCCCAGGGCTCATGGCCAGATTCCCATTGCGATCTAATAGTATGGCGATTAAGTTTTAGGTTGCTGAGAGAGGCTGTTACTGACAATGTCTAACGTCTGCATCGTAACGTCTTCAGGCAAGCTTAGTTCTGCATCACAGCCGAACGGCACAGAAAAGCGAGCTTTAAATTCAGATTAATTTATATGTCCGTGCGCACGCGTGGTAACCCAACGCGTCTGACATTTATGGCCCAAACGGGATGCCATAGGCATTAGGTCAGAATTACGGTTATGAATCCCTGCTGTCTATCGCGGTAGGACGCGTCATACTTTAAATGCGGATGAGGGTCAAATACTCCGTTTTATGACCCGGACTGCTTTCCACCCTTAGGGCTTTATCTGCCCACTGCTCTGCACTGACGCCCCTCCTAGTCTGCGTCACTGATTCGTTCTGCCTGTCGTTATTCAATAGTGAAAGAAGCTGGGAATGGCTGGTGGATCGACACGGCGATTGGAGGGACAGGTTGAACCTTTTCACAGAAGGAAGGCGGAGTGAACGTCTTGCCGGCGCCTGTCGAATGGCAGCTACGAATCGTTTCTCCAGCAAGAGAGATACAGACCCGAAGAGCGCCGGCTGCGGGGACTGCGGTTGCTGCTGGGCCCATCAACGTGATGCGCGCACTCGGGAGACGAGCACGCAGACTGACACGAGTGTACAAGGTTAGGAGGGGGTGGGGTTCATGCTGTGTGGTGTGGTGTGGTGTGGTGTTCTGTTCTGTGGTGTTCGCTGGGCTCAGTACGGATACTTTGTAATGAACTTTAAGGACACCGGCTAGTTTAGCGAACAGGTGTAACCTAAGGCAGTAATCGTACGTACGGAAGGGCGATGGGGTCCTCTCTGCGTGGAGTTTGTATGCTCCCCGTGTCTGCATGGGTTTCCTCCCACAGACAGGTAGGTTAGGTGCATTGGCGATTCTAAATTGTCCTTAGCGTGGTGTGTGTGTGTGTGCGCGCGCGCCCTGCCCGGGGTTTGTTCCTGCCTTGCTCCCAGTGTTGGTTGGGATTGGCTCCAGCAGACCCCCGTGATCCTGTAGTTAGGATGTAGTAGGTTGGATAATGGATGGATGGAACGGCGATATATCAGTTCGAGGACACCTGGCTTAAATTTACATCTTCTCCCTGTTTCTAAGTGAGTTTGAACCGGGAGCCCCGGTTTCGACATGCATGTTAGGTGAATTGTTGATGATAAATTGGCCCGTGTGTGTTCTCTCCGCGATGGACTGGCGTCCTGTCTAGGGTTAGTTCCTGCCTTGCGGCCAATGCAAGTTAGGATAGGCTCCGGCACCCTCAGCGACGTTGGACTGGATAATCAGGTCAGAAAATGACGCAATGACTGAATAAACAAACCTGGACTGTTACCACAGCGTTAAGTGACACGACTCCTGTTTGATGGAATGTTTGGCGGTACGGCGACTCCTTACTGCAAGGCAGCAGCGCTACCACTGCGCCACCGTGCCACCCATCTAACGGGAGCACCTAACGATTTTATTAATAATAATAATAATCGTAGGGGTGTCCAGTTCCTCTCCTCGAGGGCTCAATTGACTGAATGCGCCTTTTCAAGTTGAAGCCAATTCTTGTTTATAATGACTTCAGTTTTTCCGCTCGTTTTGATACCTGCAACATTTATAGTACTAATTTCAGATTTTCTTACAATGTGATGTAACCGTGGGTCCCAGCAAAGATTAATTTTTTTTATATAACCTAATTTATCTTTCTAGTTTCTTTTTATTTTTTTTTAAAGTATCATCCTTTGTTTCTCTATCTGTAATTGTATTCTCGTGGTTTGGTTAATCAAGTGATCACAATATATTTGTGTGCATCATTAGTCTGTAATTACACAGAACCACCAAAAAGAAATCTACAGCTACTGAGCAGAGTCTGTGTGTTCCTCACAAAATCAAATTGGCTGATTTCAAATCTCAAGTCAGGTTGCCTCTTACCGTGTCCGGATCTTAAGTGAAGTGTACGTGTGCAAAAATTAAATTGAGTGTAATGCAGAACCAGTTTCGGTACTTGTGTACTAAATGGACGGCACGGACGGCCAGTACTCTTTTCTATTATCGTGACGCAAATTGGATTTTCGTTTTTAACATTAGGCACCCAAAGGGGACATTAACGTTAGGGACCTACTGGCAACTATGCTTCACCCCCACTAACTTTTTAAGGTTAGTATTTGTGGTTGGGGTAGGTCAGTCTAATAATTTAAACTCCAAATATTAAGCACAGAGCCCAACACTAGAATGAGTAGGAACTGCCGTCCGTTTAGTTCACAAGTACCCCAGTTTCTGCCCAACAGTCGTGTGACACCTCGCTGATGTATTCATTACATCAAAATGGAAGGAAATGTACTGAAATTACAGTGCCCTCCATAATCTTTGGGACAAAGGCACATTTTTTTTTCCTCGATTTAGCCTTCTTTTAGCCCTCAGAGGGCAGAGTGGTGGCTCCGAGGTTTGGGATCTGCACTGGTAATCGGAAGGTTGCCAGTTCAAATCCCGTAAACGCCAGAAGTGACTCTACTCCATTGGGCCCCTGAGGAAGGCCCTTAACCTGCAATTGCTCCATCCTGGGTATGATGTTAATCTGCATCCAGCCCTGCAGGGAGGTCCACCGATTTACAAGGAAAACTTGGAGACGGTGGCAGGATTGGCACTCCGGCCACTGAAAAAAGGAAAAAAAAAACCTCACACTGTTCCAGTGTGGTGCTGAGGTGCCACTTGCTGCACTTGTATCTCAATCCGGGTGGTTCGCCATGTGGTGGGTATGCCAACACGCTGTAAGCAGCTCCCAATCCTCCTCCTCCTTAGCCCTCTGCTCCACAGTTTAAAATGACAAATCGAGTAATTCAGACATTGTAATTAAAGTGCCCATTACAGAGTTCAATTGAAGGGGATTTGCATACATTTAAATCACATAACAATTACATTGTATTTATACGAGATGTGGCAGAAAAGTAATGAGACTGATTTTTTATTTGCCAAAGTTTTATTTTTTCAAACATCAATGTTATCCCCTTCAAAGTAGTTCCTTGGCAGCTACACACGATGGAGCGTTGTTCCCACTGTTGGTAGCGCTGGAAGTCTTCAACCGGTATGGTCTTCAGCATGTCCGTTACACTCGTTTGGATGTTTTCTAAAGTCCCGAAATGACATCCTTTGAGGGCATTTTTCATTTTAGGAAAAAGGAGAAAGTCACACGGACTGAGGTCAGGTAAATAAAGGGCTGGGGAACCATAGGAATGCCTTTTGAGGTCAAAAATTCTGTTATGGAGAGGGTAGTTTTTCGGCACCATTTTGGCACAGACCTTTCGCATGTGCAAATGTTCAGTCAAAATTTGATGAACGGTAAATCTGTTCAAATTTAATTGTTCACTCAACATTCTTAATGTTAAACGACGGTCTGATCTCACAAGAGTGTTCACACGTTCGATGTTTTCATTGGTTTTCGAAGTTGAAGTCCTCCCTGAATGGTGTTCATCTTCAACGTGTTTTCTGCCTTCCAAAATGATTTGTGCCAGCGAAAACTTGAGCTCGGGATAAAGAATGTTCCCCATAGGCCTGTTTTAACTTTTCAAACGTCACACTTGCCGTTTAATGGCACAACGTTGCTCCAAATTCCGCTGTTCCATTTTGCGTGACGCACAACCAAAAACACAACTTCGCTAATAGCAGTCACAAAAATCACGTAGTTAACGGAAGGAGTTGAAACTCGCACTGAGCTATGGGAGGGTACTGATACACGGGCTCTATCAAGGACAACAGCGCAGCGTTGCCAGATCGCTTGCAGTGTTGCCAGTCTCATTACTTTTCTGCCACACCTCGTATAGCACCTTTCCCATGCTCACAACACTTTTTCTACTCCGCCACCCCCCGATTTCAGGGCACCATAATATTTGGGACAATTGACATCACAGGTGTTTGATTCCTCAGGTGGGCTTCATAAGATACCCCAGCTTCCATAGTATAGAATAGAATGCCTTTTATTGTCACTATACACATGTACAGTGAGATTAAAAGCAGCTCCTTCAGTGCCGACATATATTTAGAACACAACAAGTAAATAGACAAATGGTGCAAAAGTTGCAAAAAACAGTTCTGCGACGCTCTATACAAATGGAAAGAATAATAACTAAACCGAGTTATTGCACATTATTTAAATACTGGAAAGAATAAATAACTATTGCACTATTGGGTTATTGCACAATAATGATGATCATGCGGTGGTGTAGCATAGTGGAAGCGGCACGCCCCGGGAGGCATAATTTCACAATAAATAATAATAATATCTTGTAAAAATTGGAACCATTTCATTTCAGATTTTTGTCGCTCCTACGATTTGGACCGATTTGAAATGAGCACGGAATTTTTCATTACTTATTCTGTGACGAAACTGGGGAATCCCCTTTCTTTAAATGAATGTATAATAGTGACATCTTGCTCATTGTAGCAACTGGCAACACCGTCTGTCCTCGGTACAGTAAAACATATATACATGACTTTTTTATTTGTAACCTGTACAATACACAATAATGATGATTGTTCTTGACAAAAAATTCTTTAGAATTACTGTATATTTTAGTCTTTTAAATTGAAATACCTAAATAAGGGGGCGGCGAAATTTTCCTCCGCCCCGGGCGGCTGACACCCACACTACGCCACTGTGATCATGTGCAGTGAGTAGTGGATGTTGGACCCTGACAGTAATGATATTGTACAGTACACAGATATTACACAGTTATTATTCAGTACCATTTAGATATTGGATATTGCACAGTTGATGGATAGAAGGAAGTCCAGGGGTTGGGGGGCGGGTTAGACTGTGTAGTCAGTGCATGTGTGAGTTTAGAATGATTATGACATTTGGGAGAAAACTGTTCTTGAGTCGGCGGCACGGTGGCGCAGTGGTAGTGCTGCTGCCTCGCAGTTAGGAGATCCGGATTCGCTTCCCGGGTCCTCCCTGCGTGGAGTTGCATGTTCTCCCGTGTCTGCGTGGTTTTCCTCCGGGCGCTCCGGTTTCCTCCCACAATCCAAAGACATGCAGGTTAGGTGGATTGGCGATTCTAAATTGGCCCTAGTGTGTGCTTGGTGTGTGGGTGTGTTTGTGTGTGTGTGTCCTGCGGTGGGTTGGCACCCTGCCCAGGATTGGTTCCTGCCTTGTGCCCTGTGTTGGCTGGGATTGGCTCCAGCAGACCCCCGTGACCCTGTATTCGGATTCAGCGGGTTAGAAAATGGATGGATGGATGTTCTTGAGTCTGTTTGTCCTTGTTGTGATGCACCTGTAGCGCCTCCCTGAGGTCAAACAGATCAGAGCCAGGGTGGGAGCTGTCCTTGATGATGTTTTTTTGCTCTGCTGAGGCAGCGTGTGGTGTAAATGTCCATCAAGGAGGGGAGAGAGCAGCCGATGATCTTCTGTGCTGCCTTTACTATTCGCTGAAGCCTCTCCCTGTCTGCCACGGTGCAGCTGCCATACCATACTGTGATACAATACAGTGGGTACAGAAAGTATTCAGACTCCCTTCAATTTTTCACTCTTTGTTATATTGCAGCCATTTGCTAAAATTATTTAAATTAATTTTTTCCCTCATTAATGTACACACAGCACCCCATATTGACAGACAAAAAGAAAGAATTGTTGAAATTGTTGCAGATTTATTAAAAAAGAAACACTGAAATATCACATGGCCCTAAGTATTCAGAACCTTTGCTCAGTATTTAGTAGAAGCCCCCTTTTGAGCTAATACAGCCATGAGTCTTCTTGGGAAAGATGCAGAAAGTTTTTCACACCTGGATTTGAGGATCCTCTGCTATTCCTCCTTGTAGATCCTCTCCAGTTCTGTCAGGTTGGATGGTAAACGTTGGTGGACAGCCATTTTAAGGTCTCTCCAGAGATACTCAATTGGGTTTAAGTCAGGGCTCTGGCTGGGCCATTCAAGAACAGTCACAGAGTTGTTGTGAAGCCACTCCTTCATTATTTTAGCTGTGTGCTTAGGGTCATTGTCTTGTTGGAAGGTAAACTTTCGGCCCAGTCTGAGGCCCTTAGCACTCTGGAGAAGGTTTTTGTCCAGGATATCCCTGTACTTGGCCGCATTCATGTTTCCCTCGATTGCAACCAGTCGTCCTGTCCCTGTAGCTGAAAAACACCCCCACAGCATGATGCTGCCACCGCCATGCTTCACTGTGGGGACTGTATTGGACAAGTGATGAGCAGTGCCTGGTTGTCTCCACACATACCGCTTAGAATTAAGGCCAAAAAGTTCTATCTTGGTCTCATCAGACCAGAGAATCTTATTTCTCACCATCTCAGAGTCCTTCAGGTGTCTTTTAGCTAACTCCATGCGGGCTGTCATGTGTCTTGCACTGAGGAGAGGCTTCCGACAGGCCACTCTGCCATAAAGCCCTGACTGGAGGAGGGCTGCAGTGATGGTTGACTTTCTACAACTTTCTCCCATCTCCTGACTGCATCTCTGGAGCTCAGCCAAAGTGATCTTTGGCTTCTTCTTTACCTCTTTCACCAATGCTCTTCTCCCCCAGTAGCTCAGCTTGGCCGGACGGCCAACTCTAGGAAGGGTTCTGGTCGTCCCAAACGTCTTCCGTTTAAGGATTATGGAGGCCACTGTGCTCTTGGGAACCTTAAGTGCAGCAGAAATTTTTTTGTAACCTTGGCCAGTTCTGTGCCTTGCCACAATTCTGTCTCTGAGCTCTTCAGGCAGTTTCTTTGACCTCATGATTCTCATTTGCTCCGACATGCATTGTGAGCTGTAAGGTCTTATATAGGCAGGTGTGCGGCTTTCCTAATCAAGTCCAATCAGTAGAATCAAACACAGCTGGACTCAAATGAAGGTGATCTCAAGGATGATCAGAAGAAATGGAAAGCACCTGAGTTAAATATATGAGTGTCACAGCAAAAGGGGCTGAATACTTAGGACCATGTGATATTTCACTTTTTCTTTTTTAATAAATCTGCAACAATTTCAAAAATTATTTTTTTTGTCTGTCAATATGGGGTGCTGTGTGTACATTAATGAGGAAAAAATTAATTTAAATGATTTTAGCAAATGGCTGCAATATAACAAAGAGTGAAAAATTGAAGGGGGTCTGAATACTTTCTGTACCCACTGTATGTCAGCAGGCTCTTGATGGATGAGCAGTAGAAGGTCAGTAGCAGGTTGGAGTCCAGGTTGTGCATTCTGAGGACCCTCAGGGAGTGTAACCCCTGCTGAGCCTTCTTGATGACTGCTGTGATGTTGTTCCTTTGGAGTCTGCAGTTGCTATGCATCAGTTGGCAGATTTTAGGTCCAATAAAAATTCCCACTTTCAGTTTAACATCTTCATTGGTCCCAATGTCTTGTTAAGGTATTTGCATCGCAATTTATTGTCCCCACAAAATTTTTCACGAGGCCCAGTTTAATGCACAGTGGTGAAAGGTGTGCTTTTGGTGGATCTGCTGCTGCACGTCGCTACCAGCCAACAGCGTGACCAGCTCTGGCAGGCCACAGTTTCATTTAGTAACAAGGAAATGGAGGAACGGAATTTGACACCACTGATTTGTAGCCTTTGAAAAAGCCTGTGCAGCTGGCAGTTTCCAGTAAAGAGGATCGCTTCAAGCATTGGCCTGCTTCATTGCTGCCAGGGTGGGTTTCATTTCTGGTGTCTGTGAAGGTAAAATGAAAGCAAAATCAGCCTGGCCCCTTCTAGTAACAGCAGCTCCTTCAGTTCAGTACGTGTTACATGTTGGAAGGGATGCTGAGCTGGCTAGTCTCAGAGTGACTGAGTATAAGGTGGGCATATTGTGTGCGTTTTGTATGTACAGTTGTGGTTAAAAGTTTGTGAACCCTTTAGAATTTTCTATATTTTTGTATAATTATGACCTAAAATATCATCAGATTTTTACTCAAGTCCTAATAATAGATAAAGAGAAACCAGTTAAACAAATGAGACAAAAATATTATACTTGGTCATTTATTTATTAAGGAAAATGATTGAATATTACATATCTGTGAGTGGCGAGAGTATGTGAACCACTAGGATTAGCAGTTAGTTTGAAGGTGAAATCGGAGTCAGGTGTAAACCCCCCCCCAGCCGAGGTGTTGCATTAAAACCTGGAATTGAAATGGATTTTTTTGGGTTGGGTGGGCTGTCGCCATTTGATTCATACAACATGCCTACCACATTGAAGGTGCAACATATTCTGTATTGTGACACAAACAATAATTAAGATAAGAAAACGGAAATCCTGAGCGTGCAAAGGTCTTCAACCTCCAAAGTCAATCCTTTGCTGCAGGTCTCCAGGTGAATGTCCAGGAGTGGGTGGGATTTTTACCCACTCCTCAAGGCCAAACCGCTCCAACTCCTTCCAGTTTGATGGGTTGCATTGGTGTCCAGCGATCTTCAAGTCATGCCACAGATTCTCTTTGACAAGATGTAATTACATCTTGCCTGAGTTGCCTCGAAAGCCTGCATATTGTAATCTTTGTAGTTTGCCAATAAAAGGTGTCATTTTGCTTGACTTCTCATTCCATCCATAATGGCTAACACGGTACAACACCCTAGTACAGTGGAAGCTCGGGTCACCAACGTCTCAGACCACGAACAAATCGGGTTACGACCAAAAAGTTTGCCAAACGTACGCGCTGATGATTTCCGCACGTGTTCAGTCTCTCCCTGTGCATCGAGCGAGAGATTGAGAGAGTGAGTGTGAGAGAGAGAGGGCTGGCTGCGTAAGGCTGAGAAGGCAGTTAAAGAATGTACCGGGCTTGTTTTTAAAGAGACTGATTCGAGCATTGTTTTAACCTCTGTGGTCCCTGGCTGGGGCTGGAGCCGGCGGGACGCAGGAGAGGCGAGAGGAGGCTTGTGCCTCCTCCAGACCGTGAGGGGGCGTCCGTCCTGGTTATGTTGGGGGCCTTGGGTAAAGGGCTTGGAAGCCCAGCCCTGTAGGGGCCCGTGGCCACCGCCAGGCGGCGCCCCAGTACCTTATTATCCCGGGAGCCCGGCACTTCCTGGTGTGGGGGAAGACGACAGGGGACACCCGGACGGCTCCCGGGTGCGCAGCCGGCACTTCCGCCACACGGGGGTGTGTCCGCGGGAGATTGCAGCTGGAGCCCATCTGGGTTCCTATAAAAGGGGTGGAAGAGGACTGGAGGCGGCCAGGAGGAAAAGAGGCACAGGACTGTGTGGCCTGGACATTGGGGGAATCGGTGCAAGAGGCACTGGGGTTTGTGTGCACGTGACTTATTTGTGTAAATAGTATTGTAAATAAATAGTGTGTGGTGAATTTAAGATGTCCGTCTGTGTGTGTCCGGGTCAAAGTTCACACCTCATATTTAATGAAGACTTTTTTCAATTGGATTTTAACCTCCACTTCACTTCTTTTTACAGCAATCAGTTCGTAGCGTGCATTGTTGCAATGTTACTTTTCTTGGTTGTTTATTAAATTACGGATTTTTCAAATGTTCATGTTTTTCCCTGTGCTTAAAACTCATAAAAAAAAAAAGTGTTTACAGTGAGCGGTACATAAGGCTATAGTATGAATTCTTGCAATGCTACTTTTCTCTGTTCAAGGTTTTCTTAGTGTTATTCAGTGTTTTTACATTTAGCTTACTATTATGCTATGCATTCTATGGTATCATTAATTGTTTTTGTGCTTAAAAATATATTTACACACAGTTTGTATGGTCTGGAATGGATTAATTATATTTACGTACAATCCTTTGGGGGGAATTACTTCGGTTACAACCAGAGTTTTGGAACGAATTACGGTCGTGACTCGAGGTTCCACTGTACTACAGACATACAGTACAAGACACTGTAATGTATCGCTACTACATGGAATTGAAGACCTGGTGGAAGAAACTGGCCAGCACAACACATGGACAGCAACATCATCTTCTTAACAAAATGCAAAAAGGAAAATCTAATCCCGAAAGGCATCATTGATAAGGAACCCAACCATACACAGATTACATCTTGCCTGAAGATGGGGCCTGCATATTGTAATCTTTTTAGTTAGCCAATAAAAGGTGTCATTTTACTTGATTTCTCACTACCTGTACATTCATGATGGCTGACATGGTTCAAAACCTTAGTACTACAGATATTGATATGTAAAAGAGATTTTATTTTCATTCCACTTCAACAATTCGGACTATATTGTTAAATCCATTACATAAAATCCAATTGAAAATCCATTTTAATTGCAGATTATAATGTGACAAAATTGGACAAGTGCCAAGAGGGATGATAGTTTCTCACAACACTGTATTTCCTGCTGCCTTAGACTTTGTCACTGTACACCTTTTTGAGAATTTACTTTTCTAGGTTGTACTTGCTTATCTATTATTTCTCATACATCTGTAACCTGCTTATCCGGTTCAGGGTTTTGGGAAGTCACGACCCGGCCTAGTCCAGTGCAGTGCAGTGTAGACTTGACTAATGCATACACCTTCACAGAGCCAGTTTTGATTTATCTTACATATATGACTTTAGGATGTTACAGGAAGACCCGCTTGGGATGATCAGGTTTGAATTCATACAGTTCTCAAAATGTATTTGTTTCAAAAATCTTAGTAGAGAAAGTACCGAAATGGTTTTTCAAGCAGATTCCGAACCATGTTGTATAGTAAACCATACAAAAATATAACATAGTAATATAACATCTATATATATAATTCACTAAGGCAAGACACCCGTGGAAAACACGCCGGAATTGGCGTGGATTCACTAAGCCACCGACAAGTAAGACACCTATGGCGCACACAGGGAGGAGCCACAGCCACCAACTCCAAGACCATTGGATACGACGACAACTCGCAGGGCCACGCCCACCAACTCGGGCACGACGACATAGAAAGATCAGCGTCATTTATATTCGTCTGTCGTAGAGGCCCCATGTACCTCCGAGCCACCTTGACTGTTCATAGAGACATGTTTCTCGCGGAGGTGAGTCGCCATATGCAGCGTGTGAAACAGTTTGCGAGGGGTATCCCATGGGATCCTTAAAACAATCCTTTACAACTGAGGTTAAAACACAATGAAGTAAGCAGTCTTTAAAAAACGAGTTTTCGGTTACGACGCATGGCCGCGTGCACCATAGCAAACTGTTTTACACGCTACATACAGCAAGTTGCATCCGTGACAAACCTGCGTCGTCTTCACTCATGGACAATTATATGTTGCTCTCTCCAGAGTTCCATCTTTTTATTCACTTTCTGTTGTATCCTCAAACCCTCCCTTTTTAGACAACTGTGTCTTTCCAGAAGTGTTCAACCATCAATAAATAATTATGCGGCGTTTGTTATGCCGCGGCTTCACTATTGTGTTCTATTTTGCTCTCTCCAGAGTTCCATCTTTTCATTCACTTACTGTTGTATTCTCACACCAACCCGTTTTAGACAACCGTTTCTTTCCAGAAGTGTTTAGCATTCAATAAATAATTATACATGACATTGAGCGTGTGTCTACCCGGCGCAGAGAGGTGTGGGTAAGCCGTTGAACCCCATTCGGGCTGCAACCCGTGGAATTCCCACTAAGTGCGACTCATACGCTCCCACTGGTTGCGTCCCTACCCTTTGTACACACCCCCCTACCACCTCGCTACTACCGTGGTCAGGTGTCTTGGTGGATTATATATAGAAAAGCAGCCAACGACTCAAGTGACGAGTTGGAGGTGGGCACATGAGCGGGCAGTGCATACTGAACGAGAATTCAGCAAACTAGCATGACGGAGGGAGGTGAATGGATGTCCTTCTCCTCTCCTCCCGTTCCACACTCCGCGCCAGTTTTTAGTCACTTCAGACGATTGTGTGTTGGTTCGTTCCGTGCATTGTTACAATGTTGCTTTTCTTGCTGATTTATTACATAACCGATTTTTCAAATGTTAATTTTCTCCCTGTGCTTAAAAATCATTAAAAAACCGGCCTGATTATGCGGCGTATGGTACACCGTGGGTTGTCTAGTAGCATAATAATGGTGATTGTCTAACAGTTGTCTGGCATAAGTATAGAAGCTCCTACAACATCTTTCATTCCCAGTTTTCCGGCTGCAGTGTGGTCTTCCCGACTTCAGCAGCCTAAACAGTTTTATTTCTGGGAAGACTCTGGGTATTTTGAGAGCCCTGACCAAGGACCACCTGATGGAGATATCCTGCAGAGCAGGCACTTGGGAAGTGAAGTCCCAATGGTGCGTTCAGGTAGGTACACAACCTTCTGTAGAGATTTCCGCACCTGGGGGCCGCCTTTATAAAACCCACATATGCACAGAATGGGGCATGAAATGTGCGTCTGCAACTTCCCACAGGATTTATAAAATTTATATAATCTTGAGGGAACCTCATAGTTCTGTGGCCCCTAATAAGGGCTGTTCAGCCCCCCTTATAGTCACAGTGAGAGTTGTGTCTGCCTACTCAGAAAAACATCAGCCCCATGTGCAGTGGGTGTGGGACCTTATCAGGGTTGTGCTTTGTCTCCTGTCATGTTTGTGACTTCATGACGCAATATCAAGGTGCACCCTGGGAGGGGATGGGGTCCAGTTTGGTGATATTAGAATTGTGTCACTGCTTTTTCAATGTGACTTGGTCCTGTTGGGTTCATCAGGCTGCGAACTCCTGCACACATTGGGATGGTTTGTGAATGAGTATGAAGTGGTAGGGATGATGATCGGCACCTTCAAATCTGAGACTGTGGTCGTCAGTAGGAATAAGGTGGACTGTCCTCTCCGAGTGGGAGGTGAGTTACTGCCACATGATGAGGGGGTAAAAGTACCTCGGGGTCTTGTTCACAAGTGAGGGGAAAAGGGATGGTGAGGTTGACGGACGGATTGGGGTGGGGTGCGCAGTTATACAGTTACCGATCTGTAGTGGTGAAGAAGGATCTGAGTCAGAAGGCGAAGCTGTCGATTTATCAGTCGATCTACGTTCCTACCCTTGCCTTTGGTCGTGAGCTTTGGGTAATTACTGAAAGAATGATATTGCAGGAGTAGGCGGCCACGATAAACTTTCTCCACAAGATGGCTTGTCTCTTCCTTAGAGACAGGGTGAGAAGCACCGACATCCGGAAGAGGCTTGGAGTAGAGCCACTGACTGTCCACATCGAGAGGTGGTTCTGATAGGGATACCTGAGAGACCTTGAGCAGTTTGCAAAAGAAGAGTGGTCGGAAAATCCAGTTGAGAGGCATAACAAGCTTGTTGATGGTTATAGGAAGCGCTTGATTTCAGTTATTTTTTCCAAAGGGCGTGCAACCAAATATTAAGTTGAGGGTGCCAATAATTTTGTTCAGCTCGGTTTTCGAGTTTTGTATGAAATGATGTTAGATTTGGCTTTTTGTCGCTGTTTGTTGTGTTGTTCCAATGCACATAAAGGAAGTAAACGTGTATACCAAAACATTTGTAATTGCGACAATTTACTAACTGACTGACTGACTCACTGAGTCATCACTAATTCTCCAACTTCCCGTGTAGGTAGAAGGCTGAAATTTGTCAGGCTCATTCCTTACAGCTTACTTACAAAAGTTAGGCAGGTTTCATTTCGAAATTCTACGCGTAATGGTCATAACTGGAACCTTCTTTCGTACATATACAGGTGCCGGTCATAAAATTAGAATATCATGACAAAAGTTGATTTATTTCAGTAATTCCATTCAAAAAGTGAAACTTGTACATTAGATTCATTCATTACACACAGACTGATGTATTTCAAATGTCTATTTCTTTTAATTTTGATGATTATAACTGACAACTAATGAAAGTCCCAAATTTAGTATCTCGGAAAATTAGAATATTGTGAAAAGGTTCAATATTGAAGACACCTGGTGCCACACTCTAATCAGCTAATTAACTCAAAACACCTGCAAAAGCCTTTAAATGGTCTCTCAGTCGAGTTCTGTAGGCTACACAATCATGGGGAAGACTGCTGACTTGACAGTTGTCCAAAAGATGACCTTTGACAACATTGCACGAGGAGGGCAAGACACAAAAGGTCATTGCTAAAGAGGCTGGCTGTTCACAGAGCTCTGTGTCCAAGCACATTAATAGAGAGATGAAGGGAAGGACAAGATGTGGTAGAAAAAAGTGTACAAGCAATAGGGATAACCGCTTGTACCCTGGAGAGGATTGTGAAACAAAACTGTGGGGGAGATTCACAAAGAGTGGACTGCAGCTGGAGTCAGTGCTTCAAGAACCACCACACACAGACGTATGCAAGACATGGGTTTCAGCTGTCGCATTCCTTGTGTCAAGCCACTCTTGAACAAGAGACAGCGTCAGAAGCGTCTCACCTGGGCTAAAGACAAAACTGCTGCTGAGTGGTCCAAAGTTATGTTCTCTGATGAAAGTAAATTTTGCATTTCCTTTGGAAATCAAGGTCCCAGAGTCTGGAGGAAGAGAGGAGAGGCACAGAATCCACGTTGCTTGAGGTCCAGTGTAAAGTTTCCACAGTCAGTGATGGTTTGGGGTGCCATGTCATCTGCTGGTGTTGGTCCATTGTGTTTTCTGAGGTCCAAGGTCAAGGCAGCCGTCTACCAGGAAGTTTTAGAGCACTTCATGCTTCCTGCTGCTGATGAACTTTATGGAGATGCAGATTTCATTTTCCAACAGGACCTGGCACCTGCACACAGTGCCAAAGCTACCAGTACCTGGTTTAAGGACCATGGTATCCCTGTTCTTGATTGGCCAGCAAACTCGCCTGACCTTAACCCCATAGAAAATCTATGGGGTATTGTGAAGAGGAAGATGCAACACGCCAGACCCAACAATTCAGAAGAGCTGAAGGCCACTATCAGAGCAACATGGGCTCTCATAACACCTGAGCAGTGCCACAGACTGATCGACTCCATGCCACGCCGCATTGCTGCAGTAATCCAGGCCAAAGGAGCCCCAACTAAATATTGAGTGCTGTACATGCTCACACTTTTCATGTTCATACCTTTCAGTTGGCCAACATTTCTAAAAATCCTTTTTTTGCATTGGTCTTAATTGATATTCTAATTTTCCGAGATACTGAATTTGGGACTTTCATTAGTTGTCAGTTATAATCATCAAAATTAATAGAAATAAACATTTGAAATACATCAGTCTGTGTGTAATGAATGAATCGTAATATACAAGTTTCACTTTTTGAATGGAATTACTGAAATAAATCAACTTTGTCATGATATTCTAATTTTATGACCAGCACCTGTATATGGCCATAGCCTGCAGCTCGGTCGCCGTGTGAGGCAGAGTTGCGTCCCTCATCATCACGCCTCCCACGTAATTGAGTGCCTGCCCAGGCTGTCTGTCAGCAGCAATCCAATAGACACGCTGCCGCGAAATATTCGCGGGTGAATGACTGTGCTTATGCAAACGAAGATGAGATGGTCAGGCATAGACTCGGCGAAAGTGTGAGAGAAACTTAAGTGCCGGGTCTTAGCTAACATTAAATAATAAATGCGCTCAGATTATTCACAGAACTTGCAATGCCGGAGGCAGAGGAAAACACTAAGGTCAGATTATTCCGTTATCTTATTGGAGAGAGCATCAGAGAATTGTGTCAGGCGCTGACTGGTGATGTAAGACCTGATGAGTTAACCATGAGCTTCATGATTCGTAAATTTGATGAACATTACAACCCGAAAATAAACAAAACTGTAGAGAGGTACAGATTTTTTTCAAGAAATCAGGCAAGGGGAGAAAATTATAGACAACTACGTCACAGATCTGACAGTGTTAGCAGGCAAATGCAATTTCGGGGAGATAAGAAGTTCCCTTATAAGTGACCGAATTGTGTGCAGAAACAGTGATGCAAGTTTAGAGAGGTGCATACAAATATGCAGAGACACAGAACTGTCGAAGGAGAACAGCAGAACAGTCACACGGGGTTCCCTATTCTATACTTCTCCCGGTGCATCTCTCTAAACCCTTCGTGCAGGAACATTATCATAAGGCTTAACAATCCTATCCTACTATTTTCGCTCCTTCGCTGTCTTCTCCCTTTTCGTTCAAAATACGCGCCTCCTTGCCTTTAGCGATTTGGGTAGTGAACACTTCGATGGATGAAAGCTGTTATCTTTACAACGGTTCACAAACACGGAATATAACTTGAACACAACACGTCCTTCAAATATGAACCTGATTGAAAGATATAATGACAATCAAATCCTTGATGACAGCAACACTCATAACAGTGACAAAACAATTACATTGACAATCATGTTACATTATTTTTAAAATGTTTTCTTTTTCATAACTTCTTTAACACACGACTTCTCCGCTGTGAAGCGCGGGTATTTTGCTAGCAGATGATCTGACTGCTTCTCTTTAGCAAGCGTTCAGCCCACCAAACCCCCTCTCCCCATTCACAACGCGAGCTGCAGAGACACAAAGTGGCAAAAGGACAACTACTGTACAGTCTTTTAAATGATTTATGTGCAGCGCAGCAAGCAGAAGACGCAGTGAGCCAGCAGCAGCAGCAACAAGCCAGCAGATGATCCAACCGCTTCTCCTTATACGTCCTGCGAGAAAGAGATTTAAACACGCCCGGGGCCGGAAATAATGGACAAGTATTGTTTTTACAAAAGTTTTAAAGTAAAAGTGAAAATAATGCATATGTAACAATTCCCATGAAAATAACAATCTCTTTAAATTGTATATCCAGTAAACCAAACCCTACGTATATATATATACATACACTCTTTGGGGTGCGAGCAACTGTTGCTTGGAGTGGCAGAATCCATCAAGGAAGAAAAATGAAAAACATTATTTGTACAAAATCTTAATTCATCTATCCATTCCTAAATAATTAAATGGGCAGGCTATTTTGTATCAGTGCAATACGCTGTTTGTTAAAACGGATGACTCACGCTCTTACGTGCAAGTCTGCGTGGATATTATGAACTATCGTATCTGTTCAAGTTCTATTTAAATTTTAAATAGAAGGAATTTTTATTTAGTCGACAGAAATATCTTTGGTAGGAATGTAAGTTAAATGTAGGCATCATTGCATAAATTTTTCTTCACCATACAAATGTAAAGAGTAAATTAGCCTTACATTCCAACCAAAGATATTTGTGTCGACTAAATCAGGGGTGTCAAACTCAATTGCACAGGGGGCCAAAATCTAAAACACACTTTAGGTCGCGGGCCGAACAGGATAAACATTTATTGAACACACTAAAACTAAACTTTTAAAACTTAACTTTTTTGAACATAAATATGAATAAAAACAGACAGGAATATTATTCCGGAATAAATCAACTCAAACCTTAAATAACTTATAATATTTTGCTCTCCATAAAAATATATCCTGTCTAAATTATACAAGTTAGAAATAAAGTAAACGTTAAAAGAACAAACATTCAAATTTCTTTACTCTTATGTAATTTTATATAAAAAATAAACTTAAATTTTAAATATCCCAAAAGATTTTGCTCTCCATAAAAATATATCCTGTCAAAATTATACAAATTCAAATATGAACATGCTGCATAACAAAACCTGGAAATATAAATAAAATGTGTTCTTTTCAGCAATAACAAATCAAATCATTCAGTTGTCTTTGCTCATATGTCATTTTATCAGAGCTGGACGCCTGGCATCTTTTTTTGGCAACAAGTTTGTTTCTGTTTGCTGTGAGGTTCTGTGTTGTGGAGATTCTCAGGATGGACTGCAGGTGCTCATCAGTGAGGCGACTCCTGTGTGCTGTTTTGTTAGTCTTCATCACTGAGAAGAGCTTCTCGCACAGATATGTGCTACCAAACATGCACATGGTTCGAGCCGCATTTCTGCGGGAATGGAGTGAATAAACTGTGCGGGCTGTGCAGTATCGTACTTTGCCTTCAGCGTGCCATTACACTGCAGCTCAATCACCTCCATCTGAATCTGCACAGGTGCAGTTTCCACATCGACGGCAAATGGGTTGTGAAACAACTCAAAATTCTTTTTTTGTTCTTCAAAGTCACCAAAGCGCCGTGCGAACTCAGTGCGCAGTGCGCTCAGTTTATCAGCAAAGTGCATACTTGGGAACACCGTAGTGCCGACTTGGTTCAACATTACTTGGCAACAGGGAAAGTGGGGCAAGTTGCACTGGTGCATTTGTGTCTCCCATAAAAGTAGCTTCACTTGAAATCACTTTGTGATTTTGCACGGTAAAACGTCTGCTGAAGTGTCAGATTCTTCTTTAACTCTTCTGCTTTCTGTATCTTGTGCATTGCATTCAGGTCTTTCAGGTTATCCTGATGTTTTGTCTCATAGTGCCGTCTTAGATTAAATTCTGTAATTACAGCCACATTAGCTCCACAAATGAGACACATGGGTTTACCGGCAATGTCAGTAAACATATACTCAGCCTCCCATCGGTTTTTAAAGGCTCTATGTTCAGAATCAACTTTTCTCTTGGCATTGTGTGGTCTAGCTTCGCAATAACTTGCAGCATCATAAGCTAGACTTGATTAACGCGGTAAGTGTTCAGCAAGGCAGCTGAAGCGCTGCATTATGGGATCTGTAGTTTATTGTGTTACCAGCGCTTCATATCCCCGGGCCATTAATAACAATAATACAGTATATAAAATGATCTCGCAGGCCGGATATAATTACACGCTGGACCGGATGTGGCCCGTGGGCCTTGAGTTTGACACATATGGACTAAATAGAACTTGAAAAGATATATTTTTTCGAATGTGATCGCGCAATTTAGATCAAGTTGATGCGCACTACAGTACATCAAGCCAGCGTGCTATTGTGGTTTTGCCTGCGTGCCTCAATAAGTTACCCTCCAATCGCTCTTACTTTTTTACCGTTCATCTAATGAATACACTGAGTATGGCTTTACCAAAACAATCATTGATGGCAAATAAAGTACAGTATCCATTATTCATGAAGCTTCAATTGGTGATCTGTCTTTCTACATTAACCGCATATTTTTTCATTCATCTCAAAGCAAGGGGGTGTGAAGGTAAAATGAATAAAAATGTGCGCTTACATACTCAGTGCACCCCTCTCGGGAATCGAACCTCGGTCGTCGGCACTAGAGGCGAAGGCTCTACCATTGCGCCACGGCGTGTGGTTTATCTATTTGAGCTTATGTAGATCGGGGTATATATGTACATATACTGTATATATATATATATACCGCTAGCAGCGAGAAGTAGTGTTAAAGAAGTTATGAAAAGAAAAGGAACATTTTAAAAATAACGTAACATGATTGTCAATATACAGTAATTGTTTTGTGAGTGTTATGAGTGTTGCTGTCATCAAGGATTTGATTATCATTATTCCTTTCAATCAGGTTCATATTTGTAGGATGTGTTGTGTTCAAGTTACATTCCGTGTTTGTCAATCGTTGTAAAGATGACAGGTTTCATTCATCGATTCGTTTCTTACTGCATCAATAAACAGCTCGTCTTCCTCTTTATGTGAG